>NW_006791831.1:192008-307219 GCF_000442215.2 Lipotes vexillifer | reverse complement strand
CCCTACAGCAGTTAGGTGTTGTTAAAAACAAAACAAAGACCCAAAATGGAGTTGCTTATGCTAAGCCCCACATCCCCAAACCAAAACAACGTAGTTTCAGCTCTCCCAGTAATAGAATCATAAACCAATCAATCAGGAATTTCCTGATCACCACTAGTTCAGTAACCTGACTGTTAGATCCCTCCTATGCCTTAAAGCAAAGAACCTTGCAATAACAAACTTGCTTTCTTGTTTTTCATATACTCCCTTTTTCCCACTACCTTCTGCTTGTAAAAGTCTTTCACTTTGTACAGCTCCTCAGTGTACCTTTGTATCTGCTACATTTGATGTTTCTTGATTCACGAATCATTGAATAAAACCAATAAGATCTTTAAAATGTACTCAATTTGTTTTTTAACTCTGTCCAACAATTCAACTCAATTCTGACACTATCTGGAGACTACATCAGATCCCACAGGTTAAGGGCTCATTCTTACAAGACTTACCTTCACCCCCCCCCCAACTTCCCCTACCCCAATTCAGATGCCAGTAACAAGTCCAGATTGTCACTTTTGCTTCTGACCTATGAGCTATAGAATGAAGGTTCCCTGGACCTCCTCCTGGGATTTGAGTAATTTGCTAGAACAGCTCACAGAGATCAGAAAAACATTTACTTACTAGATTACCAGTTTATTATAAAAGGATATAACTCATTTACAGCCAGATGAAAAGAGCACAGTATGAACAGACACGGTATGGGGAAGGGGTGTGGAGCATCCATCCTCTCTGAGACTGCTATTCTCCTACTCTCCATGTGTTCACCAACACTGAAGCTCTCAGAACCCCATTATTTTGGGGTTTTGTGGAGGCTTCATTACATAAGCCTGACTCATTAAACCATTGGCCATTGGCTTTCAATTCAACCTACAGCCCCTCTCCTCTCCATGGAGGTCAGGGAGGTGAGACTGAAAGTTCCAAGCATCTAATCACATGGTTGGTTCTCCAGGATACCAGCCACCTACCTTAGCTGTGATCCAAAATTTACCTCATTAACATAACAAGAGACACCTTTATCATGCTCTAATTTTCAGTTAGGAAATGTCAAGCATTATTGAATCTTTATGCCAGAAACAGGGACAAATACTGAATACATATTTCTTAGTATAAATCACAATATCACAATACTCATTTCATTTATTAGAAAATTTTAAGTATGTTTTGAAGAGCTAGGATATGTGAATATGTTTTTTAACTATAAGTTTTATGAAATCTATGTATTGACGTAGTATTTCTGATAAATATTTAGTGTCTGAATTGAGATGTGTTTTGAATACTTAGTAACAAAAATATATGTAAAATATTCTTGAGAATTGTTTTGTATTGATAACTTGTGAAGAGATCATATTTTAGAGTAAATATAATGTTATTATTATTAAAATTAATTTTACTTGTTTCTTTTTCCTTTTCCAATGTAGCCACAAGAAAATGTGAAATTATGTAAAGTTTGCAACATATTTCTATTGAATTGTGCTGTTATAAACTATTTGCTTATCTCCACTACCTCTCTCAATTCCCTGACCCAGGATGCATCACCTTTACACTGGTATTTCCACTCTAGCCTCTTAATCTTTCTCTGCTTTCAGTGTTGACCACTCCCCCCCCATCAATGTATTTTTCCCTCACCTCTCTATACTTTCTCCTTCATAGAGCTGAGATAATTAAACTCTTTATTTCATAGCAATGCACGTTTCCAATTTTGATGTATTTTATACAGTGATCTTCTTAACATGAAAATCATATTACATTGCTGATTAAAACTCTTTTATATCTAACCTATAGCCTGCTATATTTCTCATAATCTTACCCTGCTTATCCCACCAGTCTCATTTCCAACTCCTACTTCCAAACCATATTTCATGTCCCAATCAAACTGGTTTTATAAAAGTTCTATGCTTTCTTTTGCATTTGGATCTTTTCATGCTCTATTATTCCAACATATTTTTCATAATTTTACCCCCAATGCCAAAGCAATTACAAGGATAAAGCAGACACTAAAAAGTAGTTGAGTAAATAACAAATGACTACTATACTAGAAATAAACAATTCTAGGAACTTAGTTACTACATAAATATATTTCCTGTAGTAGAGGATAGGTAATCTTGAAATCATTATTGTTTGCAAAGATTAATAATTATATTAAACATCTTTAAAACAGCCAATTGTGATACTAAGCAGTTTCACTTGAAATCAAACTGCTGATCTTTTCCTTCCTATAATGTTTTAATTTTGAACTTCCAATTGTTACTTTGTAAAGTATTCAAAGCATAACCTGGAAAATCTTCAAAATATCTTAGCAGTTTGCTTTAGAACCTAGGGGTGAAACAAAAATTAACTTCAAAGCAAATTAGCAGTTTTTCTCATCTATTCTCATCAAAGAAAGTGTGGGAGGATTTTAGCCCCTCTGAGAGCATATATTATAGTTCATTATGCAAAGAAAAAAAGTAAAAAATGAATCCAGGAACAATTAATATGTGAAGTTAGTACTCTGCAAAACAGTATTAACACTGCAATATATGTTTTTTTTTTAAGTGAAAGCATTTCAAAATTTAAAATGTGCTACACATATATTATTACTAAAATGTTTCTTATTATATCACTGACATGATTCAAACTTCTATAATCTTTTCCCAAGAACATGAGTTAAGATATCCCTTTCTACTTTTCTAGGTTCCTTAGTGCTGTAAAGGAAATAAAAGATAAGTGGTAGAATTAGAATAGCAGGGTTCATTATGTTAGAGGTGAAAATACCGAGATTAAAAATGATACACTGTAGAAGTTGCTAAGATCAAAACAACTTCAAGAGTCTCTCTCCTCAGTGTCTTAGTACTCCCATTTCTTAACACTTTAATATAATTATAAGATAATAGAACTAAAATTAATTTTGCATGTTACCTAGCATAGTCTCCAACATTATAATATAGCTTCTCTTCAATGACAGAAAATAATTGTGTCTACTTTTGAATTTTCTCACTGATGTGACACTTCCTCCAAAAGAGCAGACAATCTGTTTAGGGTAACTCTAATGATCAGAAATTAGACATGACCCTAATTTTGTCATTTGAAAGTAAACAGAATAAATCTGATCTCCCATATGACAAGCTATTTTTTTTTTTAATATTTATACCAATCCTTCCACAAAATATATTTCTAGTCTAATGTTTCCTACTTCCTTCTATGATTTTTCAAAATACATAGTTTTCACAAGTTCCACAATGTTCAGTCATTTTTTACATACACTTTAATATCATCATTATTAAATTTAGCATCCTAGTGCTTACCTATCTTGGACATTAGCAGACACTTATGTTTTTTTTTATCTGGGTGATATAAATCTTTTAATGTAATATTTGTCTTAAATTAAGTACCACTAATATTATGGAATACCTGTTCTGTATAAAATATTATGCTATATGTCAAAGGAGATTGGAAAGAGTCAAAAAGAAAATGAAGATATCTTGAAGCTTTAGCTACTATTCACCTAGTAGTGTCTTAAAACATGCTGGATTTTTGCATCAGAACTGTAGAAAATAAATAGTTCTAAACCATAATTTATATTATGTATATAAAAAGTGATATCACATACCCCACTTACATCACTGAACAGATCACCAAGATGAAAAATCCATAAGGAAACACAAGCTTTAAACAACATTTTAGATAGATGGACTTAATAGACATATACAGAACGTTTCAACCAAAAGCAGCAGAATACACATTCCTTTTCAAGTCCACATGGAACATTCTCCAGGATAGATTACATGCTAGGCTACAAAACAATCTTGGTAAATTTAATAATACTGAAAACATATCAAGCATCATTCTGAACCACAATAGTATGAGACTAGAAATCAAATACAACACAATAATTGCAAAAAATATAAACACATGGGGGCTAAACAACATGCTACTAAAAAACAAATGGGACACTGTAAAGTCAAATACACAGTAACCCAATAATCTATGGAAGGGAGGCAAAGCAGTTCTAAGAGGGAAGTTTATAGAAATACAAGCTTACCTGAGGAAATAAGAAAAATCTCAAATAAACAACCAACCTTACACCTAAAGGATCTAGAAAAAGAAGAGTAAACAAAACCCAATGTTAGTAGAAGAAAATAAATAATGAACATCACAACAGAAATAAATTAGAGACCAAAAACTAATTTAAAAAATCAATGAAACAAAGAGCCGTCTTTTTAAGAGATACCAAAATTGACAAACCTTTAGTAATATGCATCAAAAAAAGAAGAGACAGAGAGAGGTCCCAAATAAATAAAATCAGACATGAAAAAATTTACAGTTGACACCACAGTAATATAAAGGATAATAAGAGATTGCCTAAAACAATTATATGCCAATAAAATGGACAATCTAGAAGAATTGGACAGATTCTTAGAAACATATAATCTTACAGATTGAGTCAGGAAGAATAAAAAAATATGAGCATACCAATTACCAGTAAAAAATATTGAATCAGTAATAAAAGCAAATTCACAAGAAACAAGAGTCCAGAATCAGATGACTTCACAGGTGAGTTCTACCAAATATTTAAAGAAGAGTTAACACCTATCTTTCTCAGACTATTCCAAATAACTACAGAGTAAGGAATGTTTCCATGCTCACTCAGCATGACCCTCATACTAGAAGTAGGAAAAGATAACACACAAAAAGGAAAATTACAAGCCAGGGTTACTGATGAACAAACATGCAAAAATCCTCAACAAAGTATAAGCAAACTGAATTCAATGAGTCATTAAAGATATCATATAACATGATATAGTGGGATTTATTCAAAGATGAAAATATGGTTCAATATCCACAAATCAATCAATGTGATACACCACATTAACAAATTGGGGGTGAGAGGAGAGAGAACTGGATGGAGATAGTCAAAATGTACAAATGTCCAGTTATAAGTACTAGGAATGTAATGTACAACATGATGAATATAACCAACACTGCTCTATATTATCTATGAAAGTAGTTAATAGGGTAAATCCTAAGAATTCTCATCACATATTTTTTCTATTTCTTTAATTTTGTTTCAATATGAGATAATGACTGTTTAGTAAATTTAATGTGGTAATAATTTTATTTTTCCTATAAATCAAAGCATTATGCTCTACAGCTTAAAATTATACAGTGCAGTATGTCAATTATATCTCAATAAAACCAGAAGATAAAGTTATGTCATTTGTCTCAGACTGATATAAATTTAAAACTTGAATCTACCCTATCACAATGGCAAGTATTTGTTCACTTTATGTCATCAGCATGCTGCTTAAGTGTATATTGTATATTATCTTAGCTACATTTTTATTTGTTTAAAGCTATAAGTGACATTGATTTTTAATGTATAAAGTAGAAAATTGATAAATATAAAATCCAGTGGTATATGTTCTAAGACTTAATCAATCTGATATTAAATCAATACTCTTTAGGTACAGAATCCATCCATTACCTTGATAGAATATTATGTATTGGTTTTATCCTTGGCATGACTCAAGTTTCTATAATTTTGTCTAGTGAAGAGGTAAGATTCCTTCTCACTTTTCTAGGTTATTCAGAGTACAGGGGTTAATTATAATGAATAAGTGTGTGAGTGTGTGTGTATGTTTGTGTGTTTGTGTGTACAGCAGGGGTCCCCAGGCTATCAGTCTAATAACTACAAAGAAAAAATGGATTATTGCAACTGTTATTCTCAGTAAAAAATATGCTAATTTCCAGTAATATTTTTGTTTCTAAAAGTTGATAATCCTTCTATTTAAAGTGCAGTTCAGAATTTGCCAATCTTTCAACAAATCTTATATTCTCTATGCTTCCTCAAATATGATTGAAAACTATTATATTTACCTAAAATTTTTAAAAATTCAATAATCTCTGCCACATAAGACATTAGAAACAGATATACACTTTGAGTGGTTTGGTATGTAATTTATTTCAGCTTGGAAACTTAAAAGTAATTTAATAAAGCTGGGCTCTTTGGTTACATGTCTTTATATATCATTAATTTCAAATGGCACTTTGGATAGTTACTTTTCATAATTTTTTTTGAATTTTTGAATTTTACGTTATTTACTTTTTATACAGCAGGTTCTTACTAGTTAGCAATTTTATACATATTAGTGTATATATGTCAATCCCAATCTCCCAATTCATCCCACCACCACCACCCCCACTGCCACTTTCCCCCTTGGTGTCCACACATTTGTTCTCTACATTTGTGTCTCTATTTCTGCTCTGCAAACCAGTTCATCTGTGCCATTTTTCGAGGTTCCACATATATGCATTAATATATGATATTTGTTTTTCTCTTTCTGACTTACTTCACTCTGTATGACAGTCTCTAAATCCATCCATGTCTCTACAAATGACCCAATTTCGTTCCTCTTTATGACTGAGTAATATTCCATTGTATTTATGTACCATATCTTCTTTATCCATTCATCTGTTGATGGGCATTTAGGTGGCTTCAATGACCTGGCTATTGTAAATCGTGCTGCAATGAACATTGGGGTGCATGTGACTTGTTGAATTATGGTTTTCTCTGGGTATATGCCCAGTAGTGGGATTGTTGGGTCATATGGTAATTCTATTTGCAGATTTTTAAGGAACTCCATACTGTTCTCCATAGTGGCTGTATTAATTTACATTCTCACCAACAGTGCAATAGGGTTAACTTTTCTCCACACCCTCTCCAGCATTTGTTGTTTGCAGATTTTCTCATGATGCCCATTCTAACTGGTGTGACGTGATACCTCATTGTAGTTTAGATTTGCATTTTTCTAATAATTAGTGATGTTGAGCAGCTTTTTGTGTGTTTTTGGACATCTGTATATCTTCTTTGGAGAAATGGCTATTTAGGTCTTCTGCCCGTTTTTGGATGGGGGTGTTTTTTTTTTATATTGAGCTGCATGAGCTGCTTGTATATTTTGGAGATTAATCCCTTGTCAGTTGCTTTGTTTTCATTTTCTCCTATCATCTTTTCATCTTGTTTATGGTTTCCTTTGCTGTGCAAAAGTCTTAAGTTTCATTAGGTCCCATTTGTTTATTTTTGTTCTTATTTCCACTTCTCTAGGAGGTGGGTCAAAGAACATCTTGCTGTGATTTATGTCAAAGAGTGTTCTTTCTATGTTTTCCTCTAAGAGTTTTATAGCGTCCGGTCTTACATTTAGGTCTGTAATCCATTTTGGGTTTATTTTTGTGTATGGTGTTAAGGAGTGTTCTAATTTCATACTTTTACATGTAGCTTTCCAGTTTTCCCAGCACCACTTATTGAAGAGACTGTCTTTTCTATGTTGTATATCCATACCTCCTTTGTAATAGATTTGTTGAACATATGTGTGTGGGTTTATCTCTGGGCTTTCTATCTTGTTCCATTGATCTATATTTCTGTTTTTGTGCCAGTACCATGTTATCATGATTACTGTAGCTTTGTAGTATAGTCTGAAGTCAGTTAATTTGATTCCTACAGCTCTTTTTTTTATTTCCCTCAAGACTGCTTTTGCTATTCAGGGTCTTTTGTGTCTCCATAAAAAGTTTAAGATTTTTTATTCAACTTCTGTAAAAAATGTCACTGGTAATTTGATAGGGATTGCATTGAATCTGTAGATTGCTTTGGGTAATATAGTCATTTTCACAATATTGATTCTTCCAATCCAAGAACATGGTATATCTCTCCATCTGTTTGTGTCATCTTTGATTTCTTTCATCAGTGTCTTATAATTTTCATAGTACAGATCTTTTACCTCCTTAGGTAGGTTTATTCCTAGGCATAGTATTCTTTTTGTTACAGTGGTGAATGGAATTGTTTCCTTAATTTCTCTTTCTGATCTTTTGTTTTTAGTGTATTGGAATGCCAGAGATTTCTGTGCATTAATTTTGTATCCTGCAACTTTATCAAATTCACTGATTAGCTCTAGTAGTTTTTTGGTGGTATCTTTAGGATTTTCTATGTATAGTATCATGTCATCTGCAAACAGTGACAGTTTTGGTTCTTCTTTTCCAATTTGAATTCCTTTTATTTCTTTTTCTTCTCTGATTCCTGCAGTTAGGACTTCCACAACTATGTTGAACAATAGTGGCAAGAGTGGACATCCTTGTCTTGTTCCTGATCTTAGAGGAAATGCTTTCAGTTTTTCACCATTGAGAATGTTTGCTGTGGATTTGTCATATATGGCCTTATTATGCTGAGGTAGCTTCCCTCTGTGACCACATTCTGGAGAGTTTTATCATAAATGGGTGTTGAATTTTGTCAAAAGTTTTTTTCTGCATCTATTAAGATGATCATATGGTTTTTATTCTTTAGTTTGTTGATATGGTGCATCACATTGACTGATTTGCATATATTGAAGAATCCTTGCATCCCTGGGATAAATCTCTCTTGATTATGGTGTATGATCCTTTTAATGTGTTGTTGGATTCTGTTTGATAGTATTTTGTTGAGGATTTTTGCATCTATATTCATCAGTGATATTGGTCTGTAATTTTCTTTTTTTTTTTGTAGTATCTTTGTCTGGTTTGGTATCAGGGTGACGGTGGCCTCATAGAATGAGTTTGGGAGTATTCCTTCCTCCACAATTTTTTGGAAGAGTTTGAGAAGGATGGGTGTTAGCTCTTCTCTAAATGTTTGATGAATTCATCAGTTAAGCCATCTGTTCTTGGACTTTTGTTTGTTGGAAAACTTTCAATCACTGTTTCAATTTCATTACTTGTGACTAGTCTGTTCATATTTTCTATTTCTTCCTGGTTCAGTCTTGGAAGGTTATACCTTTCTAAGAATTTGTTCATTTCTTCCAGGTTGTCCATTTTATTGGCATAGAGGTTTTTGTAGGGGTCTCTTCTGATGCTTTGTATTTCTGTGGTGTCGATTGTAACTTTTCCTTTTTCATTTCTAATTTTATTGATTTGAGTCCTCTCTGTCTTTTTCTTGATGAGTCTGGCTAAAGGTTTATCTATTTTGTTTATCTTCTGAAAGAACCAGCATTTAGTTTTATTGATCATTGCTATTGTTTTCTTTGTTTCTATTTCCATACTTTCTGATTATTCTTTTTATTCTCATTTCCAGTAGACTTTTATTTCTCTGAAGGAAAAACTGGCATATAATAGGTGTACATATGTTCCATTATTGACACTGAAATATGTTTAACTTCTTCATGTGTGTCTGTGTGTATTTTTTTATCCTTTTCTCATTATTGCTCTTCAGCTATTTTCTATTTTCATGTTTGCTGTATATAAATCAATAATCACAGAATATGGAATGCTAACAGTAAATGTTTAGATTAAAGCTAAATTATACTTTTATTTCTACTGTTTTCAATTATGTTTTTTATCATATATGATCCATATATTTGTATATAAATAGTTGTGAGCATAGAATTGCTTTTCAGTTTTTCCTGCCACTTCTATTTCTTTTTTCCTAAGATTAACGTTATCATAGATTTTTTTCTGCCTTAACATAATTTACTGGTCAATTCACATAAGCTATTCTTCCTTCATTTAATTTATTTAATAAATAACTATTGAGCCTCTTCTATATGATAAGCATTATTCAATGTTCTAGAGATAAGTAATGAAAAAACAAAGGTTCCTGCCTTCAGGAAATGATGTTAAATTGGGAAGGGGATCAAGAAATAGATAACTCCTCCTCTCAAATATAATATATACACATATATATATATATATTTTATGTTACATTATATATTGTAAAATATATTATATATAATATAATAATATTAATATAATATATAGTATATATAGTATAACTTATATGTTCTAATATATTATATATTTTATTTTATATAATGTATATTACATATATAATATATAAAGTATATATAGAATATGTTCTATATATTATATATTTATATATTATATTATATAAAATAATATATTGTTAAATACCTTGATATGTTTTATATTATATCTTCATATATATTATATAAATATTAAATATTATAATATAATATATTATTTCATATTATATACAATATAATGCTAATATAGGAATATTAAGATATTATACAATATTATTTATTATATTATTACATTATTATTATTAATATACTTATAATAATATACTATTATATAATATTTATTATATCAATATCTATGCTAGAGTTATAACCTGATAGAGAGATGATGATGGATTTGAAAATGTTGACTTTTATCTGTGACTTGTGCTCCTAAAAAGTAGCAGTTAAGGGCTTCCCTGTTGGCACAGTGGTTGAGCGTCCACCTGCCGATGCAGGGACGTGGGTTCACGCCCAGGTCAGGGAGGATCCCACATGCTGCGGAGCAGCTGGGCCCGTGAGCCATGGCTGCTGAGCCTGTGCGTCCTGAGCCTGTGCTCCACAACAGGAGAGGCCACAGCAGTGAGAGGCCCACGTACTACCAAAAAAAAAAATAAAGTACCAGTTAAGAAGTCTTATTTGTGTTTTATATATTCATATATATTTATTTATCATTATATATCAAATACTAAGATAGAATATATAAAAATTATTTATATAATATTAAATATATATATTTTTTATTTTAATGTATATAATGTTTATTATATATACATTATAATGTACATATAATATACATTATATTAAATTATATACAATTTGCATTATATATATTAAATATTACATATTAATGCATTATATATAACATATGCAATATGTTAATATATGATATATATTAATGAATATATATCATATTAGTATATTTTAATATATAAAATGCATGTACATTTATATGAAATATATTATATACAAGTATATATTAATATATTAAAATTATACATAATATATTATGTATATTGTATATATAATATATAAATATAATATAGTATAGTATATATACATATTATATATTGTATATAATATACAATTATATTTTTATATATAATATATTATTATATTATATATGTAAGTACTACAAGGTGTATAAAGGAGAATATGAAAATAGTGCAGGGAGTAGAGGATATAGTGGTGCTCATTTATAGGGTGGTTAATGACAACCTATATAATAAGATGATATGTGAGCAGAGACCTTAAGAAAATAAGTGGATCAGCTACGCAGATTAAAACTTTCCCGGAAATAAAACACAAAAGGAAAATATTCTTCATTGTAAAGTGTTTTAGACCCTAAAGAAAACTGAAGAATTCTGTATGGTTAAGCATAATCACTGAGGGAGAGAGTACTAGGAGGTCAGGTCAAGGCTGGTTGGCAATAGGCAATCTTTTAGGGTAGGTGAGAAGTTTGAAAGCCATTAGAGGATTGTAAAGAGAAGAATAATATGGTTTCCTTATGTTTTCAAACAATCACTCTGTCTTCTGTGTATATATATAATAGATAAAGTGAGGAGAAAGAATAAATTATGGAGTTAATATCTGTACTACTGCAATAACCTGAAAGAGAGATGATGATGGATTTGAAAATTTTGAAATTTATCTGAGACTTGTGCTCCTAAAAGGTAGTAACAGTTAAGAAGTCCTATTTGTTTTTGTTTTTGGAAATAGATAACCACAAAGGATCACCCTGCCCCACATAAGCCTTTCTCATAACTCCCATAGCACTGAACAAAAGCTCCCTTGTTAACCACCTCTGTACAATTCCAAGCTCCTTTCTTTTCTCTGATATATTCCTCACTAATGAACATTCCCTTATTTTGTTGGCCTTAATTAATCATCTCCCTAATTGTCCAGTGCTTTTATTCCTTCACAGATTAGAGAGTATGGTAATGGTTTAAATGGCAAGATATATTTTGAAAGTATTTCTCAGAAGATTGGCTGATAGATTTGCTGTGTGGTATCAGAAAAAGAGTGAATCAATCATCAATCCAAAAGGTTTGGCCTGAGGGGGAAGAAGACCAACAAATTTGACTTGGGAGCATTGTGAGAGTAGCTGATTGGGAAGCTGAGGGAAGAGTACAGAAACTAATTTTGGACGGGATAATTTTTTTTTTTTTTTAATATTTTTAAGATGTTGGGGGTAGGAGTTTTTATTAATTAATTAATTTTTTCTGCGTTGGGTCTTCGTTTCTGTGCGAGGGCTTTCTCTAGTTGTGGCAAATGGGGGCCACTCTTCATCGCGACACGCGGGCCTCTCACTATCGCGGCCTCTCTTGTTGCGGAGCACAGGCTCCAGACGCGCAGGCTCAGCAGTTGTGGTTCACGGGCCTAGTCGCCCTGCGGCATGTGGGATCTTCCCAGACCAGGGCTCGAACGCGTGTCCCCTGCATTAGCAGGCAGATTCTCAACCACTGCGCCACCAGAGAAGCCCTGGACAGGATAATTTTGAGGAGCCTGTAGGTCATCCTAATTATAATTTTAACTAGGAAGTTAAATGTTCTAAACTGAAGACATCAAGTGAGCAGATGGGGCTGAAGATATGAAATGTTGGAGTCACCAGCCTGTAAATTGTTTAGAACAATATGTCTAGATGTTGTTACCTAAGGTAGGGTTTCTCAGGTTCCAACATGTACAAGAATCATCTGGAGAGATTTTTAAACACAGATTTCTGGGCCCCACCCCAGATTCTGATTCTATAGATATTGAGTGGACCTGAAAATTCTGCATTTCTTTTTTTTTCCATAAAGTTAACTTATTCAATTCAAATGACAAGTCTTTATTTTCATTTTAGAACTTCCCAACTAAAAAATGCACTGTTCCATAAATTCTACAAGCCTAGAAAACACGTGAGGCACCAAGAGGTTATGGTGATGTCCAGGAGCTTAACATTATCATCATTTTTTTTTTTTTAATTTATCTTTTGAAGTTTACAAGGCCCATTACAACAAGCCAAACAACCATGCTTCCTTTTACCTGTGCACCTCAATGTTAAAGGTCAGGCCAGCATATGTTCCAAAGTGCTCATTGTGTACTCAGTCCTATGCCTACAGATTATTGGGGATATGAGACTCAGCCACCAAAGTTCAAAGAAAACAAAGTATAATTAAATCCTTGGGAGAATGCCAAGTAAGAAACCAGGGGAAGGGTAACCCTCACAGCACCTGAAACTCTTTCTCACTTACCTGTCTGTCTCCCACATGACGCTGTGTGAATCAGCAGCAGGTGGGGACCATGTCCCATTTTAGCTTCCCTGGTACCTTACACATAGTCAGGCACATGGAGGTGCCTAAGAAATGTCAAGTGGCTAAGGACGGCAATAACCAAGATAGTCTGAAGAGGCTGGGACTGGCGCTGATCCTTAAGGATGGGCAACGTTTGCACAGGAGGAAGTAAGTGAGAATTAAGTGTTGGAAGTCACAGTAAGACCATTATACTTCCTGACATGGAAAGAACATTCTGGGGAGTGGTGGAAAATAAAGTCATATAGAAAAGTGAGGGCCAGATTTGAGTTGTTTATTAAAAGCTGCTCAGAAAAGTTGTGATGGAAGAGAGAGGAAATGGGGAAAGTTTGAGTTTTTACCCATTAGAGTCAAGGTTCCACAAGAGGAAATTGAGTCTTGTGGGGATGATGCAGGGTGAAGGGAAGGGAAGAGAAGTGCAGTAGCTACACAGCCTGAAGCTCCAGGGAATCAGCGTAAACACAGTAAACAACAGAACCGACTTGTACTGAGGGCTCACATGTCGAATGCCAAGCT
The DNA here is from genome assembly GCF_000442215.2 of Lipotes vexillifer. Lineage (NCBI taxonomy): Eukaryota > Metazoa > Chordata > Mammalia > Artiodactyla > Lipotidae > Lipotes > Lipotes vexillifer. Next base: position 293,586 of record NW_006791831.1, on the reverse strand, counting down.
ACACACGTTATAAACACTCTGAGGAATAGATATCCTCCTCCTATCTGACACATTAGCAAACAAGTTGAAAGGGTTAAATGGCTTCCTTAAAGTCACAGCTAGCAAGTGGTTGGGTGGGGCTTTGTCCCAAACCGGGCTGACTCCAAGGCCACACCTTTAGCCCTGAACTTCACTTTTCTCCCCAGGTGAAGTTGAATGGCGTGCATGCCCTGCTGAGGCAGAACATCCTTTGTCCCATATTCTACTTGTTAAAACACCTTTTCCACTGTTTCCTTTTCTCATATTTTAAGTTTCAAGCTTCTCTAGTCTACTCTTTTTTGGTCAGTGCTAACCAGGTGAATTCCAGTGCTTATTCTGGATGTTTGTGAAAAATCATGTTTCTTTGCTCCTAAAGCTTCAGAAAAGCAGATATTATTCTGCATTAAGAAGCTAATTTTGTGAAAGAACCACAAGCTTATTCTGCTATTCAGTCTGGAAACCTGTGTAAAGATGTATACTTCTGGTTTATTACCAAACAAGTGTTTGAAGACATCTGAACTTCAGAGATTGTTGCTGACTCATTTAAAATGTAACTCTTAATTTCTAAAAGTTTGATTTTCTCATCTGTTGCCTTACTTGATAATTTATCATCTTAGTAATACAACAAGTTCTCAAGTGATACTAATACTGAGAGTGTGAAGAGCATAATCTCACAGGTTAAGGGCTCAGTTCAACAAGACTATTCCTTCTTCCCGACTTCAGACACTAATTGCAAGCCCAGGTTGCCACCTGTTCTAACCAATCAGCTATAAGTTGGAGGTTCCCATGAACACTTCCTTGTGTTCAATTAATTTGCTAGAGTGACTTATAGAACTCAGGAAAACAGTTAACTTACCGTTTACCAGTTTACTGTCAAAGGACATGATAAAGATACAGATGAACATCCAGATGGAAGAGGACAGTTTATGTGGGAAGGGGTGTGAAGCTTCCATGTTATTTCCTGGTCTCCCAGTCCCCCAACACCAACATACATTCACCAGCATGAAAGCTTTCTAAACCCCATACTTTTGAATTTTTTATGGATCTTCATTGCATAGGCATGCTTGATCATTAACTCCATTTTCAGTCCCTCTCTCCTCTCTGGAGAATGAAAGATGGGGCTGACAATTGTAAGCTTCTAATTATGGCTTGGTCTCTCTAGTAACTAGCTCCCATTCAGGAGCCCAGTGAAAGTCATCTCATTAGAATAAAAGACACTGCCATCACCAGGAAATCCCAAGGGATTTAGAAACACTGTGTAAGGAACCAGGGTCAAAACCAAATATTATAAAAACAATACTCCAAATCAATCAGTGTGATAAACTATATTAACAAACTGAAGGACATAAACTGTGTGATCATCTCAATAGATGCAGAAAAAACTTTGGCCAAAATTCAACGCTCATTTAAGATAAAAACCCTTCAGAAAGTAGACATAGGGAGAACTTGCCTCAACATAATAAAGGCCATATATGAAAAACCCACAGCCAACATCATTCTCAATGGTGAAAAGCTGAAACCATTTCCACTAAGATCAGGACAAAGACAAGCCTGCCCACTCTCACCACTATTATTCAACATAGTTTTGGAAGTCTTAGCCATAGCAAACAGAGAAGAAAAAGAAATAAAAGGAATCCAAATCAGAAAAGAAGAATTAAACCTGTCACTGTTTGTAGATGACATGATATTATACATAAAGAATCCTAAGATGCTACCAGAAAACTACAAGAGCTAAACAATGAATTTGGTAAAGTAGCAGGATATAAAATTAATGCACAGAAATCTCTTGCATTCCTATACACTAATGATTAAAAATCTGAATGAGAAATGAGGGACACACTCCCATTTACCATTGTAACAAAAACAATAAAATACCTAGGAATAAACCTACCTAAGGAAACAAAAGGCCTGTACACAGAAAACTATAAGACACTGGTGAGAAAAATCAAAGATGATACAAACAGATGGAGAGATATACCATGTTCTTGGATTGGAAGAATCAACATTGTGAAAATGACTATGCTACACAAAACAGTCCACAGATTCAATGCAATTCCTACCAAACTACCAATGACATTTTTCACAGAACTAGAAAAAAAGTTTCACAATTTGTATGAAACAAAAAAGATCCACAATAGCCAAAGCAATCTTGAGAAAGAAAAATGAAGCTAGAGGAATCAGGCTCCATGACTTCAGACTATACTACAAAACTACAGTAATCAAGACAGTATGGTAATGGCACAAACACAGAAATATAAATCAATGGAACAGGATAGAAAATCTAGAGATAAACCCATACACATATGGTCACCTTATCTTTGATAAAGGAGGCAAGAATATACAATGGAGAAAAGACAGCCTCTTTGATAGGTGCTGGGAAAACTGGACAGCTACATGTAAAAGAATGAAATTAAGAACACTTCCTAACACCATACACAAAAATAAACACAAAATGGATTAAATACATAAATGTAGGGCCAGACATTATAAAACTCTTAGAGCAAAACATTGACACAACACCCTATATGACATAAACCACAGCAAGATCCTTTCTGACCCACCTCCTAGAGAAATGGAAATAAAAACAAAAATAAACAAATGGGACCTAATGAAATTTAAAGTTTCTTCACCTCAAAGGAAACTATAAACAAGATGAAAATATAATCCTCAGAATGGGAGAAAATATTTGCAAATGAAGCAATTGACAAAGGATTAATATCAAAAATATACAAGTAGCTCATGCAGCTCAATATCAAAAAAAAAAAACACAAACAACTCCAAAAATGGGCAGAAGACCTAAATAGAAATTTCTCCAAAGAAGTTGTACGGATTGCCAACAAACACAAACTCAACATCACTAGTCATTAGAGAAATGCAAATCAAAACTACAATGAGGTATCACCTCAAACTGGTCAGAATGGCCATCATCAAAAAATCTACAAACAATAAATGCTGGAGAGTGTGTGAAGAAAAGGGAACCCTCTTGCACTGTTGGTGAGAACAGTCACTATGGAGAACCATAGGGAGATTCCTTTAAAAACTAAAAATAGAATTACCATATGACCCAGCAATCCCACTACCAGGCATATACTCTGAGAGAACCATAATTCAAAAAGAGTCATGTGTCACAATGCTCATTGCATCTCTATTTACAATAGCCAGGATGTGGAAGCAACCTACGTGTCCATCGACAGATGAATGGATAAAGTAGGTGTGGCACATATATACAATGGAATATTACTCAGCCATAAAAAGAAATGAAATTGAGTTATTTGTAGTGAGGTGGATGGGCATAGAGTCTGCCATACAGAGTAAAGTAAGTCAGAAAGAGTAAAACAAACACCATATGCTAACACATATATATGGAATCTAAAAAAAAAAAAAAAAAAAAAATGGTCCTGAAGAACCTAAGGGCAGGACAGGAATAAAGATGCAGACCGTGGAGAGTAGACTTGAGGACACAGGGAGGGGGAGGGGTGGGCTGGGATGAGGTGAGAGAGTGGATGGACATACATACACTATCAAATGTAAAATGGATGGCTGGTGGGAAGCAGCTGCATAGCACAGGGAGATCAGGTCTGTGCTTTGTGACCACCTAGAGGGGTGGGATAGGGAGGGTGGGTGGAAGACGAAGAGGGAGAGGATATGGGGATATGTGTATACGTATGGCTGATTCACTTTGTTATATAACAGAAGCTAGTGCACAGTTGTTGAGCAATTATACTCCAATAAAGATGTTGAAAAATAAACTCAATACTCTTAGTGCTCTTATCACTTTGGAAATTACAAGGGTTTTAGGAGCTCTGTGACATGAACCAGGGGCAGAGACCAATATATATATTATATTACCTAACTATATTTGTAGAGCATGTTCTACTGATGAAAAAATACTTTTTGAATGCTATTTTGAATTTTTACTTTCTGGGGTGGCTTAATTTTTTATTACTAAATTTCAAATAAGGTTGTATTTTACTCTCAGACAAAATAATGTGTAATAAGTATTATCTTACACTTTTTTTTTGTCCAATTTCTCTCATATTCCTTCCAACATGGAGGAGGTTAAATCACAGAATTAAGAAATAGTCATGTAACTTCTTATAGATTTAGGGCTTTTATGATCTATGAATTCACTGCAATTATAATAATGCTGTTGAGTTATGCATCAATGTGTACTTTTTAGGGAAAGGTAAATAGCTTTGTTGAGTTGGCAAAGGAATCTCAAAACTACTAAAAATTTTTGTCCTGGGGGAAAGTTTCTATTCTATGCTATTTTTTTCTTACTTTGACCTGGTAAGTGTCATGCTGTCTTGATATACAGTTTCTGTTATGCAAAATAAACTTCTATTGAAGTTATTGATGACTTATTTCCCTGTTTAAGAAAACCTACATATTAAAATGCATATTGAGTAAGGGAGGCAAAGTATGTAAGATTCTGAACCAAAGATCTTAGGCTAATGCTGATCAAAACAAATTTTGTAAATTATGATCTTTTGTGTTGTTCAATCACATTTTCACAGAAAATTGTTTTTAATTTAAAGTAACAAATATGTGTAAAAAATCCTCAGGAAAATAGAAACAAACTCTTTACTCCTCTGTTAATATTATTCAATTGAAATTGTATAAAGCAACATCTTATAGTTGCAAGGAAAAAAGGAGATCCTATTAATCATAAGACAAAAGAAAAATGGAAAGTAAGAATAGTATTGAGATATTAATATAATTTTTTAAAAATGTTTTATTTCTTAGTCAAAATATTAACAAAAATTACATAAAGATAATCTATGGAGGCACCAATGTATAGCATGAAAAAGGGATGTTTTTAGTCTTTCCCAATAATGTCCCTAAACCTATCATAAAAAATAATAGATCACATAAAAGCAGATACTTGTTCTGCATAAGCAGCCTTGTTACAATCCTTATTGTTGCCCTACCAGTGAGAAAGAAGCCTTCAACCCCCCTTATATAAAAGGTATAGAGCCTCCACTGAATGGAGTAAGATCCCGGCGGTGGCAATACTCTTCTTTCCAAGGACTGCCAACTTAATATTTTGAGCAGAGTACTGTGGTGGAGGGAACTTTACTGTTATATCATTTCAAAGTAGCTGTGATATAATAATTTAAGGTCTGGACTAAGAAACAAAAAATGTTTTAAATGATTTAGTAATTCACTAACTGCTAAGGTTATGTGACAAAGTAGGTATGTCGTGGATATTAATAACAGACAGGTCTAGGCATGATATGTCTTTTCCCCACATGCTAGATTCTAAAATGAAATGAAATTTTAAAAGTTTTGGAGCTTCATTTTTTTATGTCTGCTTTAGTCCACTATAACTATCATAAAATACCACAGATTAAATAGTTTAAACAACAGAAATTTATTTTCTCACAGTTCTGAAGGCTTAAAGTTCATGATCAAGGTGCCAGTTTGTTCGGTTCCATGTGAGAATGCTCTGGATTGCAGATGGCAGCCTTCTTGCTGTGTCCTCATGTGGTCTTTCCTCTGTGATACATGGAAAACAACACTGGAACCTGTTCTTCTTATAAGAGAAATTCTATCAGAATAGGGCCCCATCCTTTTGACCTCATTTAACCTTAGTCACATTCTTATAGCTCTATCTCAAAATACATTAACATTGAGGGTTAGGACTTCAAACCATGAATTTGGGAGAATACTATTCAGTCCTAACAATATCTTAAAAGAAATAAAAGAAAGTAAACACACGTTCACAATTGCCATTGCTTACCCTCTGCTTTATCCTGGACAAACATTAATCAGGCTTCTCTCTTGCATTGGACTCTATTTACCCCTAAGCCTGAGCAAGCACAACAAAAGTAGAAATGCCTCCCTTATCAGATCCTCTTGGGAATCAGCTGACCACAGGGAGACCCTTTTATCAGACCCCAGTGGTTATTTCCAGTTTTCATGCCAAATATTTTGCCTATCTCTGCTGGTCCCTGCCTCACCCTATACAGTAGTCCACCCTTATCCTTAGTATCACTGTCCACAGTTTCAGTTACCCATGGTCAACCATGGTCTGAAAATATTAAGTGGAAAAATCACTTAATATTTGAGTAATTTGAATTGTACACTGTTCTAAATAGCATGATGAAATCTCACACTGTATCACTTTATCCCACCTGGACATGAATCACCCCTCTGTCCAGCATATCCCTCCCATAAGTTATTTAGTAGCCATGTTGGTTATCAGATCAATTGTCCCAGTATTGCAGTGCTTGTGTTCAAGTGCTTATTTTACTTAATTATGGCCCCAAAATGCAAGACTAGAGCTGGCAATTTTTATATGCCAAAGGGAAGCTGTAAAATACTTCTTTTAAATGCAAAAGTAAAGTTCTCATCTTAGTAAGGAAGGAAAAAATTTTGTTCTGAGGTTGCTAATATCTATGGAAAGAACGAATCTTCTATCCATGAAATTGTGAGGAAGAAAAAAGAAATTTGTGTTACGTTTGCTGTTGTACCTCAGATTGGAACAGTTGGGACGACAGTGTGTGATAGTGCTTGGTTAAAATGGAAAAGGCATTAAATTTGTACAATAAGATATTTTAAGAGAGAGTGAGAGAACACAATCACATAACTTTTATTACAGCATGTAGTTATAATCGTCCAATATCATTATTGGTAATTGTTAATCTCCTACTGTTTCTAATTTATAAATTAAACTTTATCATAGTTATATATGTATAGGAAAAAACATGGTATATATAGGGTTCAGTACTATCCATGGTTTCAGGCACCCACTCGGGGGGGGGGTTGGAATGTATCTTCCATGGATAAATGGGGACTACTATAAAAAAATAAAACAAAAAAACTTTATTCTATATGAATTTGAGATGCTTCCAGATTTCTGTGTTTGGAGCAGCCTCCCTATTGCCATATTTTGTTTTTCTAATTAAAGTCTTTAAGACTGGATTTGTTTTAATTTGACAAACTTCAAAATGTCTATCTCACTGAATTATTTTGAGAGTTTCCAAACCATTTAGTGTAGTATTTACTAATAGACACTAACTAATAATAAATATACTGTTTAATACAAATAGAGCCTACTTAACCATAGATGAACAATTGTGTGTTCTTGGCCATTTGGCTTACTTATTAAAGTCCACATACTTTATCAATTAAATAATAATTTGAAATAGTTTTTTAAAGGTTGCTACATATCTAATATTCTGTCAAATAACAAGTAGACTTTAGAATTCTGTATCTTATGAGGTCACATTCCAAAGACTTCATGGAAAACTATCATACTTAAATTTGTAGTTTCATTCCAGTGTACTGAGTCAAATAACATCAAAATTTCCTAGGGCAACAAATACACTTATTGAATTTAAATGTATGATTTTACTAGTTTGACTTCTAAGGCTTGTCAAAAAATCTTTATATACACAATGTTGAATATAAAATGAAAGAATAATATGTTCCCAAAGTATCACTATGTTGTTTTGTTTTTATTTTGTTTTTCACAATCAAAGCTCCTGCTTTATCTCAGGAGAACTTCCTATACAGTAGTAGGAGGCAGGAGGTAGTGAACTCATATTTATGAAATGCTCACTATAGATGTGCTCTCTGTCTGATGCTTTAATTATGACACATCATTTACCTTGGAAAAACCCCTTTGGGGTAGGTGTTATTATCTCCATTTACACATTTAGAAATTAAGGATTAGAGAAGTCAAGTTCCTTGCTCAGGGTCATGCAGCTGTTAAAAGGAAGAGTACGGATTTAATCAGAGTTCTATTTATGTACCCAATAAAGTGCTATCTTCTTATTATAACGTCCTGTGTCCCTATGAAGGAATAATTCATATTATCCCAACAGGCACAAATGAATGGGCTTGTACTTTAGGAAATCAAGATGTGATACAGGAAAAAATGGCAGAGTAGGAAAACCCTGAGCTCACCTCCTCCCACAGGCAAACCAAAATTACAACTACTTAAAGAACAGCTATACATGAAAACAACTTGAAGATTAGCATGAAAGATTTCCCACAATTAAAGATATAAAGAAGAAACAACAACAAAAGCTGTAGGGGGGCAGAGATGTGATACAGTCAAGACTCTCACTTCTGAGTAGGTGATCCACAAATGGGAAGAGAATCACAACTGCAGAGATTCTCTCCAAGGAGCAAGGGGTTTGAGCCCTACATTGGGCTCCCCACCCTGGGATTCCTGCACTGTGAAGATAAGCTCCAATAACATCTGTCTTCAAAGGCCAGCATGACTTGCATATAGGAGAGCACGATGGTTGGTAGGAAACAGAGACTCCACTACTAAAGGGTACATGACCCAGAACAGAGGGAATAATATAAAAGTAGGCTGGTTCAGACTCATTTGCTGAATCTTGAAGAGCCTTCCAGAGAGAAGGAGACAACTGCAACTCCCCCTGTGGACACTGGCAGCAGCAATTTTGGGGAGCTCATTCTACCATCGAGACACTGACCTTGGCAAATGTTATTTTGGAATCCTCCCTCTGGCCTGCTAGTGCTCGGGGCTTATTCACCCAGCAGTAGGCTGACACCAGCCCCAGAACACCCAGGACTCACAGCCAGCTGCTCTGAGACATTACCCTATAAAACAGTGGACTGACAACAACCACATGAGACAGAGCCTGGCTGTGAACCAGACCAGGGTCCAGCTCCATCTACCAACAGTAGTCAGCCTGCCACAGCAGAAAAAAACTATGACACCCACATTTGGAGCATCCCTAGAGCATATAGCTCTGGTGATGAGAGAAGAGTATGCAGCTAGGCCCTATAAGATGTCTCCTATATAAGGTCACTTTTCCAAGATTGGGATATACAACTAACTTATCTAATACATAGAAATAGAAAAAGAGAATCAGGCAATAAGTGATTACAGAGGAATATGTTCCAAATGAAGGATTAAGACAAAAACTCAAAAAAGAACTAAAGTAAGTAGAGAGAAGCAATCTACCTGGTAAAGAGTTCAAGAAAAAGATCATAAAGGTGATCAACAAACTCAGGAAAAGAGTGGATGAAAGCAGAATTTAACAAAATTTAGAAAATGTAAAGAAGAAGGAAACAGAGCTGAATAATACAATAATTGACATAAAAATACACTATCAGGAATCAACAGTAGCTTAGATGATACAGAGAAACAAATCAGCAAATTGGATGACAGAATAGTATAAGTTACCTAAGCTGAACAGAAAAAAGAAAAAAATAATTTTAAAAAATGAGAATAGTTTAAGAGACCCTTGGGAAATCAAATGTACTAACATTCACATTATGGGGGTCTCAGAAGGAGAAGAGAGAGAGAAAGGGGCAGATAAATTATCTGAAGAAATAATAGCTGAAAACTTCCAAAAACTGGAAAAGGAAACACATTGAGGTCCAGGAAGCATAGAGAGTCACAAACAAGATCAACCTAAAGAGGTCGACACCAATATATATTATAATTTAAATGGCAAACATTAAATATAAAGAGAGAATATTAAAAGCAACAAGAGAAAAGCAACTAGTTACATAAAAGGGAACACCCATTAGACTAATATCTGATTATTCTGTGAAACTTTGCTGACCAGAGGGAGTGGCACAATATAGTCAAAGTGATAAAAGAAAAGGGCCGGCAACAAAGCACACTCTATCAAACATGGCAATAATTCAGATTTGAAGGAGAGATTAAAATTTTACATAGAAGCACAAGCTAAAGGAGTTCAGCATCACTAAACAGGCTTTACAAGAAATAATTAAAGGACTTCTCTCAGTGGGAAAGAAAAGAACACAACTAGAAATATGAAAATTATGAAAGAAAAAAGTCTCATTAGTAAAGCAAATATGTAATAAAGGTAATATATCAACCATTTATAAAGCTAGCATGAAGGTTAAAACACAAATATCGTAAAATTATGTATATGCATAATAAGTAGCTAAGGGATACACAAAACAGAACAATGTAAAATATAATGATATAAATATTAAATATGAGTGGAGAGTAAAAATTCAAGGTTGTGAGAATGCATTAGAAATTGAGATCACCATTTTATATATATATATGACTTATAGTAAGCAGAAACCAAAAATCTATAACAAATATACACACACAGAAGAGAAAGGAATCCAATATAAAAATAAAGATAAATATTAACTCACAAGGTGAGAGAGCAAAGAAGAAGGGAACAAAAAAGAACTATAAAAACAACTGAAAACAAATAACAAAATGGAAACAAGTATATACCAATAAATAATTACTTTAACTGTAAATGAACTAAATATTCCAATCAAAAGACCCAGGGTAGCTAAATGACTAAAAAAACATGACCCTTCTATAAGCAGACTACAAGAGACTCACTTCAGATCTAAAGACAAACACAGTCTGAAAATGAGGGCAGGGAATAATGTATTCCATATAAGTGGAACAAAAAGAAAGTTGGGGTAGCAATACTTATTTCAAACAAAATATACTATGAAACAAAGATTGTAACAAGAGACAGAGAATGACATTATGTAATGACAAGGGAAAACTCAAAGAAGAAAATAAAACAATTGGAAATAAATATGCACCCTACAATGAGGCAAATAATTGCATAAAGTAAATATTAAGAAACATAAAGGGAGAAACTGACAGTAACACAATAATAGTAGAGGACTTTAACAGCTCTCTTTCATCAATGGTCAGATCATCTAGACAGAAAATTAATAAGAAAACAAAGACCTCAAATGACACATTAGACTATATGGCTTTATTAGTTATATATAGAACATTTTATCCAAAAGCAGCAGAACACATATTATTTTCAATTGCACATGAAACATTCTCCAGGATAGATCACATTCTAGGCCATACAGTAAGTCTCAAATTTAAGAATATTGAAATCTTATCAAGCATCTTTTCCAACCACAATACTATGAGACTCTAAATCAACAATAAGAAAATAATTGCAAAAAACACAAACGTGGCGGGTAAACAAAATGCTACTAAACAACCAATAATTTACAGAATAAAGTAGAGAGGAAATTTTTAAAACACCTGGAAATACATAAAAATGAAAACACAATGGTACAAAATCTATGGGAAACAGCAAAACAGTTCTAAGAGGGAAGTTTTTAGCAATACAAGCTTCCTTTAGGAAATAAGAAAAATATCAGATAAACAATCTAATCTTATACCAAAGCAAGTAGAAATAAAGAACAAGCAAAACCCAAAGTTAATAGAAGGAAAGAAATTATTAAGACCAGAGCAGAAATAAATTGATACCAAAAAACAATAGAAAAGATCAATGAAACTAAGAGGTGGTTACTTGAAAAGATAAACAAAACTGAAAAAAACTTTAGTGAGAGTCATCAAGATAAAAGAGAGATAGCCCAAATAAATAAAATCAAAATTGAAGGAAAAGTTACAACATACACCACAGAAATACAAAATTCTATAAGAAATTACTTAAAACAATTATACAGCACTAAAATGAACAACCTAGAAAAAAAAAAGAACAAATTTTTAGAAACATACAATTTCCCAAGACTGAACCAGAAGGAATAGAGAATATGAACACTCCAATACTAGTAATAAAATTGAATTAGGAATTAGTATTAAAAAATACTCCCAACAAACAAAAGTCCAGGACCAGATGGCTTCATAGGTGAATATTACTAAACATTTAAAGAAGGGATAACACACTTTCTTCTCAAACTCTTCCAAATAACTGCAGAGAAAGGAATGCTTCAAAAGTCATTCTATAAGGCCAGCATCATCCTCATAACAAAACCAGATGAAGATAAAATTTAAAAAAAAGAAAATTACAGGCCAATATCACTGATGAACAAAGATGAAAAAATCCTCAACAAAATATGAGCAAACCAAATTCAACAATACATTGAAAAGATCATACACCATGATCAATTGGAATTTATCCCAGGGATGCAAGGATGGATATTTTAATATCTGCAAATCAATCACTGTGATGCACCACATTATCTAATTGAATAATAAATATTGTATGACTATCTCAATAGATTCAGAAAAGCTTTGGACAAAATTCAACATCCATTCTTGATAAAAACAATCAAAAATGTTGGTATAGAAGAAACATATCTCAGCATAATAAAGGCTATGTATGACAAATCTGCACCACATCATACTTAATGATTAAAAGCTGAAAACATTTACTCTAAGATCAGGAATACAATAAGGATGACCTTTCTCATCACTTTTATTTAACAGAGAAGAGAAGTCTGAGTCACAGAAATCAGACAAGACAAAAAGAGATAAAAGAAATCTAAACTGGAGAGGAAAATGTAAAACTGTCTCTGTTTGTAGATTACATGATACTATACAGAGGAAAATTTAAGAACAAAAACTATTTGAACTAATACATGAATTCAATAAAGTTGCTGGATACAAAATTAACATACAAAACTCTGTTGTATTTCTGTATACAAACAACAAACTATCATAAAGAGAATTTAAGAAAGCTATCCAATTTACAATTGTACTTTAAAGAATAAAATACCTAAAAATAAATACAACTAAGGAGGTAAGATAGCTGTGCTAAGAAAGCTATAAGACATTGATGAAAGAAACTGAAGACCACACTAACAAATAGAAAGATATACTGTGTTCATGGATTGAAGGGGCTGATATTGTTGAAATGACCATACTACACAAGGCAAGATACAGATTCAATACAATCCCTTTCAAAATACCAATGGAATTTTTCACAGAACTATAATAAATAATCCTAAAATTTGTATGGAAACACATAAAACCCTGAATAGCCAAAACAATCTTGAGAAGAAGAACAAGCTGAAGATATCACACTCTGGGTTTGCAAACTATAGTCCAAAGCTATAGTAATCAAAACAGTTAGGCACTGAAACAAAAATGGACACATAGCTCAATGGAACAGTATAGAGAGCCCAGAAATAAACCCACACTTACATAGTCCATTAATCTACCACAAAGGAGGCAAGAACATACAATGGAGAAAACACAGCCTCTTTAATAAATGGTGTTGGGAATACTGGACAGCTACATGCAAAAGAACCAATGTGGACTTCTTTCTCACCCCATATACAAAAATAAACTCAAAATGGTTTAAACACTTAAATGTAATACCTAAGACTATAAAACTTCTAGAAGAAAACATAGCCAGTACACATATTTTTCAGTTTTTTAATTTTTTTTTTACAGATTATATTCCATTATAAGTTACTACAAGATATTGTGTATAATATGCCATGCTATACAGTAAACCCTTGTTGCTTATCTATTCTATATATAATGGTTTATATCTGTTAAACCCATAGTCCTAATTTGTCCCTGCCTATAAGTTTGTTTTCTACATCTGTGACTCTGTTTCTGTTTTGTATGTAGATTCATTAGTATTGTTATTTTAGATTCCACATATAAATTATATCATTTAGTGTTTGTCTTACTCTATCTGATTTATTTCACTAAGCAGTATATTTTCTAGATCCATCCATGTTGCTGCAAATGGCAATATTTCATTCTTCTTTATGGTTGAGGAATATATATATATATATATATCACATTTTTCTAAGCCAGTCATCTGTTGATGGGCACTTGATTTGCTTCTGTGTCTTGGCTATTGTAAAAAGTGCTGCTATGAACATTGGGGTGAATGTATCTTTTTGAATTAAAGTTTTTGTTTTTTCTGGATATGTACCCAGGAGTGGGATTGCTGAATCATATGGTAGCTCTATTTTTAGTTTTTTAAGGAATCTTCATATTGTTTTCCATAGTGCTGCACCAATTTACATTCTCCCCAACAGCATACGTGGGTTCCATTTTCTCCACACTTCTCCAGCATTTATTATTTGTAGACTTTTTGACGATGGCCATTCTGACCAGTGTGAGGTGATACCTCATTGTGGTTTTGATTTACATTTCTCTAGTAATTAGTGATGATCATTTTTTCATGTGCCTCTTGGCTATCTTTATGTCTTCTTTGGATAAATGTCTATTTAGGTCTTCTGCCTATTTTTTAATTTGGTTGTTTGTTTTTTCAACATTGAGTTGTATGAGTTGTTTATATATTTTGGATATTAACCCCTTGTCAGTTGCATTTTTTCCAAATACTTTCTCCCATTTTGTAAGTTTTCTTGATAATTCTTTTGTTGTGCAAAGGCTTTTAAGTTTGATTAGATCACATTTGTTTACTTTTGCTTTTCTTTTGCCTTGGGAGACTTACCTAAGAAAATATTGCTATGATTTGTCAAAGAATCTTTTGCCTATGTTCTCTTCTAGGAGTTTTATTGTGTCAGGTCTTACATTTAGGTCTTGAAACCATTTTGCATTTATTTTTGTACATGGTGTGAGATGATATTCTAATTTCATTGATTTATATGTAGCTGTCTAGCTTTCCCAACACCACTTATTGAGGAGATTTTCTTTTCTCCATTGTCTATTCTTTCCTCTTTGGTATAGATTAAAGGACCATAAGTGCATGGGTTTATTTCTGGGATCTCCATTCTCTTCCATTGATCTATATGTCTGTATTTGTGCTAATAACATGCATGCTGTTTTGTTTACAGAAACTTTGGCTTGTATGCTTTTTTACATTGGTCTTAGGTATATATATATATATATATGGTTATGTCTCCTCAGGCAAGGGAAACAAAGCAAAAATAAACAAATGGGACTACATCAAACTAAAAATCTTTTGCACAGACAAAGAAACTATCAACCAAAAGGGAAAGCAGCCTACCAAATGGAAGAATATATATGAAAACATTATATCCAATAAGGGGTTAATATCTAAAATATACAAAGAACTCATACAACTCAACATCAGAAAGATCAAAAAACTCAATTAAAAAATGGGCAAATGACCAGAATAGACATTTCTCCAATGAAGACATACAAATAATCAACAGACACATGTAGAAACACTCAGCATCACTAATCATCAGAGAAATGCAAATCAAAATGAAATACTATTACCTCACACTTGTCAGAATGCTTATTATCAAAAAGATAAGCAATAACAAGTGTTGACTGGAATGTGAAGAAAAGGAAACCATCATACACTACTTGTGGGACTGTTAAGTGGTGCAGCCACTATGAAAAACATTATGCAGTTTCCTAAAAGAATTAAAAATTGAACTGCCATATGATCCAGCGGTTTCATTTCTGGGTGTTTATGCCAAGAAAACCAAAAACACTCATTTGAAAATGGTCAATAATATTTTAACATCTTTGTATGTGGACAGATGGTTTCTAGACTTATTGTGATGATCATTTCATAATGTATCCAAATGTCAAATCATTATGTAAAACACCTAAAATTAACATAATATTGTATATCAACTGCTTTTCAACAATTTTTTTTTTATTTTTTAAAACAACATGAGTCAGGAAAATAGAGATTTTAGGAAATAGAGAACTTCTGCTTTTGCATTGTGTTATCATGATCATGTGAAAGGTACTTTTACGTACCTTAAAACAATTGATAATGTATTTTTATTTGTAAAGGAAAGTTAAAAAACTGAGAGACCCTACTTCAAAATATTCATGATGTAGGTTCTATGATTAATCTCATACAGAGACTACTCTGTTCATTTTTAAAGCTAAAATGTGTGAAATTGAAATGTTAATATGTTCAAAACTATTTTAGATAATTAGGACAAAGCTTTTATGTTATTATGTTGACCACTGAAACTTTATATTTTTAAAAAAAACACATTCAAACTTGATCTAAATAAAATAAAATAAAATTTAACTTTTTACATGAGAGAAATAATACTTAGAATATTTAAATATAAACCTGATATTTTATACAGTGATTCATTTAGTGTTGTTAAATAGAAACAGAGTTTTGTTCTTCTGTGAATGAAATGACTAATTCATTAATTTTTTTGATGTATAGTCCTCCACAATGATATACTGTCCTAGACACATAGGTTAAATTATACATAAATTTTTAAAAAAATCTCTCCTCTGATAATATGACTGAATCCAAGTGGAGTCTTTGTCCATGTATATTTAGGCTGTGGACTTATCACTAATATTTATTGCTAAATAAAACAAAAAAATAAAAACAAAAGGAAGAACAACTGATGATTTTATTTTCCTCAAAAGAGACAATATCAAAATATGATTTATTTTATTCCTGAAAAATAAAAACTTAAGAATCTTAACTTTAAAATTTAGATTATGTAATATTCTCTAGAAATAGCTTAAACTGGAGAGATCTACCTTTTCGTAGTATGTGCCTACTTTTGTCTGAGAAGAATAAATGGCAACATAGATATTCTTGTAGTATTGCATATCTTTTAAAATTCAAGCATTTCTTGTTGTCTGGTAAGCAATTTATCATAATAATCATGATTATAATTGCAATGATCTTGCTTCAAACTGTTATTTTATAATTTTGTACTGAATTCATCTCTTAAGTTGAGTAAAGTAGTAAAGATGCTGTGAATGTAAAATTCCTTCTCCTATATTTTTTGCCTTTTTCTTTGACCATTCTTCCCACAATAATTGTCTCTTTTGCTTTCTCACTGCCCATTTTTAAATGGGATAATATCAATAAGCTCTTTTGAGTCTGCCTGCAACTAAAGTATCCTCTGCAAAGGACATCTCAAGCATCCCTGTTCCTTTTGTGTATCACATTTATGTGGATCCCTAGAGTCTCAATTAAAGCTTATTCTTATTGGAGCACAGTAGGAATATTATCTTAAAGTCAAAGTGTATCAACTTCAACTGATTATAAAGTAAAAGATTTCAACTTTCCTTACTTGCACGACAACTTAGTAACCTAACGTCAATGATTATATGTCTAAATAATATTCACATGTAGCAAGCTACTTGTCAGCAGAAAGAAACAACACATAAATATTTCAGCACCTTGGAATAAGTCCAACTTATTAAGTTGTGCCTGTTTAAAATATTTCCCAAAATATATCATTTCCAATTCTTCACCCAAGCCTGGCTGTGTCTACAATAGTTTAATGAAATGAAGAGCTACACATTGAATTTCATTTATGTCAAGGGAATCTAAGCATTTCAATTATCATAGGATGTTTCTCTCCAAAATAATTAAATTTTATTCCTTGAAACAAAACATTTACCACTACCTCTGTTTCTGTTTGCAAAGAAACACAGTATGAGCATACAAGACACACAATTATTTTTAAGAAAATCAGTAAAGGGCTATATGTTCTTGATAACTAGATTTATATTGCAGGGACAAAAATTTTTAGACCTTCAAAAATAAATTATAAAAACATGAAATAAATAGAGAATAAGTTGCCATATTAAGATACTGACATTCAAAGAAGGAAAGATTTTTTGTATATATATGTATATATATGTATATATATGTATATATATGTATATATATACACACACATATACATATATAAAGTACCTAGTATAGGGCCAGTTCCATGGTACACACTCAATAATTTGTATGAGTTCTCTGAACTGATGATCCGTGGTTAATGCTGATTTAAAATCATACAAATTGTTTCCACACTTTTTTTCGGTATGCGGGCCTCTCACTGTTGTGGCCTCTCCCGTTGCAGAGCACAGGCTCCGGGAATGCAAGCTCAGCGGCAATGGCTCACAGCCCTAGCCACTCTGCGGCATGTGGGATCTTCCCGGACCGGGGCACGAACGCGTGTCCCCTGCATCGACAGGCAAACTCGCAACCACTGCACCACCAGGGAAGCCCGGTTCAACACTTTAAAAACGTATTTATAAAGAGAAATTTGTGTCTACTATGTAATATGCATAATTAGACAATAATTTGCAGTAATGGGCGCTAATTAATATAGTACATAAACAAAGATATATTTTTTTAATTTCAAAAGAAAATTTAAGCATGACATTATTTGCTTTTTCCTGTATTAATACTTTCTGATTTATTTTTATTGAAATAAAAAAAATTCTTATGAAAATAGGGTAAACAAGTAAATATTTTTAAAATACATAGTCAATCTAAGTTCACAAATATCTGTTTCATACTAGACACATGCTTTTACTTTATATTACCTTTTTACATTTTTTAGAAACAGTTTTGGCCCAGGAAGGGTTGTAAAATAAATATTCAAATGGTGGGAGCAATTCAGTTCATAGCAGTGCTGTTCAAATAGTTTTTCTTTAATTCAAATTAATTATTAGATCATCAATGTTTTTCTGAGTACTGTACACTCAAAATGTTTAGCTTAATACTTCTTCATATTCAATGAAGATAAAAATTATTTTTGCATTTCCTGCATATTGTTTGTAAAGCCATCTTTTAAAAAATATAACTACTATTTTGGAATAGAGGAAGTTTTAATGTGGTTGCTTCATATTTTAATAAACGATTAGAAACTCAGATGTTTGGTTTACTCTGATGCAAAAGCCACAAAATGGGTAAGTCAGGGCACCCAGAGCTAGTGATGTGGCCACACAGTAAATCATTTTACCTGTGACGCATTTGTGGATTTGTTAAAATAAAGTTGGTAGAATGAGTTAAGAAATATCAAACATGAGACACTGTGTTGGGAACACAGAACACATTTTCTTTTAAAAATTTTTAAATATGGGACTCCTGCTAAGGAGGAGTCCAAAGTGTGTTAGATGCTGACCACTGAGAGGAAAAACATGAAAGCTGTACACTGTATTAATAAGGGACTTCTTGAAACATATTTGTTAACCTTTGTGTAATGCTCATGGCTACCATCTTCCAGGCTGATGCATTTCCTGCACAAGAGTCCCTGGCTTCGTGAGTAGAAAATAGGGCAAACAACAGGTTCCACATGCCCTTCAGCTGTGGACACCGTGCATAACAGTAGTGTTTAATTCATACATTCCAGGGCTAGAATGCTAACAGTCACATACTGACTCTACCTTTTATTGGTTGTTTAATTCTGGACAACTTAGCTAACCTCTCTAAACATCATTTTCCTTGCATATAAATAAAGATAATGAGAATAACTTCCAAATATGGTTGTTGGCAACAACAACAAAAAAGATAATAAAGATAAATGTCTAACACATAAAGAGTGCTAGATTAATGTTATTATTTTATTCTGTATAATAATGATAAAATCTATGATGTTTTCAAGGGTTTATGAAATAAGACAGTTATAATAATATGTAGTGTATTCTATAGTGATAAGTAAAATTTATGTGAATCTTTTTTCACTAATTAGAGATGTGAAATGACATAGAATAAAAGTTCTGTGATTTAAAGTTCAAAAAAAAAAAAGTGCTTGAGTCCCCTCTAAGTCTCACTACTACAGCGAGGACTGGAGGACTTAATCTACTTTTCTGATAGGGAGTCAATAATCTTTCTGGATATTATGTCTAGCATCTAAGCAATAAAACCTCACTTACATGCATTGTATTACAAAGGTGGGGGACATATAACTCCACAAGCTAAATTAACATGTACTGGGTGAAAATCATAAAGAAGGAAGATTATAATATCTCAGGGACTTAAACTCAGTAACACTGGAGGTTGACCAATGGCATCAGGGTCAGAACCACAGACTTCCTCTCAATGGTCAAAGAAAGATGAAGGACTGAAAATATAACATTTTAACATATTATTTTTAAATTAATTTGAACTAGGAAAATAAGCTGCTACTAAATATATCTGGATTTGGTGGTGAGCTTGAGAAAACAATCAAGAAGTTAACGCATTGCAATGTTCAAGAGTTTTGCTTAATGAGTTTTGCACTGTGTGGGTGGAAAATAGATTATACTCCAGATGGAACAAAGTTTCTAAGATGTGTCACAATCATATTGACATTATTGACAAGAGAATGTTACAATGATCTGTAAGGTAAATGTAAAATTATCAGTTTTTTGTGACTTCAAAAAGATAAATAATGGAAAATTCTAATTTTTAATAGTAAGCATGGAGCTTGATTACTGTGTTCTAATAAAATTTAAGGATGATATTTGCTTGCATGCTAATAGTTGTTCAAGTATTGATATAAGATAATTATTTTAAGATTGAGAAAAAGGCATATGAGTCAATTATGAATTCTTCCCCAGAGAATCAATTTACATGGGTAAAGAAAGTATTAAAACAGGAAAAATTGTACATTACATATTTTCTGGAATTCAGGGAATCAAAATCCCATTGAAAACTCATATTTTCCTCTAAAGAAATATTGGCTTCTTAATTATTATTTCTACTATGAGCTCTAAATTAATTTTTCCTACAGGTATAATAAAATCAATAGAAAAAAGGATTAATTATTCAAATATTTATTCACACATGTTTTAGCAATAGTTCTAAGGCTTAGTTATGATTTTCTCCTTGGTCCAAAGAAAAATTAATTGAATACAAGGCATTATTTTCTTTTTTTTTGTAACTCGTTTTGGTCCATATGGACCATAGACATATGGTCTATGACTATAATTATTTCAATATTCACTTACAATTTTTTTTAATAAAATGGGTAAGAACATAACAGTTAGCATTAAGTAAATTCATTTATTATTTCTATCTTTTGCTCCCTATGCTTTACCATTTGAGAGTACACCTCAAATTTCTCTCCACCTGACCCCTTCCATTCACTCATCACACAATCACACGTTTAACAATATTTACTGATCATCAAGTAGATGTCAAACACTGCTTCAGAATAAGTATAAAACATCCCATCCTTCAGCTTGTAATCATAAACATGCAAAATGAAAGTTGTTAACCTTAATATGCTAAACATATAAATAAAAGTTACTAATGTGAATGCTCTAGTAAAAAGACATGTGAAGATGACATAAAACTTAAAGTAAATGAAGGATTGCTATAGATTATACATTATTTATTTAGTCATATTTGAAAATGGTATAGTCATATTTTCCATTATTAGAGGAAAAATATTTGAAGAATTCCTAGGGCTCTTAAAAAAATGCAATTTTGTATGGCTTGTGGAATAGGCAAGCATTTTAGCAAAATAAATTTTTATTGCCATAAACACAGCTATGGGCTAATTCTATACTAAATCATGGCAACATACAATTACAAGGATTTTCACGGATTAAAAACCACATTACTACTGAATAGAACAATACCTGGTATGCATAACAGATTGGTTTCAAAACATTTAAAATTGCATTTTGCTTCATTATTTAATCTGCTGTGTTGGTTGGCTTTGATAAAGTGAAAAATGGTCCTTCTGACAGCTAGACTGTCATGGGGAAATGAGACATGTAACAGAAACCACAACTTTTCAAAATGGATTGCATTATAATTTATAAAACAGATGAACTGTTTCATAACAAACCATGATGTTCATCAAAGACTAAGCTTAAATTCTTTCCAGTTCCTTAGATACATGTATCCCAAGAAAACGTTACAGTGACTTCTCGTGGACTTGTGTACTGTAAAGACTACATCATTGACTGTTCTCAAAACTCTCTAGTTTATACATTCTTACAATCTGTGATAAGAGCATTTCATGGTCAAGTTCTATACTTCAAATTTTATTAATACTCCTTACCTAAAGCTATTTTTTGAGATGCTCAGAGTACCCCATATTGTGAGATCTTTTTGCTGTAGCATGTACTAAACCCAACTCTGTTGACTGTATGTTCTTGTTAGTCTCTGACTGATGGATATATATAGCTTATTTAACGGCAAATGTTTTGGTTATTAGACTACATGTGATAATAATGGAATTTGATATCATATAAATATACAACAGTACATAATGTAGACCCCACCTCATGTAATCTAAAAATAGAGGTTTTATTTGGATTAAAGGTAGGTGTAGACCCCAACAGCAAAATTTTGTAGATCGTTTCTAGTGCTGAAGATTAATATGTCTCACCATTGATATGCTTTTTTGGGTGTCTGGGAACTTTTCTTTTCCTTTCAAACTGTATTCCTTATCTTTTATATCTTTCATATTAAAAATCTATGCTGGCAGCACAAAGTCTTTGGAAGACTTTCTCTACATTTTTAAATAAATCGTTTGTTTTGACAGGCTTTTTGTTTTACAGAAAAGTTGAACGATGCAGAGATTTCCTGCAACCAGATTCCCCTAATGTTGTATATTATATAATCATAACCATCTTCCAAAACTAAGACATTATCACATTACTGCCAACTAAGCTATATACTTTACCACAATTTCACCAGATTTCTACTTATCTTTTTACTGTTCCATAATCCAATCCAGGATACCATCTTGCACTTAACAATTTTTCAGTCTTTACTTGTTTCTTATGACCTTGAGAGTTTTTAAGAATACTGGTCAGGTATTTTGTAAAATGTTTCTGAATTGGGTTTATCTGATGCTTTTCTCATGAAACCTCAAGATGTCAGTATGACCCATTACTGATTATGCTAACCTCGATCACTTGATTAAGGTAGTGTTTGCCAGCTTTCTTCATTTTAATATTTTTCCTTTTCTATACCTTATCATTTGGAAGGAAGTCATTAAATTCAACCTATACCCAAGAGGAGGAGAATTAAGCTCCACTCTTTGAAAGAACAAAGTAATTGTTTATAATATTTGTAATTTTTCTCTAAGAAAGATTTTTCCCTTTTATCCATTTACTTATTCAATCAGTATCAAGCTGGATTCATGTATATTTATTACATCTTTTGAGTTAAAATTCAATATTACATTATTTAAATTGTTGTTCAAATATTTCCAGCCCTCAGTATTGAGAGTTCTTTCAGGTAATCTCTGTGTGCCCGGTTTCTTCCTCTTCCTCCCTTTGGCTCTGTACTTCCTTAAGTTTTGCACTGCAAGGTGTTCCAAACTCTCTTGTATTTTCCTTACTCTGGCCCTAGAATCAGCTATTTCTTCAATAAACCGTGGATCCTTTTATTGGAGAATGATATTTAGGAAACTAAGTCTTAACACCAGGTTCCTATATTTTGATAGCTCACCACAGTGTAAATTCTGCTCTGCAAACATATAATAAAAATAATAATAAAATTACATTTCAAAGCCTATCTCACCTCTAGAATACCATCACATGGAAGTTAATTACATGAAGAACATTCAGGAGACATAAAATCAATTTTGTTTCTGAGGGTGATAGCAGGGTTATGTGGGTCTGGTGGTAACAATGGTAGTTGACTATGCATTGTTTCTAGTAGTTGTTCCTGGAAGGATATGGCTTCTACAGCTCTTAAATGACTTTGTAAACTGCCTGTTAGTTAAACTGTGTTAAAATTAAGTACAAAATGGAGACTGGACTTGAACAGACAAAACCATGTAAGTCATGTAAGCAGAACTAAGTCTGACCTAATTCATGAACATAACTAAAACTTAACAGGTAATTTCTTGTAAACGCCTCTAAAAATCATAAAGAAAACTTTAAGTCATCTTTCTAAAAATGGTACTCACTGCAGAATTTTTTAAAAATCACCAATTCAATTGCCATTGTAAAAATTGACCATTGTAAAAGTTAATCAATTCCTCATTTTCACTTTATAAGTTATCTTAAGTTCATGCCCCTAAGCTTCACTATCAGTCTTTGAATTGGGAAGCTCCTAGTTCTTGAACTATTTTTATATGCAAAATACTAATTATTGACTTGGTAGTTTTAATTTTACTATTTTTACACTTTGAAACCTGCAATAATCTATTCACCCTTAAAATAGTTGCAATGTTCTATTGTCTGACACTAAGGATGCTAACTGCCAACCCATGCACTTACCATGGGAGAGAAAGTACCAAATACAGGACAGATACCACATCCTAGAGTGACATCCAATCAATCTGTGAGATCATGCCTGTGAAGGCAAGCAAATCAAATCTAGAATAAGTCTTCAGTGTGCTCATACAACCATAATAAAAAAGACCTATCAATTTTATCCTTCATTGTGGATTTAAGCCATCAATGTAAGTTTATCATGAAACAACAATTTTGTGGGAGTATACATATCAGATAGTACATTTGTATACATGAAACTTATTATTATCTTCAAGCCTTGTACAAGGCTTATCCTTTTAATAACTTTTGATCCAGTGTTATAGGACTTACCTGACATTATGACAATGTTGATTAGATTAATTAGCATTACTTTGTGATGGAGCCCATAAGTAATATGGTCACATGATTTCCGAATGATTATTTAATGTCTAAATAAAATTTAAATCATTTATTATTAATGTAATTATTATTAATTCAGATTATTATCTATTTTTTTTAGATATTTAGTGTCTACTAAAATCCCAAAGCAATTCTAGAGATATTTTCAATAGTAGAAGATATTCTTGCTGAATTATACATGATCTTGGTAAAAAGTCATTGGTTTTTCTTTTATAATTCTCCTATTTGATACTTTCTAACTCTATAATATGCTACTGTTTTCACTTTGTAGGATCTACCAGATCATAAAGCCACAATTTCATATACTTTCACTCAGAAATATGGAATGGTACAAATCTTTTTCTTATTTTGGACTGTATTTAAAAGCTGGATACTTGAATTATTAAGAAAATGGTTTCCATAAGGAACTATCTTATAGCCTGCTTCCAAAGTCCTCAACATTGACCCTCTTCCTTAGAAGTAGGGAGGATTAATAAGCAGCAATGTGTATAACATATATACCCTTTGTCACGTTGTCACTGTCCCACCAATAACTTTACTGAAATAACAGAATTTTTTAAATAAGATGTCTTTCTTATCTTCTAACACACAGGTAGTGAAAAAAATTATCAGTTGCTTGCTCCTTATTGCTCTCTAGGTCCTATGAGCATGATAGCATCAGGGTGGTGGGCCAGGATGATGTTCTTTGAGATGGTGAGGAGTTTTGGACGCTGAACCACATTGTGGCATAAAGTATAAGAATTGATGTATTATTGAGGCAATAGAGTAAAACCTGCTTTTCCTTTTCTGCAGGAAAAGTAAATGGGTTCTAATAGCTTTGTGGGGGTTTTTTCCCCCATATGTAATGTGTTATCCTCATCAATAATAACACTCCAAATATCAGATGCTATATTAATTTAAGCAAATATAATTTTCTACTTTTCGCTGTAACAAATTACAAATATATATATATATATATATATATATATATATATATATATATGACTTAAAACAACATAAATTTATAATACTCCAGTTCCATTTGTCAACCTACAAAATGAGTCTCATGGGCAAAAATCAATGTGTCAGCATGGTTATGTTTCTTTCTGAAGATCTGAGAGGAGAATCCACTTTCTTGCCTTTTTCACCTCCCAGGACCACTTACATTCTTCAGCTCAGGGTTTTCTTCCATGCTTACAAATCCAGCAACATAGTGTCTCTCTGACCTTGTTTCCATTTTTTCAGCTCTTTTCTTACAAAAGTTGGGAAAATTCTCCACTTTTAAGGATTCAGGTGGTCTGATTGGGCCGACCTGGATAATCCAGGAAACCTCCATAATGTTATAGGGAAAATCCAAACCAGGTTGTTAAACTTAATTATATCTGCAAAATTCTGCCAGCCTTGTAATATAATATACTCATAGATTCTGGAAATTCACAGGGAATATCTTAAAGGAGCATTATTTTGTCTACCACACCAGATAATTAGTTATATTTGTAACAAAAGTCATATTTTAGTCACCATCTTATATTATTGTCTAGGAATACAAATTTTTTACTACCCGATCTGGAGAACTGGATAGCAATAATGAAGATTGTTTTTACACCTGTGACTTTCAAACTTTCGATGATTAAAATAATCTTTAGCATTTCCTCAAGAATGATGATGACAATGATGACAATAATGATAATGATGACTTGGCTGTGTGTCCATTGACTTCCAGTTGCTTCTTCACACTATAATATCACTTACGGGCTAAGGAGACAATGTTGGAATATCTGTTTGTGTCATATTTTCAGGAACTGGAAAAGCGATCAAAGATTACTCTCAAAGGATCAAAGGTCCTCCTCTCACAAATTCAAACTCTAATTGGCACCTCACAATAATATTTCAGGTTCCTAGTAATTACAGTTACCCTGAAATTAAACTAATTCTCTCAAAATATTTATATATTTTTAGCATACTGTGGGAAATGTGAGAAATAATAATAGGCACATGTCATTTCATAGATATGGCTTCCCTGAAAAGGATCCTGTGTCCCTTATAATCAAAGTAGACAGTAGGTGGACTATAGGACTGATAAATTAAGTCAATTATATGAATTTTATAGAGGTTTTGACTTTTTTTGACTGTGAATTAAATGAAAAAAGAGACTTTGTCAATTCTGAATTGTTTTGGTTTTACAAGTCAATTAGTTTAGTTGTTTCCATTTTAACTCCTAGGAATCTGTTGACTGTCAGAGAATTCTGAATGCCATACCATTCCTTGACCCCTGATTACTGTGCTGAGGACTAACACAGTGACCACACACACTTCACTTCTGAACTCATATAGCTAAGTGTTCCTCCAATTACAAGTGAGATCAGAAACCACCTCCCTTGCATTATGTTTTTTCATCATCATTTCTAGTATAGAGAAAAGACTGACCTGAAATGCTGACCTAAAACAAATAGACTGCCAGATATTTCTCTGGTAAACATGAAGGTTTATTTGGAATGAGCAGGGAATTGAAATTCGGGGTCTGCAAGCATAACAAGCTATATGCAAGTCTCTTCACAGCAAGGAAAGGAAAATACTTCAATAGAAGGAAGAGGAAGTTGGGGGGCAGGGCTACAGTAAACAAAATGTCCATGGTTTTCACTGTCTTCCAGGAAAGTACAGGAGTCTTTTTTGTTCTTATTGAGCTCTGCTGTCATTGCAGGGCGTGAGAGCTCCCTGTTCTGGTCTCCCAACTCTTTAATTGAGGTTTCTGTTTATTAGTTTTTGTTTGTTTGTTTGTTTGTTTTTTATTTTACCTTTTTGATCAAGAGCTTTCTCTGAAAGCATTGCTGAGCAAGAGTCAGGTTTTCCAGTTTCAGTGACTGTTTGTCCCTTAATATCAGGAAAAAACCTTCCCTGGGTGTGGTGTCTCACATCTGCAGGAAAATGCAAAAATTAGAAACCTATTGAGGTCACATTTCAGTAACAAGGAGGGATAGAAAGGAGAACTCTCAGACATTTTTTATCTAACATCTGTATATTACCAAGATCATAGACATTGGAGATTATCTGAAGTGTTATGTAATCATCAAAGGTTTGGTGGCAAACTTCCAACACACTTAGTCCAGATATCTTAGGAAAGCTGTCTTAACAGATGTTGTCTGATTCAATTACAGGAAATATTTACTTTCAGGTCACCAAATGACACACATGTCTAGTCAGAGTTTGGTACTTTCTTTAGATGTGTCACATGAATCCAAGAGTCCGTTCCTTGGAGTCTGGGAGTATAATGGTTGGTTAGCTGTACCTGATTAATAGAGGCCTCTTCAGTGAGGGCGAAGAGTTCTTCTGGAGCTGTCTATTCCAATAGATGAAATCTTCAAGTTGCCAGGTGTGATGCTTAAGTTTTTCATTTCCTGAGAGTGCACTGTTAAAATATTGCTCTGCCAAAACATGGTTATTTTAATAGAAGCCATTAGGTTTTTGAAATAATGGAATAGCTGTCCTTTTATTAGGTGTGGGTCAAAAACAGCAGGAGCCAAGTACATTGAGTAGCCTATAACTGTCTCAAAGGGTGAGACTATGTGAGTTCCAAAAGGGGTACATCTGAGATCTAGAAGGACCCAAAGCAATGTTTTTGGCCAAGGTATTTGGAAGGCACCTACAGATCTTGCCAGTTGAATGTTCATAATACCATTAGTGTGTTCAACTAAACCAGAAGATTGAGGGTGGTAAAAACAGTGAAATTAAAATTGGCCAAACAGCATAGATTTGTTGAAGCATTTGGTCAGTAGAATGGGTTTCTTTATCAATATGAAGTTTGAGAGAATTTCCCCAGGTATGGATAATCTTTGCCAAAAAGACTTTAGCCACAGAAGAGGCAGTAGACAGTCTCCAAGGGAAGGCTTCAGTCCAGTGTAAAAACACACCCCATGAATAAAACATATTTACATCCATTCGAGGGAGGAGTTGTATGAAATATATTTGCCAGACCTTGAATTTTTCATTAGACAGTCTAATATGCCAGGGAGCAGTACAAACTGGCTTCTGTGGGTTACACTTCAGAAAAGTGGAACAAGTGAGGTAGGTACTTTCTGTGGCTTGGTTAATGTTTCTCCACAAATATTGATTCATGAATGCTACCTTTTTGTCAGTAAACCAATGGTCAGTATCATTCTGTCAGTAGACACGTACAGTGATGGGGAGTGAGAATTTTAGAGTCTCTGGTAGAATTGGGTTGTTATTTTATACAAACCAGAGTTTTCTCTTTTTATTGAAGCAATAATTGTTGAATTTCCTATCTTGGTTTTCCTTTTCTGAGGCCAATTGTTGGGTTCTCTAGCCAGTGATTCTAAATTATCATTTGGGGAAATATCCCCTTGGACCATGACAAATTTGTCTGCTATTGGTCCCTTTAAGGGCAGAATTTATTAAGGAATCCCTGAGATTCCAGAGAGTCGAGTTTGAAATACCCCAGCATCTTAACAATAGTTAGAGCAACAAGTAAAAATATTGCATCCAATGACTCCTGACTATAGAGGCCATTTTTAATTTTATTTACACTGGAAGTAAGGAATACACTTTGTTACCACAACATTTCAAAATTATGAGCTACTCCAAAAGTATATTTACTATCAGTATAAATACTGACACTTTTGTCCTTGGCTAAAGTGTAAGCCCTTGTAAAATAATATATTTCATCCTGTTGGGCTGAAATAGCCATAGTTAAAGAGACTGCCTCAACAGCATCAAAAGGAGTTTTAATAGCATACCAATCACAATATTTGCCATTGTCACCTTTTAAATAACTATCAGTGAACCATGAGATGTCTACAATTACATAGAAGTGTCTCTTGCAAATCATCATGAGGAGTAGTCTGTCAGCATTAAGCAATCTTGAGGAACTTCATTGGTAATGGCAGGGAAAATAGATGAGTTAAGTTTATTACAGTATAAAAGAATTATGGGAGGAGCCATTAACAAAAAGACTTCATAGGAGGTGATGCTGATGATAAAAATGTTGAGTGTGTTGAGAAGTCAAGAGGACTTCTACAAAAATGGTTAAAGGTTATCCCATAATAATTTTATGAGTGGTCTTAACCAAAAGAGCAGTGGCTGTAATGGCTTTAAGGCAGTGGGTGTTTCCCCATGCCACCGGGTCCAGTTGCTGGCTCTAATACCGTTTTGGTCAACTGAGGTCCCCATGTTTTTGAGTAGGAACCCAGAGGGCTTCCCTTCCTTTTCATATACAAAAAGAGAAAAAGGGAATTTGAAAACTGGGATATCCAAGAGCAAGTAAGTTCATCAAGTTCTCTTCTAAGTCCTTAAAAACCATGTCATATTGTTCTTCCTATAAAATTGCATGGAGGTTGTTGTTGTTTAGTAAAACATACAGAGATTTAGGCATAAGAGAGAAAGTTGGAATTCAATTTTGACAATAACCAACTAGCCTGAGAAAAACCTGGAATTGGCACTTAGTTTTGGTTCTGGAAAACTTAAGACACTGTGAAGTTTATCTGAATTTAGTTGTAGACCTTGTTCTGTTATTGGATGCCTTAAATATTGAACTTGGCTTTGGGCAAACTGCAATTTTCCTTTGGTGACCTCATGTCCCTTTAAAGCTACAAGTTTTAGCAAGTTGATGCTGTCTTCTTATGTGGAGGCTTGAGAAGGAGAGCAAAGAAGTAAACCATCAGCATATTAAAACAAGGTAGAACCTCTAGCAAACTTTATATCATGCAGGTCAGCTTTCAGGATTTGCATGGAAGAAGCACTCAGTAAAATTCTGAGACATTACTCTCCAGGTGAAATGTTTTCTCTCCAAGTGAAAGCAAAAGAGTATTGGCTAGCTTTATCTATGAGAAATCTACATAATACACTGCATACATCAATTACAGTAAAGAATTTACTTCTGGTGGGTGTTGATGTTAGTAGCATGTGAGGGTTAGGAACAACAAGATGTCAAGGGATAACAACAATGTTTATTGCTCAGATGTGCTGGACAAACTTCTACCCTCTACCTTTAGATTTCCTCACCAGTAAAATAAAAGTATTAACAGAGACTAGCACAAGGGATAATGAGACCTTGAGCCATTATAATCTTTTTATGGGCTTTATGCCTTGAAGGGTTTCTTTACCTATAGGGTATTGATTAATTATGGGAAGAAGTTCTGAGGGATCTATCTGAATGTTGATGGGACATGTGCTGTGAATTTTGCCAATGTCACTTGGAGATTTTCCCATAAGATTTTCCCAATGTCACTTGGAGATTTCCCATGGAGATTGTAAAACTTCCCATTTAAAAAAATCATGTAAATTAGGAAAGTCATTTTTAAATGTGACTTTTTTTCTTCCTTCTGGATGTTTCACTTCATTCTGATTGCCGTATTGAACTGTACTTCTGGTTAAAGTTCAAAGAAAAAAGAATTGAAGAATGAATCAAATTATTTAGTTTTTTTCAGTATAGAGAAACTGCAGTAGTAATTTCAGAATAGTTTAGAATAGAAAAGCAATTGGGTGGAGAAAGTTTCTATACATCCTCCGACATTAAATTTTCCACCCTGTCCATGATAGTGTTGTAATATTCATCAGAGAAGTAAAATATTTGTGAATTTAGTGGGTGCATTTAGTTGAAGTTTTATTTTATGAAATGACTTCTCTGAAAAGTCATGTGTAAATAATTCCTTCAGCAGAAGCACATGAAAGCCTTACATTTTATTCTTTACTTGAGGTAAATTTTGAAAGTTGAAATAGTTATTCTATTATTTGGAATTGTTTAGAAATCTCAGAAGCAGCAGTCCGACACTGAAATCTGATATTTCTCATCTCTCACAGGTCTCTGGCAGTAGTTTATTTATTTTTTTGTTTTGTTTGCTAGCAAAACAACTTACCTTGGCTCACTTGAGTGAAAAAGGGAAAAAGAAAAGGATTTTATTGGAAGTTTATTGGAGTAACTAAAAACTTAAAAAAAGTGAACAAACATACTTTTAGATAGAGACTAGAGACCTTAGCTGCAGGACCTCCTGGAGATTTTCTGTAAGGTCTCTGAAAGCAACTCAGTGCTTCTTTGTATCTATCAGCTTAATAATCAATTTCCTAGAAAAATAAATATGATTGATTGGTATTGGAATTTTGCCCTCGTGTCCATCATCCTGAACCGGAAGAAAAAGTAAGGTGCCTGCAGTTAAACACTGAGAGTGCCATGAACACAACAACGCTTTCAGTTTGAGGGTTTGAAATCACAGACAAAACTCATCCATTAATTATTGAACTCAAGTATTTTCTTCCTTGCCTTCTCTATATACTAATGTGTAATGTTATAAAAAACACTTTTTTATATCAAAAATTTTTCCACCTTTCAATTCCTGCAGCAACTTACTTGATCCTTTCTAAATTTTTTGTTGAATGGATTGACAATATGGTCTAAACTGATATTTTACAGGAACCAATTTTTATTTAATAATAATAATTTAAAAGTTGCACCTAATTTTTTTTTGTTTTATTAATTTCATATTTTATAATTATGATATTCTTTGTTTCAATTCCTTTAGGCTTATTTTCTTGTTTTATTCAATTATTTCATACATCAAATTATTTCTTCTTTTTAATGAACTCATTGATTCCAGCTGGAAATTTTTCTGGTCTGTTTATGGTGTTTACTTGAAGATTTGTAGTACTCAGTTTTTTACTGATAGTTTGTAATTTCAACTCTGATACTTTTTTTTCCCATGGGTTTTGGGATATTTTCAAGTTAGACTGAGTTAGGGGAAGGGTTAAAACACTATATTTTTATATTTATTCTTAGTTATAATGATTTGTTGTGAGAAAAAGAGTCTAATGTAATATTTTTTTGCATGTGGGTTTTGTTGAGATTTTCTTTTTGGCCTAATAAATAGAAAAATAATTATATATTCTTTGGGGACTTTTAAGAATTGGCTTTTAAATTATTGAAATATGATTATTTCTTAATGTACTTCTGGATGGACATTTTATTTTATTTTATTATTTTAACATCTTTATTGGAGTATAATTGCTTGACAATGGTGTGTTAGTTTCTGCTATATAACAAAGTGAATCAGCTATACAAATACATATATTCCCATATCTCCTCCCCCTTGCGTCTCCCTCCCACCCTCCCTACTCCACCTTCCAAGTGGTCACAAAGCACCGACCTGATCACCCTGTGCTGTGCAGCAGCTTCCCACTAGTTATTTTACATTTGGTAGTGTATATAAGTCAATACTACACTTCACTTCGTCCAAGTTCACCCTTCCACACACCCGTCCTCAAGTCCATCTCTACATCTGCGTCTTTATTCCTGTCCTGCCCCTAGGTTCATTAGAACCATTTTTTTTTTTTTAGATTCCATATATATGTGTTAGAATGTTCTATTTGTTTTTCTCTTTCTGACTTACTTCACTCTGTATGACAGACTCTAGGTCTATCCACCTCACTACAAATAACTCAATTTCATTTCTTTTTATGGCTGAGTAATATTCCACTGTATATATGTGCCACATCTTCTTTATCCATTCATCTATTGATGGACACTTAGGTTGGTTCCATATCCTTGCTATTGTAAATAGTGCTGCAATGAACATTGTGATACATAACTCTTTTTGAATTATGGTTTTCTCAGGGTATATGCCCAGTAGTGTGACTGCTGGGTCATATGGTAGTTCTATTTTTAAATTTTGAAGGAACCTCCATACTGTCTTCCACAGTGGAAGTATCAATTCTCACCAACAGTGCAAGAGGGTTCCCTTTTCTCCACACCCTCTCCAGCAGTTACTGTTTGTAGATTTTTTTATGATAGCCATTCTGAGCAGTGTGAGGTAATACCTCATTGCAGTTTTCATTTGCATTTCTCTCATAATTAGTGATGTTGAGCATCCTTTCACGTGTTTGTTGGAAGTCTGTGTATCTTCTTTGGAGAAATGTCTGACCATTTTTGGATTTTTGGATTGGGTTGTTTGTTTTTTTGATATTGAGCTGCATGAGCTGCTTGTATATTTTGGAGATTAATCCTTTGTCAGGTGCTTCATTTGCAAATGTTTTCTCCCATCCTGAAGGTTGTCTTTTCATCTTTTTTCTGGTTTACATTGCTGGTTTACAAAGCATTTAATTTTCATTAGGTCCCATTTGTTTACTTTTGTTTTTATTTCCATTTCTCTAGGTGGTGGGTCAAAAAGGATCTTGCTGTGATTAATATCATATAGAGTGTTCTGCCTGAGTTTTCCTCTAAGAATTTTATAGTGTCTGGCCTTACATTTAGGCCTTTAATCCATTTTGAGTTTATTTTTGTGTATGCTGTTAGGGAGTGTTCTTATTTCATTCTTTAACATATCATTCTTAAAAAAACAAAAACAAAAACAAAATATATATATCATTCTTTAACATGTAGCTGTCCAGTTTTCCTGACACCACTTATTTAAGAGGCTGTCTTTTCTCCATTATATATTCTTGCCTCATGACCTAAAACCTATGGGATGCAGCAAAAGTGGTTCTAAGAGGGAAATTTATAGCAATGCAATCCTACTTTAAGAAACCAGAAACATCTCAAGTAAACAACCTAACCTTAGAGAAAGAAGAACAAAAAAAAGCCAAAGTCAACAGAAAGAAATCATAAAGATCACAGCAGAAATAAATGAAAAAAAAAATGAAGAAAATGATAGCAAAGATCAATAAAACTAAAAGCTGGTTCTTTGAGAACATAAACAAAATTGATAAACCATTAGCAAGACTCATCAAGAAAAAAAGGGAGAAGACTCAAATCAATAGAATTAGAAATGAAAAAGGAGAAGTAAAAACTGACACTGCAGAAATACAAAGGATCATGAGATATTACTACAAGCAACTATATGCCAAAAAATTAGACAACCTGGAAGAAATGGACACATTCTTAGAAAA
The DNA here is from genome assembly GCF_000442215.2 of Lipotes vexillifer. Taxonomy (NCBI): domain Eukaryota; kingdom Metazoa; phylum Chordata; class Mammalia; order Artiodactyla; family Lipotidae; genus Lipotes; species Lipotes vexillifer. The sequence goes on along the minus strand of NW_006791831.1, from coordinate 259,688 downwards.
GCACAATATTCTGAGACTGAACCAGGAAGAAATAGAAAATATAAACAGACCAATCACAAGCACAGAAATTGAAACTGTGATTAAAAATCTTCCAACAAACAAAAACCTAGGACCAGATGGCTTCACAGGCAAATTCTATCAATCATTTAAAGAAGAGCTAACACCTATCCTTCCCAAACTCTTCCAAAATATAGCAGAGGGAGGAACACTCCCAAACTCATTCTACGAGACCACCATCACCCTGATAACAAAACCAGACAAAGATATCACACAAAATAGAAATCTACAGGCCAATATCCCTGATGAACATAGATGCAAAAATCCTCAACAACATACTAGGAAACAGAATCCAACAGCACATTAAAAGTATCATACACCATGATCAAGTGTGGTTTATCTCATGAATGCAGGGATTCTTCAGTATATGCAAATCAATCAACATGATAAACCGTATTAACAAATTGAAGGGCAAAAGCCATATGATCATCTCAATAGATGCAGAAAAAGATGTTGACAAAATCTAACACCCATTTATGATAAAAAACATCCAGAAAGTAGACATAGAGTGAACTTACTTCAACATAATAAGGGCCATGTAAGACAAAGACACAGTCAACATTGTTTTCAAAGGTGAAAAACTGAAATCATTTCCTCTAAGATCAGGAAAAAGATAAGTTTGCCCACTCTCACCACTATTATTCAACATAATTTTGGAATTTTTAGCCAGAGCAATTAGAGAAGAAAATGAAATAAAAGGAACCCAAATTGGAAAAGAAGAATTAAAACTGTCACTGTTTGCAGATGACATGATACTATATATAGAGAATCCTATAAATGCTACCAGAAACTACTAGAGCTAATCAATGAATTTGGTAAAGTAGCAGGATATAAAATTAATGCACAGAAATATCTTGCATTATACAATAATGATGAAAAATCTGAAAGAGAAATTAAGGAAATATCCCCATTTACCACTGCAACAAAAAGAATAAGATACCTAGGAATAAACCTACCTAAGGAAACAAAAGACATGTATGCAGAAAATTATAACACACTGAAGAAAGAAATTAAAGATGATACAAATAGATGGAAGGATATACCATGTTCTTGGATTGGAAGAATCAACCTTGTGAAAATGACTATAGTACCCAAAACAATCTACAGATTCAATGCAATCCCTATCAAACTACTGATGGCATTTTTCACAGAACCAAAGCAAAAAAATTCACAATTTGTATGGAAACACAAAAGATCCCGAATTGCCAAAGCAATCTTGAGAACAAAAAACGGAGCTGGAGGAATCAGGCTCCCTGACTTCAGACTATACTACAAAGCTACAGTAACGAAGACAGTATGGTACTGGCCCAAAAACAGAAATATAAATCAATGGAAGAGGATCAAAAGCCAAGAGATAAACCCATGCACATATCTCATCTTATCTTTGGATGTACATTTTAATGGTTGTGAAGTCCAGAGAGTTTTCTTTATTTTTCATAAAATATTTGATGAACAAAAATTATATAATCTTTCTGTTGGTATTGGATTTTACCAACATAGTGCAGATTATAATATTGTGCTATTTCTTTTATATAATGATGGAGTCATAAAATCTATGGTACATCTTCTGTAAAGTAACTACTAAGTTATAAATACTTGTTGAGTCAAGACTTTTACTTATATTATCAAGTCTTCCACATCTGCTAATATTTAGTCTCATAGTTATTTAGTGATACATAGTGTGTTCAAAGGGATCTGTTAAATCTTCAATAAAAAAACATTCATTCATTTTTTTTCTTGTATTTATAACATTTTGCTATCTGTAATTTGAAATTATACTCTCATACACCTAATGGGTAGTATATATTTGGGGTGAATTTTACCTATAACAATATAAAATTTAACAATATAAAATGTAACTTTTTTGCATTATTATTTGCCATTTTCATTTTTAAGTTTTCAATCTACTATATATCAAGGAGAAGTACAGTGAGTGCTTCAGGATAGAAAAATTTGTCCTATGCAGTTTAATGTTGATTTAATCTCACCATGTAAACAGTGCCTTTAGGGTACTTCTTTGTATTTGTACAAAAACTATTTCATCTTTTAGGTCAGATCTTGACAAAGTATGGCCCATGGCATGCACTCTTTTTTGGTAAATAAATTTTTATTAGAACATAGCTACATCCATTAATTTATACATGAAGGGGCTTTTTGGATTTTTGTTTTTGTTTGTTTTAAATATACTCCATTTAGAGTTATTATAAAATATTGACTGTAGTCCCTGTGCTGTAGCTTATTTATTTTATATACAGTAGTTTGTACCTGTTAATACCCTACCCCTGTTTCCCGTCCCCTTTCCCTCTACCCACTGGTATATACTAGGTTTTTCTCTATATCTTTGAGTCTGTTTCTGTTTTATTGCATTCACTTGTTTCTTTTATATTTTAGGTTCCACATATAAGAGATAACATACAGTACCTGTCTTTCTCTGTCTGACTTATTTTACTAAGCAAGTTTTTGCAAATGGCAAAATTTCATTCTGTTTATGGTGAGTAATATTCCATTTTATAGATAGATAGATAGATAGATAGATAATTTGTCACATCTTCTTTATCCATTCATCTGTTTATGGAGACTTAGGTTGCTTTCATATTTTGGCTTTTGTAAAAAGTTCCGCTATGAGCATTGTGGTGTGTGTATCTTCTCAAATTAGTCTTTTTATTTTCTTCTGATAATACCAGGAGTGGAATTGCTGGTCGTTCTTTTTTAGTTTTTGGAAGAACCTCCATACTGATTTCCACAGTGGCTATACCAAATATTCTCACCAACCATGAACTAAAGTTCCCTTTTCCCCACATCCTCATCAACATTTGTTATTTGTAGACAATATTTTTTAAATCTATTTGTTTATTTTAGTTTTGGCTGTGTTGGGTCTTTGCTGCTAATGGGCTTTCTTTAATTGCAGTGAGCAGGGGTTACTCTTTGTAGCAGTGTGTGGGCTTCTCATTGCAGTGACTTCACCACCGGTGCAGAGCACTGGCTCTAGGTGCAAGGGCTTCAGTAGTTATGGCACGTGGGCTCAGTAGCTTTGGCTCATGGGCTCTAGAGTGCAGGCTCAGTAGCTGTGGCGCACAGGATTAGTTGCTCCACGGCATGAGGGATCTTCCCAGACCAGGGCTCCAACCCATGTCTCCTGCCTTGGCAGGTGGATTCTTAACCACTGCACCACCAAGGAAGCCCTAGACTTTTTGATGATAGCCATTTTTGTAGGTATGAAGTGATAGCTCATTGTGGGTTTGGTTTACATTTCTCTGATGATTAGCAATGCTGAGCATCTTTTCATGTGCCTGTTGACTATCTGTATGTCTTCTTTGAAGAAATGTCTATTCATGTCCTGTGCCTAGTTTTTAATAGGGTAGTTACTTTTTTAGATATTGAGTGTAGGAGCTGTTTATATACTTTTTGTATTAACCCCTTATCGATCATATCATTTGCAGTTTCTCCCATTCATTAGTTTACCTTTTTATTTTGTTGATGGTTTCCTCTGCTGTACAAAAGCATTTAGTTTAATTAGTTAATTGTTTTTGTTTCCTTTGCCTAAAGACACACACCCAAGAAAATATTGTTACAATTTTTGTCAGAGTGTTCTTCCTATATTTTTTTCTAGGAGTATTATGTTTTCCTTTCCTATATTTAGTCTTTAATTCATTTTGAGTTTATTTTTGTATATGGTGTGAAGGAATGCTCTAATTTAATTCTTTTACATGTAGCTGTCCAGTTTTCCCAACATCACTTATTGAAGAGGCTGTCTTTTCTCCATTGTATATTCTTACCTCCTTTATCAAAAATAAGGTTAGCATATGTACATGGGCTTTCTATCCTGTTCCATTGATCTATCTTTCTGTTTTTGTGCCAGTACCATACTGTCTTGATTACTGTAGCTTTGTAGTATAGTCTGAAGTCCAGGAACCTGATTCCTCCAGCTCCAGTTTTTTCACTCAAGACTACTTTCGCTATTTGGGGTCTTTTTTGTCTCCATGCAAATTTTAAGATTTTTTTGTTCTAGTACTGTGAAAAATGCCATTGGTAGTTTGATAGGGATTGCATTGAATCTGTAGATTGCTTTGGGTAGTATAGTCATTTTCACAATGTTGATTCTTCCAATCCAAGAACATGGCATATCTCTCCATCTCTTTGTGTCATCTTTAATTTCTTTCAACAGTGTCTTATAGTTTTCTGCATACAGGTCTTTTGTCTCCTTAGGTAGGTTTATTCCAAGGTATTTTATTCTTTTTGTTGCAATGGTAAATAGGGAGGTTTCCTTAATTTCTATTTCAGATTTTTCATCATTATTGTATAGGATTCAAGAGATTTTCTGGTAGCATCTTTAGGATTCTCTATGTATATTATCATATCATCTGCAAAGAATGACAGTTTTAATTCTTCTTTTCCAATTTGGATTCCTTTTATTTTGTTTTCTTCTCTGATTCTTGTGAAAAAACTTGCAAAACTATGTTCAAATAATAGTGATACGAATGGGCGACCTTGTCTTGTTCCTGATCTTAGAGGAAATGGTTTCAATTTTTCACCATTGAGAACAATGTTGTCTGTGGGTTTGTCATATAGAGCCTTTATTATGTTGAGATAAGTTCCCTCTATGCCTACCTTCTAGATAGTTTTTATGATACATGGGTGTTGAATTCTGTCGAAAGCTTTTTCTGCATCTATTGAGATGATCATATTGTTTTTATCCATCAATTTGTTAATACGGTGTGTCACATTGATTGATTTGCATATATTGAAGATTCCTTGCATTCCTAGGATAAACACCAGTTGATCATTGTGTGTGATCCTTTGAATGTGTTGTTGGATTCTGTTTGCTAGTATTCTATCGAGGATTTTTACATCTATGTTCATCAGTGATATTGCCCTGTAGTTTTCTTTTTTGTGACATCTTTGTCTGGTTTTGGTATCAGGGTGCTGGTGGCCTCGTAGAATGAGTTTGAGAGTGCTCCTCCTTCTGCTGTATTTTGGAAGAGTTTGAGAAGCATAGGTGTTTGCTCTTCTCTAAATGTTTGTTAAAATTCACCTATGAAGCCATCTGGTCCTGCACTTTTGTTTGTTGGAGGATTTTTAATCACAGTTTGAATTTCTGTGCTTGTGATTGGTCTGTTCACATTTTCTATTTCTTCCTGGTTTAGTATTGGAAGGTTGTGCTTTTCTGAAAATGTGTCCATTTCTTCCAGGTTTTCCCTTTTATTGGCATAGAGTTGCTTGTAGTCGTCTCTTATGTTGCATTGTATTTCTGTGGTATCAGTTATAACTTTTCCTTTTTCATTTCTTAGTTTATTGATTTGAGTCCTCTCTCTTTTTTTTTCTTGATGAGTCTGGCTAAATGTTTATCAATTTTGTTTATCTTCTCAAAGAACCAACTTTGAGTTTTATTTATCTTGCTATTGTTTTTTTCATTTTTTTTCATTTATTTCTGCTCTGGTCTTTATGATTTCTTTCCTTCCATTAACTTTGGGTTTTCTTTGTTCTTCTTTTTCTAGTTGCTTTAAGTGTAAGTTTAGATTGTTTATTTCAGATTTTTCTTGTTTTTTGAGGTGAAACTTCTGTCTTAGAATTGCTTTTGTTTTGTCCCATAGGTTTTTGGTCATGTTTTGGTAGTCATTTTTTTCTAGGTATTTTTTGATTTTCCTCTTTGATTTAACTAGCAATCTCTTGGTTATTTAGTAGTGCACTGTTTAACCTCCACATATTTGTGTTTTTTATAGTTTTTTTTTCCTGTAATTGATTTCTAATCTCATAGCGTTTTGGTCAAAAAAGATGCTTGATACAATTTCAGTTTCCTTAAATTTTCCTAGGTTTGATTTCTGACCCAAGATGTGATCTACCCTGGAGAATGTTCTGTGTCCACTTGAGAAGAAAGTGCATTCTCTGCTTTTGGGTGGAATGTCTTTTAAATATCAATTAAATTTTTCTGGTCTGTTGTGTGGTATATGGCTTGTGTTTCCTTATTTATTTTCTGTCTGGATGATCTGTCAGTTGGGGTAAGTGGGGTGTTAAAGTCCCCAATTATTATTGTGTTACTGTCAATTTCCCCTTTTATGTCTGTTAGCATTTGCCTTATGTATTGAGGTACTCCTATATTTGGTGCATAAATATTTATAAATGTTATGTTTCTTCTTGTATTAATCCCTTGATCATTATGTGGTGTCCTTCCTTATCTCTTGTAACAGTCTTTATTTTAAAGTTTATTTTATCTGATATGAGTATTGCTACTCAGCTTTCTTTTGATTTCCATTTGCATGGAATATCTTTTTCCATCCCCTCACTTTCATTCTGTATGTGGCCCTAGGTCTGAGATGGGTTTCTTGTAGATATATATGGGTCTTGTTTTTGTATCCATTCAGCCAGTATATGTCTTTTGTTTGGAGCATTTAATCTGTTTACATTTAATGTAATTATCAATATGTATGTTCTTACCGACATTTTCTTAATTGTTTTGGCTTTGTTTTTTAGGTCTTTTCCTTCTCTGTGTTCCCTGCCTAGAGAAGTTCGTTTTGCATTTGTTGTAAAGCTGGTTTTAATTTTTTGAGGAGACTCCACACTGTTCCATAATGACTGCACCCATTTACATTCCCAACGTCATTGTATAAAGGTTACCTTTTTTTCACATCCTTGCCAACACATATACTATATTTTGACTTTTTGATAATAAACATCCTAAGAGGTATGAGGTGATATCTCATTGAGGTTTTTTTTTTTTTTTTCTTTGCAGTATGTGGGCCTCTCACTGTTGTGGCCTCTCCTGTTGCGGAGCACAGGCTCCGGACGCACAGGCTCAGCGGCCATGGCTCACGGGCCCAGCCACTCCGCGGCATGTGGGATCTTCCTGGACCGGGGCATGAACCCGTGTCCCCTGCATTGGCAGGCGGACTCTCAACCACTGCGCCACCAGGGAAGCCCTCATTGAGGTTTTGATTTGCATTTCTCAAAAGATCAGTGATGTTAAGCAACTTTAGATACACCAGTTGGTCATTTGTATTTCTTCTTTAAAAAAAAATGTCTATTTATGTCATTTACCCATTTTTTTATTCAGGTTATTTGGTTTTTGTTTTTGAGTTGTATGAGTCCCTTATATATTTTGAATGTTAGCTCCTTATTGGATATATGGTTTGCAAATATTTTCTCTTATTCCATGGATTGCCTTTTCAATTTATTGATTGTTTCCTTTGCTGTGCAAAAACATTTTAGTTTGATGTAGTCCCACTTGTTTATTTTTCATTTTCTTGCTTGTGCTTCAGGTGTCATATACAAAAATTCTTATCAAGTCAATGTCAAAAAGTTTATGACCTATGTTTTCCTCTGGGAGTTTTATGGTTTCAAGTCTTATGTTTAAGTCTTAATCCATTTTGAGTTCATTTTAATTTCGTTTTTTGCATGTAGATGTCCAGATTTTCAATGCCATTAATGATGATACTATCATTTTCCCATTTTGTATTCTCAGTGCATTTGTCAAAAATTGATTGACTGTATATATGTGGGTTTACTTCTGGGCTCTCTATTCTATTCCATTGGTCTGTATGTTAGTTTTTATGCTAGTATCTTACTATTTTGATTACTATAGTTTAGTAAAATAGTCTGAAATCAGGAAACTGATTTGCCCAGCTTTGTTCTTGCTCAAGATTGTTTAGCTCTTTAGGGTCTTTTGAGTTTCCATATAAATATTGGGATTTTTTTTTTTTTTCTATTTCTGTGAAAAATGCCACTAGAATTTTGGTAGGTATTGCATTGAAATTGTAGGTTGCTTTGAGTAATGGGGACATTTTAACAATATTAATTCTTCCAGTCTATGAACCCAGGATAGTTTCCCATGTACTGTACTTTCTTTAATTTCTTTCATCAGAGTACAGATGTTTCACCTCCTTGGTTAAATTTGTTGCTAAATATTTTATTGTTTTTGATGTTATTGTAAACGAGATTTTCTTAGCTTCTTTTTCAGAGAGTTCATTATTAGTGTGTGGAAATGCAACTAATACTTATTAAAATATTTAATTTATATGCTCTCCTCTGTTTACTGTATTTATACAGTAGCTATTTCTTTTATTGTTGCATTTGTATTTCTAGCTTTTCCTCAAATATTTTGTGATTTCTGGTTATCTAACCATATTTATAAATTAGTTTTTATATCCATATCACTATTTATATTAGATATTAAGTATCTGCAGTCAGAGTACTTTCTCAGCTAAAATAAGACTATTTATAACCAGAGTAGTAAGTTCAGATGGAATTTCTGCCTCTAGATGATACTTATAGCTCTATGAAGAAAAGAGTCAATATGGCAGGCCTGAAGTACTATCCTTGGCTAGCATCTGGGACCTTGGATTTCAGGAGAGTTTCCACCATTAATTGCGAAAAGTGCCTCACTGTGCCTACACTGTTTGAATGAAAAATATTTATGCTGAAAACCTTCATTCCTTTTGCATATATAGAATATTGTTTTGTGTCAGTCAAGTCGTGACCACGATTAGCCTCTAATAAAAAACCCTGAGCATTTAGTCTCAGATGAGCTTCCCTGGTTGACAACATTTTACAAATGTTGTCAGAACTCACTGCCAAGGGATTTGAGTACATCCTGTTGTGATTCTACTGATAAAGGACTCTTGGAAGATTATACCGGATTTTCTCTGGAACATACATCATATTCCTTTTTCCTTTGATGTTCGTGCATTATATCCATTTGCTATAATATGCATAGCCATGATACAACTATATTATGAATCCTATGAGTCTTCCCAGTGAATCATCGAAACTTGGGATCATTTTGCATATCCCTGACAAAGAGCCCTAATTCATCCTTTTCTCATTCATTTAGCCAATTAACAGAAGATTGAGCATATGCCCCAATGAAAACACTGAATTAATATTAATTTTAAAAACATTTATATCTAATGGGAGGTTCATATATATAAGTATAATGCTTACTGCCCAAAGTGGTGTGTACTATAATAAGCTCAGGGGAAATGAGAGTGCATGGGTGGGGAAACTCAAAATATACCAAGGTATCTGAGAATATTTCTGAGAAAATAATTCTTGAACCAGTTTTTGAAATTCTAGGTGAAGGCAAATGGAAAGGAAGTGTCATTCTAGATGCAAGCAAAGGGACAGATTCCTGAAAAAGCATAATTTGTTTGGATGGGTAAAATAATCCCATGGGGAAAGAGGTCCTGTGTTGTGAAAGTCTTGGTAGCTAAGTAACTAGTCTTCATACTGAAAATTTTAGAGAGTCATTGTATTAGTTTCATATGGAAACTATAGAAAGTTACCACAAACTGTGGCTTTAAAACAACACAAGGGCTTCCCTGGTGGCGCAGTGCTTGAGAGTCCGCCTGCCGATGCAGGAGACGCGGGTTCGTGCCCCGTTTCGGGAGGATCCCGCATGCCGCGGAGCGGCTGGGCCCGTGAGCCATGGCCGCTGGGCCTGCGCGTCCGGAGCCTGTGCTCCGCAAATGGGAGGGGCCACAACAGTGAGAGGCCCGCATAACGCAAGAAAAAAAAAAAAAAAAAAAACACAAATGTATTGCCTACAGTTCTGGAGGTTAGAAATTTAAGAGGGGTCTCACCTGGCTACAATCAATGTAATTACAGGGCTGTGTTCCTTTCTGGATGCTTTAGTAAAGAATATGTTTATCGGCCTTTTCCAAATTCAAAAAGTGACTCATATTCCTTGGTTTATAGCTTCCATCGTCTGTCTTCAAAATCAGCAATGTCACATCTTTCTGACTTTTCTTCCAGAGTCACCTTTCTCTTTGACTATAACAAGAATTTTTTTTTTCATATTTAGGGACCCATGTGATTAGACTGGGAGCACTGGGATAATGTAGAATAACTCTTCATCTCTATTTCTATAATGTAATCACATCTACAAGGTTATTTTCGCCATGTAAAGTAATATATTAAAATATCTCACAGATTAGAATATGGACAACTTTGGAGAACCATTATTCTGCCTACCACAGCCATTAAGGAATTTTGGCCAGGAGAGTAAAATGTGTAATTCTTGCACTTATACAGTATTTTACTATTCTCACACTTACCTTTCTATGACATAAAGTAATAACTCAAAACATATTTATATTTGCAATCTTTTTATTTAGTTCACCTTCCCGATTTTTGAACAGCTATGTTAAATGCCCCAAATAAATCTGACCACATACTGTTGCACATAATCTGACACAAGCCGTCTTAAATAAAAATGGAATTTATTGGTGCACAAAGCTATAGAAGTAGAATTAATTTCAAGTACAACTTGAACCAGAGACTAAATTCTATCAAGAGTGTTTTTTGTTTTTTAATTTAACCGTCCAGCCTCTCTTGTGCTAGTTCAATTCTCAGACAAGCCTTTCCTTGATGGTTTCAAAAAAGCTACAATTAGTTCTAATAATTATAAATTTCCAAGATCAAGTCCCATGAATAGTAAATGTCTATTTTCACCAAACTTTCAGAAAAAAAAAAAAAAAAAAGTTCATTTTTTCCTCATTGACTCTAATCTAATCACCTGACCATACTCTGAATCAAGGGCTGTGCTCAGGAGTATGGGGTCAAAGTCACAAAGTCACAAACATCACTGAGGTGGTAATGAAGGTCGATTTCAATTACACTAAATTACAAGAGTTGAAAGGGTGAGAGGAGCAGTTTTTCCGGAGGAAAAGGAATTCAATATATCTGCATAACAAAACAATGACTGTGTGCTATTCTTTTAGGATGTCTATGCTTTTGCTCATGTTTAACATTCCAGTCTATTCTGATCTTCCTCAGTTTCATTCTACACTCTAGATATACCAAACTAAATAATGTACTTCTCAAGTGAACCACATTCTTTCATAGTTGCATATTTTCCTCTCAATTTACTTTATCTGGAATCCTGACACATTTCTTTCTACTCTATTTGCACAACACACAGAATATGCCCTACCTCTGAAGTATAATCTTAGTCACATTCAATGCTCATACCCTTCTAAGTAATTTTTAAATTCTCTTCTTTTGTTCTTTCTGATTCCATAGTATGTATTTTAGTATTACATACTTCTGAGTATTTTAACTATATGTTAACTTGTTGGTCATCCCACGAGAATGTAAGCAATTTGATTAACATCAACATGTGGCACTTGATAGATTGTAGCTCTTAGAATCATAAATTGTGTCCTTCATCCATTCACAACTCTGAAAACAATAGGTGACACAGAATTCCTGCAGATAGAGATCAGTATATCACTTTTATTTCTGATAAAGTTGGTCGAGAACTTTTCTTGGAAATAAGAACCAAATAGGTTTGCAGATACTTCCCACGCCCCCAATAAAGTTTGTGAGAGAGGGCGTCAGGAAAATGAGTGTCTGCAGAGCAGATAAACTTAACCAGAATTATGCATTCACAAGTCTAGTGCTTATAATAATTTAAAAAACCTCTTAAAGAAAAGAGAAAGACTGAAGTCCTATGATTTATAGCCTCTTAGTGCATTAGCTCCATCCAATGCAGCGGCATAAGCCAATGAATATCATCTACCAGCCAGAAAAGTTATTCTTTCACCATGGGGAAAATGAGTAATGTGTGGGTCAGGAGGTCTTTTAAAGGTCACTGCATAACAAAATGAGAATTAGGGAAAAGCTTTCTCTCCAACATTATGCAGTCCTTAAACATTGATATAGTCTGTTGAATGCGGGGGTCAGAAAACCTTTTTGTAAGGTGCCACATAATAAAAAGTCCACATGGTCTCTGCTGTAACTATCCAGCTTTGTCTGGGTAGCATGAAAATATTCACAAACAATACGAGAAGAATGAATGTGATTGTGTTCCAATAAAACTTTTTATACAAAACCAGGCAGTAGACCTGTTTATCCACTGGTCTTAGTTCACCAACACATGTGCTCGAGCATTATTGACAGTTTACAAAAGTCCTCTATATATCTACACAATCTTATATTTTCCCTTTATATGTGGCTTTAGTGCATAATTTTGAAAGCTTCCCAAGGAAGTGAAAAAATAACATCAATTTATAGAGGTATTCAATCAAGAGCCTCCCTCCTCATTTTTTGGCCTTTCCATGTCTCTTGACTACTGGATATGGAGGAACTTTATTATATGGGGGCTGCGATTTGGATCAGAGACATTAGTTATCAGTCCTCAGTATCTCTAGATTCTGTGAGTGGCCTGAGAACATTATAAATTAACTCAGATATCAAATAAGATTTTTGTTTCCTAATTCTTTCCGTCTACTTCACACCTGATGAAATGGGCATGGCTTAATACTTTGGCAGATTATCTTAAAATGTCTTACTCATTGGAAGAATTTTTCCCAGGGCTTTTTTTCCATGTCATGTCTGAGCCATGCTGCTACTTCTTTAACAGCATGACTGTTAATTCTGCTTTTGTTTTGATTGGCTCACAAATATGAAGTGACCAATATGCTATAGGATTGATTTGTCCAAGGCAATTAACACTACTTATCACAATGAACTCCAAAGTGGACTGATTTTGCTTTCACAAAAACTCAGTGTCATGTGATAACTCAATAGTAAAGTGTTACCCATTATTACATAATTGATGAAAATGTGAGCAAATATAAGACCCAAAGTAATTGAGTCTATCAGATCAATGTAGAAATCATCATAAACTTTCAAGTTAATTTCTCTGAAATACAATTTAAGTGCATGATCCTATAACTCTGAGGTCTATATAAGTCACATGTGGTGTTTTCAAAATAAATGGATCTATATTTTCACCTGAGAAGCATTAATCACATGAAAATTGGAAGTAATTTGTCTAAGGTAATGGTTCACAAACTTAGAAATCAGGGTATTTCAGAATCACCTGAAGATTTCATATTATTTCTGCCTTGCTGAGAAAAGTGATAATAAAATGTTTAGTTATAGTGCAGATTTGAAGACTGAGATAATGTATTTAAACCCTTTCCATAATGACTGGCAAATAATGAGAGTTTAAAAATGTTAACTTTATTATGATGATAAACCCTTGTGCTGCAACTTACCTTTTTCAAAGTGATATAATAAAAAAAAAATAATGTTTGTTTTCAATATAATGATTTGTCATGGAAGAACTGGGTAAAATTGTAAGTACATTTATGACATAATTAATAAAGTAATGACTGAATATTTTGAACTGTAACTTGATTTTATACCTTAGAAGGAATTTTGTTTAACTGTTAGACACATCTGACACATTATAAAATAATAAAAATGCCAGGTATTTTATATGCTCATTGGTAAGTGAAAAATGACAATAAGTGGTTGGAGCAGCTAAGGAGAAAGAGAAATTTCTTGTTAGTGGTGACCTCTTCTCTACTAGTGTAGAGAAATGTTAGCGGCTGGCATAATGAAACACTTCGGTGTAAACAACTGTCTTGTCATTTTCTGATTAGTCTCTGTAGTCAATGCCTAAGAATAATTCAAATCCTCTTTCTGCCCTTCTGGGCCAACTGACAAAATAAGTAGAAGTAATCTCCTAAGATTACAGTGGTTTCTAAACCTAGGTATTAATTGGAAACACCTGGGAAACAATTAATTAAATTATTTTGTTTTAGAATATTCAACTGATACAGATAACTGATTTTCCCCCAATGCTGCATTTTTGTTTTGTTTTTGTATGCTAGATGAAATCTTAGATCAGTTATATCCTCTTAAAAACATTCCATCATCAAGAACTCTTCTCCAAGCAAATAACATAAGTGTGACTGCCAGTACATTTGTCATTAGTATCCTTATAAGGAGATGAGACCAGGTCTTCTGCTATTCCCCTGCTCCCCTGTAAAGAGTGTTTTTGTTATTAATATTTTTAACCACATTTATCAGCAATAGAAGTTAAATTTTTCTTCTTCAATATCGTCTCCTTGTTTTAATTTCTAGATTATGCTGGCTTCATAAATAATTTTTTTTTCTTTATTCTTTATTGTGAAAAGAATTTGTGTAAGGTTGGCTTTATTTATTTATTTTTTCTTTATTTTTTCTAACATCTAATAGAATTACCAGTAAAACTATCAAGGTCCAGACAGTTCTTCATAGGGAGATTATATCTTGGACATTATGGACAATCTGGGTACAGATCTGGATTCTGTTATCTTCCACTGAAGAATGTCATGCAGATAATTGGCTTAACTCAATCTCTATCTGGCTCTACCTGTGGTAGTCAGCAGCTAAATTCTCCACTTTGCTGTTTTAGTCTTCCAGCCATTGCTTTCTGCTGAGTATACTGGAGCCTCCTCAGAGCATATGGAAAGCTCAGACAAGAATACAAGTAGAGTTTATATGCAAATTTTGTACTTCTCCTCAGTAACTCTTTCTGGAATTTTCTATCTCACTTTCCAACTATTTCTGGAACCCACAAAAGCCCACACTCTGACTCCTCAAGTCAATAAGATTATAGTTTTCTGATTGTTTTTCAACACTCGTGGGAAGGCCCACTAAAGAGTGCCCCCACCCAGGCAAAAAGTTACATAATTGCAAATTTCATCCAATTTGTTAACCTGTTCCAAGTTTAGACTTACGCATTCAAAAAGTTATGTTATTAAAAACATTTTGTGTAGACTTTTTATTTTTTATCTGCAGGACGGTGAGTCTGTTACATGCTATTCTGCCATTACCATAAGTGGAATTACTTTCTCTGAAACATTTTGAAAAGCTTACTCTTTTGGACTTTACTTCTGAGCTACTAAGGCTTAGAACGCTGTATTGCTTAAGATTTCTACAGTATATTATAGCCATCAGTCAAGATTGGAAACTTTTCTATATGAGCTTAGATAACCTTAGATTATTATAAATAAATCTCTGAGGATATTAAGACAAACTTAACAGATATAAAAATTTCTATCCTTTTATGTTTAGAATTTTAATAAGTAATGTTTTTCTATGATTTTTAAGAGATACAATTTGAGGTAGAAAAATAGCAAAGACTCTTCAAACATATGTAGGAGTAACTTGAGGCAGTAATTTTCACTACTTTAATGCTTGTTATCTGTCTCCAGGACTTCTGACTAGAAGCAATATTCACTGGGTCATGTTGTCATTATGTTGAAATATAGTGTTAGGGATGATATTTTCCCAACCTATTGAAATTCAACTGCATATATGCCTCAGATCTTGACTCAAACAAAGCATTTAGGAGAGAGGAAAGAAAAATTTCCAAAACAAAATGAAAAATTCTCAAGAGGCAATACTTTCATGTTGAAAGAGCTATTCTGAGCCCACTTTATTCTGATTATTTGTAACACAGAGCCATTTAAGGAAAGCTTAACCTGGCTTGGGACTGCTAGAGCTCACACTTAAGGAAGCAAAGAAGCAAAATATCATTTAGCATCCATAAAAATATGTCTGAAAGTGAAGTTATCAAAAACATTTATTACATGAGACCAAATTATGGCCATATTCAAACATTATTCCTAAGTTAAATGTAATAAAATTAGAACAATTTTGTTGGAATAATTTGGGAACTACATAGGAAATAGCTAATTTTCATAAGAATTTTTTTTTAATCCCATAAATTGTCATTTGACACTAAGAGTCTCAGCAAATTGCACCTTTCTGCAACTGTGCAATACACCTCCTGTAGTACAGATATATTAAGGTTATAATAATAGGTTTGTAAAAACAGTAACTGAAGAACAAGACAAGATTGTAATTTGACAAAAAAGAAAACACACACACACACAACACACACCTTTGCTTAACTGAAAGCTTATTTTAAAGATTAAACCTTTTTTAAAAATAAAAAAAAAGACAAAACAACACAGAAGAAAAATTTTTTTTTGCTTATAATCAGTAAAGAAACTCAGAAAAAAAAAATGCCAAGAGTTATAAGTAAGTAAAACTGTAAACTTCAATATAATAAAGGTCTAATAACATTGCATTGTGATGGGGGCCAATGAAATGGATAATTTATATCAGCAGTCCCCAACATTTCTGGCACCAGGGACAGGTTTCATGGAAGACAATGTTTCCACGGATGGGGCAGGGGCGGTGGGGGGTTGGTTCAGACAGTAATGTGAGCAATGGGGGAACAGCAGATGGAGCTTGGAGCTTTGCTCGCTTGCTGGGCACTCACATCCTGTTCTGTTATGTGGCCTGGTTCCTAAGAGGCCAGGGGTTGGGGACCCCTGATTTATATTGTCTCATTCTCAGAGAATAAAATTTTGGCTTTAAGATATATATTTTGATTATTCTTATATCTAAACTAGATATGATAATAGTAGTACATGTCTCCTCATTGCACTGGCATAAAATTAAATATGATAATGAATGTAAAGTATTCAACTGGGTGTCTGGCACATAGCAAGATTATTAAAAAGGTTATAACTAACTTAATTTGCAACTAATTTTTATTTTATTATTATTGCCATTTTTTCTTTATCCTATTTTATTTTTATGTTGTAGTTTTATTATGACAAGGCTGGGAATTCTCAACCACTTAAAAAAAACCTCAACACTCTGAAGACCAGAATAAGAAAAAATCTATGACATTAAAATTAATTGCCTCTCTATACTTCAAATTATAGACAGTATGTTATTTTTATGTTTTTAATTTTTTAAATTTTTTAAACTTTTATTAAAGTATAGTTTACTTACAATGTGTTAATTTCTGCTGTACAACAAAGTGATTCAGATATATATGTATTCTTTTCCACTATGATTTATCATAGGATACAGAATATAGTTTCCTGTGCTATACAGTAGCACCTTGTTGTTTATCCATTCTACATACAATAGTTTTGATCTGCTAATTCTAAACTCCCAATCCTTCCCTCCCCCAGCCCTCCACTCCCTTGGCAACCACAAGTCTGTTCTCCATATCTGTGAGTCTGTTTCTATTTCATTAATATGTTCATGTGTGTTGTATTTTAGATACTGCATAAAAGTGATATCTTGTGGTATTTGTCTTTCTTTTTCTGGCTTACTTTTCTTAGTATGATAATCTCTATGTCCATGCATATTGTTGCAAATGGTATTATTTCATTCTTTTTTATGGCTAACATTCTATTGTGTATATATATATATATATATACATATATATATATATATATATATATATATATATATATATAATCTTTTTTATCCATTCATCTGTTGATGGACATTTAGGCTACTTCCATGTCTTGGCTATTGTAAATAGTGCTGCCATGAACCTAGGGGTGCATGTATTGTTTGAATTATAGCTTTGTCTGGATACCTGCCCTGGAGTGAGATTGTTGGATCATATGGCAACTTTATCTTTTGTTTTAGTTTTTGTTTTTGTTTTATATAGTAGTTTTACCTCCCTGTAATTTTTTTTAAAATTTTTTTATTTTATTAGAGTATAGTTGATTTACAATATTATCTTAGTTTTAGGTGTACATCAAAGTGAATCAGTTATACATATACATATATCCACTCTTTTTTAGGTTATTTTCCCATGTAGGCCATTACAGAATATTGAGTAGGGTTCCCTGTGCTATACAGTAGGTCCTTGTTGTTTATCTAATTTATATATAGCAGTATGTATATTTTAATCCCAAACTCCTAATGTATCCCTCCACACCTTTCCCCTTTGGTAACCATAAGTTTGCCTGCAATGGTGGCACCCAGGAATCCAACACCCCATGCATGGTAGAGGTGTCTATGCCTCCAGCTCCCCATGACCTTCCACATCCCCTATGGCAGTGGTGCCTGTGACCCAGGCAAACCTAACTGTGGCAGAGGCACTCGCTATCCTGGTGTTGCTCTCAGCAATGCAAGCAGTAACACTGGCACCAGCAGCCCTGGAATCACAAACAGGGACAATGATGGCACTGGATGATATTTCCAGCAGAGCCCTTGGAGGATTGAATGTGCCAGTCCACAAATATAGCCAAGACACAGCTCAAGAAAGAGAAGCCAAAAACTTGTACTATACCACCACCTACTGAAAATCAAAAGAAAGACCTCTAATTACCATTCTGTTGAATTGTTAGAATCAAATAAAAAAGCTTTACTTAAAGAAGAAAGGTGTTCACTACTTCAAATGTGCCACCAGAGGAACAACTCATCAAGCATGTACCATGAAAAACTGCAGTAACATGGTATCACAAAAAGAAAATGTCTGCTTTCCAGAAACTAAACTTAAAGTCATGGAACATTGCAAAAAACTTGACACAGTATTCAAAATATCTGTCATGAGGAAAATCAGTGAGCTAAAAGAAAACTTAGGAATGCAGTTCAGTGATCTCAGGAATAAAATTAATGAGAAGAAGGAATACTTTACCAAAGAGATTAAAACTCTAGAAAAGAACCAAGCAGAAATTCTGGAGCTGCAGAACTCAATAACTGAGGTATTAGAAAGCATTGGAAATAGAGAAGACCATATGGAAGAAATAATTAGTGAGCTCAAAGACAGAAATCTGGAAAGGATACAAGTAGAAAATGAGAGAGAGAATCTTAAAAAAACAAAGAAATTCTGTGAGAACTATTCAACCCCGTTAGAATGGACAACATAAAGTAAAGGAGAAGAGAAGGAGAAGGGAGCAGAATATTTAATGAAATAATATCTCAGAACTTCCCAAACCTGGGGAAAAAATTGGATATCCAAGAATATCTCAGAGATATCTAAGATGGATATCTAACAGAATACCTAATTATCAAAATGAAAAAAAAAAAAAATCTTCTTCAAGAATATGACATTACAACAGTCAAAATTCAATTACAAATACAGAATATTAAAGGCAACCAGGATAAAAAGGACAGTAACCTACAAAGGAGTCCCCATTAGGCTATCAGTAAATTTCTCAGCAGAAGCTCCTCAGGCTAGGAGAGTGGACTAACATATTCAAAATATTGAAAATTAAAAACAGTCATCCAAAAATACTCTATCCAGCAAAATTATCCTGCAGATATGAAGGGAAAATATGGACTTTCCAAGACACACAATGGCTGAGGCATTTCAGCAGAACTTGATATGCCTTATAAGAAATGTAGAAAGAAGTTCTTCCACCTGAAATGAAAAGACAGAAATACACAAAAGTTTGATTATGGTAATAAATAGAGTGAGAAAATTGTAACCTTATATCAGAATAGATTGTTAAACAACTATAGCATAAAGGTTAAAGGGGAAAAAAAAGAACAAACAACTATAGCTACTTCAATTTGGTAAAAAACAAAACAAACAAACAAACAAAACCCACCTGAAAACATACAAAGAGATCATTTGAGAAAGCAAAATATAAAAGAGAAAGAGATAAAGGAAGGACAGAACTTGTATAGGCAAATAAAGATAAGATGTTATCAGCAGAAAAAAGGGCTATTTTTCTATGAGACATTTTACACAAACCTCATGGTAATTACAAAATATAAATCTAGAGCAGAGACATGAAACATTAAAAAAGAGGAAACTTAGAAAATCATAGAAAACCACCAAACTAAATGGCAGACAGAAACACAGGAATAAAAAAACAATGTAGATGTAGAGCCACTAGAAATCAAAGACAAAATGGCAGTACTAAGTCCTCATTTATTAATAATTACCCTATATGGAAATGAATTGAATTTACCAGCAAGATACACAGAGTTGCCATATGATTAAAAAGCAAGATGAAGGTTGTGAAGACACTGCTTTCAGGAGACTCATCTCAGCTCTAAAGACAAACATAGGCTCAATGAAAGGGATGGAAAATAATGATACTCCAAGCAAATGGCAGCCAAAAGAAAGAATGTGTAGCCATACTCATGTGAGACAAAATAGGTAATAAGAGAAGAAGAGGGACATTATGTAATGATAAAAGGGACAAATTCATCACGAAAACATAACAGTTACAATATACATCAAAATATATAAAGCAATTAGTAAAAATATTTAAAACTATTAAAAAAGGAAGAAATTGACAGCAACACAATAGAAGTAGGGGACTTTAACACCCCACTTACATCATGGATAGATCATACAGACAGAAAGTCAACAAGGAGACAGCAACCTTAAATGAAACATTTAGACCAGATGGATTTAGTAGAATGTACTGAATATCCCATCCATATGGAGCAGCATACACATTCCTCTCAAGTGCACATGGGACTTTCTCAAGTATAGACCATATGTTGGGACACAAAACAAGTCTCAATAAATTTAAGAAGATTGAAATCATAAACATCTTTTCCAGTTACAGTGGTCTGAAACTAGAAATAAACTACAAGTAGAAAGATGGAAAAAATCACAAATATGTAGAGACTGAACAATATGCTACTGAAAAACTATTGAGTCAATAAAGAAATCAGAGGAGAAATAAAAAATACCTGAAAACAAATGAAAATAAAGGTAAAATATACCAAAATTTATGGGATACAGCAAAAGCAGTATTAAGAGGGAAGATTATAGCAGTACAGGCCTACCTCAAGAAACAAGAAAAATCTCAAATAAACAATTTAACCTTACAACTAAAGGAACTAGAAAAGGAAGAACAAATGAAGCCCAACATTAGTAAAAGAAAATAAATAATAAAATCAGAGCAGTAACAAATGAAATAGAGACTAAGAAGACAATAGAAAAGATCAATGACACTAAGAGCTGATTCTTTGAAAAGATAAAATGAGCAAACCTTTAGCTTGACTTGCTAAGAAAAAAGAGAGAAGACTCAAATACAATCATAAACAAAAGAGGAAAAATAACAATGTATACCAAAGACATACAAAGGATTATAAGAGAATATTATGAACTTACATATGCCAACAAATTGGACAACCTAGAAGAAATGGACAAATTCTTAGAATTGTACAACCTTCCAAAACTGAATCATGAAAAAATAGAAAATCTGAATAGAGCAATCACTAGTACAGATATTGAAACAGTAACCAAAAACTCCCCAAAAACAAAAGTTCAGGACAAGACATCTTCACAGGTCAATTCTACCAAACACACAATAAATTTAATACCTATCATTCTCAAAATGTTACAAAAATTGAAGAGAAGGAAAGTGTCCTAATTCATTTTAAGAGGCCAACATCACCCTGATACCAAAACCAGACAAAGGCAACACACACATAAAAATTACAGGCCAATATCACTGATGAACAAAGATGCAAAAATCCTCAACAAAATATTAGCAAATTAAATACAACAATACATTAAAAGGATCATACACCATGATCAAGTGGGATTTATTCCAGGGATCCAAGGATGGTTCAACATCCACAAATCAATCAACATGATACACTACATTAACAAAATGAATGACATGAATCATATTTTCACTTCAGTAGATGCAGAAAAATTATTTGATAAGATTCAACACCAATTTATATAAAACCTCTCAATAAAGTGAATATAGAAGAGATGTGCCTCAACATAATAAAGGTCATATATGACAAACCTACAGCCACATCATACTTAATGGTGAAAAATTGAAAGCTATTCCTCTAAGATCAATAATAAGACAAGAATGTCCACTCTTGTCACTCTTATTCAACATAGTATTGGAAGTCCTAGTCAGAACAATTAGGCAAGAAAAATGCATCCAAAATGGAAAGGAAGAAGTAAGTCTGTCACTATTTGCAGATAATATGATTTTAGATAAAGAAAACCCTAAGGACTCCATGAGAAAAAACCTATTAGAAACAAAACATGAATATAGTAAATTTGCACAGTACAAAATAAATATTAAAAAATGTGTTGTGTTTCTATACACTACCAGCAAACTAGTAGAAAGAGAAATTAAGATAGCAATCCCATTTACAATTGTAACTATAAGTATAAAATATCTAAGAATAAATTTAACCAAGGAGGTTAAAGCCTTGTACACTAAAACTATAAGACATGTTGAAAAAAATTGAAAACAGAAAGAAATGGAAAGTTATTATTTCTCATGGATTGAAAGAACTCAACATTGTTAAAATGTCTGTATTACCTAAAGCAGTCTACAGATTCAATGCAATCCCTATCAAAATCCCAATGACATTTTTTATTGAAGTAGAACAAAAAAATTCTAAAGTTTGTATGGAACCACAAAAGATCCTGAATAATCAAAACAATCTTGCAGAAAGAACAAGGCTAAAGGTATCATGCTCCCTGATTTCAAACTATACTACCACAACTATAGTAATCAAAACAGCATGGTACTGGCAGAAAAACAGACCCATAGATCTATGGAAGAGAATTCAGAGCTCAGAAATAAAACCACATATATACAGATACTTAATTTACAACAAAGTAGCAAAGAACATACAATGGATAAAGGATAGTCACTTTAATAAATGGTGTTGGGAAAACTAAGCAGCCACATGCAAAAGAATGAAACTAGACCACTATCTCAAAAATTAACTCAAAATGAGTTAAAGCCTTGAATGTAAGACCTGGAACTAAAACTGCTAGAATAAAATATAGGCAGTATGAACTTTGACATTGCTCTTAGCAGTATCTTCCTGGATATGTCTCCTCAGGCAAGGGAAATAAAAGTAAAAATAAACAAATGGGACTAAATTAAAATAAAAAAGTTTCTGCACAAAAATGAAACTATCAACAAAGTGAAAAGATGATTGAATGGGAGAAAATATTTGTAAATCCTATATTTGATAAGGGGTTCATATCCAAAATATATAAGAACTCATACAACACAACAACAACAAAAAACAACCCAATTGAAAAATGAGCAGAGGATCTGGATAGATAGTTTTCCAAAGAAGACAAAAATATAGCCAACAGGCACATAAAAAGCTATTCAACATCATAGCTAATTATTAGAGAAATATAAATCAAAACAAAAAAGAGATATTACCTCATGTTCATTAAAATGACTATTATCATAATGTCAAGAAATAATGTGTTATTGAGAATGTGCAGAAAACGTACACTTTGGTGGGAATGTAAATTGGTACAGCCACTATGAAAAACAGTATAGTGATTTCCTCAATAAATTAAGAATAGAACTACCATGTTACCCAAATATTCCTCTTCTGGGAATTTGTGTGAAAAATACAAAAACATTTGAAAAAAAATATATGTACCCCAAAGTTCATCACAGCATTATTTACAATATCCAGAATATGGAAACAACCTATTGATGGATGAATGGGTAAAGAAAATGTGGTATATACAAACAATGAAGTACTACTCACCCATAAAAAAGAAGAAACCCTGCCATTTGCAACAACATGGATGGACCTTGAGGGTATTAAGCTAAGCTAAAGAAATCAGACGGAAAAGACAAATACTTTATGATTTCACTCGTATGTGGGATATTAAAAAAGAAAGAACAAAACAAACAGAGACACAGAGATCATATTAGTGGTTACCAGAGGGAAGAGGGGAAGAGAAAATGGGTAAAACACATATAATATTATAAACCAATGTTATGTCAATATTTTAGAAAGATGATATTTATTTCTAGACAGTCTTCTTAACAATCAGAGGAAGAAAGAGTTCTGAAGTTAAAATATTAGCTATTACTTGGGAAACTATAAAAACTGATAAAGTATGAAAATATTTTACAAAGTTTGTCTAAATTCTTCATTTGTCTCTTCAAATGACTACATCTGTCGCTAAAGGTCACTTATTTCATGAAGCCAATACTAATTTCTCATTTTGGAAACTCCAATGATGATTGCTTTTGCAACTAACTATCTGAGATGCTCTGGTTTTCACTTATATATCCACACCTACACCTATAATATCCATATCCACGTTCGTATTCCAGATCTTTACCTGTCTCTATCCGTATCTTGAAAATAGTGTGAGTATATCACCCTTACAGATTATAAACTCTTTGAGAATAGAAGCTTGTTTTTATAAAATCACATTTCCTAGCAAAAAGGTCTTGTGGCCAGCAATTAATCAGTGTTTTCTGAAGTGATTGTAATAAAGAAATTGTTTCCTTAGTTGTACAGAATTATCAAAGAATTAAAGGAAATGTGAAAAACACTTCATAACAGATTTTCAAAGAAAGCCAAAGTTTATAGGTTAACATTAAAAAGCAGAGATTAAAGGTCAAATAACACATTTTTATTTTGGCAAAATAAACTTTTGATTATCTATCTTTTTTAGTAATATCTTGTAAAAATATAATTCTTGTAAGATGGCAAAATATTTCAAATTTGCTAAGCTTAAGATATATATGTGATATGATATTTTATATATGTATACATATATATGTCAGTCATGCTGTGGGTGAAGGCAAATTGGAAACAAAGCAAGCTTGTAATAACTTAATGACAGTATAAAGATCATGGGACAATACAATACTGATACTGAGTGGTGCCATAAAAAATGCTGAAAATATTCATTAGCATTATTTTCATTGTCGGACTGCCATTCCCATCACCCCCATATTGTTAGAAGTTCCTCAGGCTGATCACACAGGGAAATGTACAGAAATCTCTTACAGGACAATTTCATTTTGTGGAAAAAAGGGAAAACTCCAAAACTATTTAGATTTTATATATTTTATTTATTTTTATTTCTAGCTTAGTTTTGTACAAAGAGGGCAAAAGATGCAATAGATAAACATTGGAAGTTTTAGCTTTCCTTTGAACTCAAATCTTTTTTTAAATTAATTAATTAATTAATTTGTTTGTTTGTTTATTTATTTTTGACTGTGTTGGGTCTTCATTGCTGTGCATGAGCTTTCTCTAATTGCAGTGAGCGGGAGATACTCTTCGTTGCAGTGTGCAGGTTTCTCATTGTTGTGGCTTCTCTTTCTACAGAGCTCTAGGTGTGCAGGTTTCAGTAGTTGTGGCACGTGGGCTCAGTAGCTGTGACTTGTGGGCTTTAGAACTCAGGCTTAGTAGTTGTGGCACATGGCCTTAGTTGCTCCGCGGCATGTGGGACCTTCCCAGGCCAGGGCTCCAACCCGTGTCCCTTGCATTAGTAGTCAGATTCTTAACCACTGTACCACCAGAGAAGCCCTGAACTCAAATCTTAATTATGCATATGTACATGTTTAAGATGTAGCATATCTTTTTTAAAGATAGAAATGCTTGTATAAAGTTTTTATTTTTACTTTATCTGATAAAAACTGTATAAAATTATATAAAAACTCTTTTGGGGGGTTGGGTAATTATTTAAATCTCCTCTTTCTTTTTTTAAATATTGAAATTTGGCATCAGTGTACAAGAGAACTACAACTAAATTCTCACTTTAAAGAGCTATTCTTTACATGTCATTATAAATTGTTATTTGTGGAGTGCACTTTTTAACATTTCATTATTCAAATTCCTTTTTTTACATTCATTTAATTAATTTCAATATGACAGACTGTAACACAGGGCTAATCATGTGTAAACACCAGAATGCTTAGAATCTTGTATTTGAATGTTGGATCAAAATCTCAGGCAGCTCATTTATAGTGTCATCTATAATCAGTCATAAAATCATATTTAAAAAACACATTTCAAATAATTCCTATGAAGTTATTACGTTTTTATTAATAAAAGTTTGATTTTATTATAAAAATAATTTAACCCTAGAAAAAAAATCTCTTGACATGTTGAGCACATTATTATAAAACCTTAAAGAACCAAATTCAAAGTCTTCCCTTCCCGAGTTGGATAAAACACTGTGTTTTAATATATTGAAGAAGAACTTGCACAGGGAGGAACTTCAGAGATATCCCTTTCCACCTAAACACTCAACATGCAACTTTATCTGGAACAGGCTGCACCCTACTTCTGCCTCTCCATCACCATGTTTAAGGTTGACTAAAGGGAGAACAGCAAGCCATAGAATTACAGATTAAATTCTAGGTTCGAGGATTCAAGTTGGGAAGTGAAATTTCAAGTGTCATAAATGTAAATAATTCTGTAAAATTTCATAAATATACAGTAGAAGACAACATTATTTATTATATAAAAGCATGGTAACCAATGTGGGGAAAGGATAAGCTGTGAATGGGAAGAAATAATCTTCCCTAGATATGGATTATGTGTCAAATACTAAGTACTATACACAAAAGCTAAAGAAGAGACGTTTAAGGGATCTTCTCTATAAATACACTTGATTAAGAGATGTTAATTTGTCAAATAAGGGAAAAAAACATAGTACTAGATAATGAAAACAAGAAATTACTGAATAGAGAATAAAATAATACGTAAGTAACCTAAGTCAAAGAATGAAGCCCTGATAGGCAGACTATTTAAAAGAGAGCACAGCATGAAAAGTCTGGAGAAAGTCAAATCTGGAGCTTACACTGATTCATTGTTTTTAAAGTCAAAATCCAGTTGCTACATGAATAGATTTTTGAAAAACAACGCAGATTTTAGTGATGATATAGATTTTAATTGAGTTTATTTATTTTTCTGAACATAATTGTAGTAAAATTGATTTAATAACTGAATAGAGTAATAATTCTTTATCACAGCAATGTTTGTTGACTCAAATCAGAGAAAAATACATTAATTATTTCTTTAATTATTATGACTTTAATCATTAAAGATGGGTGATTCTTAAGTAGACTTTAAATAAAATCTAAAATATGCCTAAATATTGTATTTCTATACAAAAATGTGCACATATAATTTTATGCATACTTCTCTATCAATAGGCTTGCTAATAACTTTATATATCTTAACATCTATATTTTTCAACATAAGGTAGACTATTATTATTTTTTTAACATTTTAATTAATTAATTAATTAATTAATTAATTTTTGGCTGTGTTGGGTCTTCGTTTCTGTGCGAGTGCTTCCTCTAGTTGTGGCAAGCAGGGGCCACTCTTCATCACGGTGCGCATGCCTCTCACTATCGCGGCCTCTCCCGTTGCAGAGCACAGGCTCAGTAGTTGTGGCTCACAGGCCTAGTTGCTCTGTGGCGTGTGGGATCTTCCCAGACCAGGGATCGAACCCGTGTCCCCTGCATTAGCAGGCAGATTCTCAACAACTGCGCCACCAGGGAAGCCCTAGACTATTATTAAGTTACAAATAAACCTCAAGCTCTCAGTGGCTTAATACAACAAGATTTATACCATAATTATGAAATGCCCAATACCACTCTCCAGGGAAACTTTCTTTCACTCAGTGACTCACAAAACTTGGCTGAGACACTTGCAGAACTGGTGATATTTAGTAAGCCTAAATATTTCTGCCATACGATCAAGTTTTGAAAACCCAGATTTTAAAAAGAAAAAATTTTGACATACACTAATTTATTTATCCAGTCAGTGAGTTTTCTGGAGTGTTTACTGTGTGTTAGACACTAGCTCGGCTAAGTTTATTACTATAGACTATAAATGCTAAGCAAAACAGATTTTTCATTTGTTCTAATGAAGCTGACAGTATGAGGTATATTTGTGGGGGAGAGGATGAACAAAATCTAATAAAAACAATCACACAAGAATATGATACTGTTAACTGTTGTTTAATAACAATGGGGATTTATTTAAACATACAGTAGGGTTTCTATTCTAACTAGTCAAAAGAATTAAGAAAATACAGATTTATCTAAAATCAAAGAGTAAGTGGGAGGTGTTTGTTACCCTGAAGGAACAGAACTTACAAATGTCCTGAGGAAAGTGTGAATAAGTCCCCATTAAGTAGATGAACGAAAAATCAGCTCATGAAGTGCCTGGTAGTCCATGTTAAAGGTGGCATGTATTAAAAAGTAGTGGACAGTATTTTAATTGTGTGCACATGTGTGCATGACTTTAAGATTGCCCTGTCTCTAATATAGGGAATTGTACTCACAGTTAAGTGGCAAGTCCAGGCAAGAGATGATGGTAGATTGGAAAAATGTGGTGACAATAGAAAATGGAACTTTGGTTTCAACTGAGAAGAGAAAGAAAACAGAAAGTCCACATCTAATTGCAAATCCTATATTTGTCATAAAATACTTAATAAGACACCTGATAAGTAATGTATGCAGATGCTAAGAAACATGGAACTGTGTGCATGTGCATGGGGGTGGGGAGGAGGGAGAAAATATATAACCATTCATTCCTGATAATAGGAGAGTTAAAATAGTAAATAGTTCTCTTGACTTAGTTTATTTTCATATATGTGACCCACTAACTTGGGCACCTTTGTGGATTCACTTGGTAATTTCTCTGATAATCTATGAAATTAAGTGATTAACAATTTGTTTATATTTCCCCCAATTTTTATGTGTGCTAGTGTGCTAGACTGATTGCAAAAATGGCCCAAATTCTTCAGCCACTCATCAGTCAACCCCAGTACCTAAACTCTTTGCAATATGATTTTTTAGTTCTTCACATCAAATGATACATTTATTTTCTTTACCCCTGGGATTTGGACTGGTCTACTAACTTGTCTTACATAATAGATTATAAGGAAATGATGTTGTGCCAGTTCTGAGATTCAATGTTATTAGCCCTTGCATGATTCCATTCTCTCTTCCTCTTCTGCTTTCATCCTGAAAGGTCTAGCTTGGCTATCTTGCCCAAGGAGGTTCATCAAGTAGAACCAGATCAGACCTTTTTTTCTAGCTGGAGGCCCAGACCTGTGAGAGAACTCACCCAAGATCAGTAGAGCAGAACAACTGATGGACAGCTGATCACAGATGCATGAATGGCCTCCTCTGAGCCCAACTCAGTCAACAGAACTGCCCAGCTGACATACAGTATCATAAGTGAAAATAATTGGTCCATTGCTATATACCATGGAAATGTCATGATTAATAATTGCACAGCATTGCTGTAGCCATAGATAACTGAGATAGTAATGATTGCTGATAACTCCCAATGATTCCCAGTTAAAAGATTTATGAGCATATTATGCTTTTAACATCAAAATCTGTATTATATGTTGCCATTTTCGTTCCCCCACACACATCCTAGAATATTGAGTATAGAGCAGGTGATCAAAATTATTAG
This sequence comes from Lipotes vexillifer, assembly GCF_000442215.2. Classification (NCBI taxonomy): domain Eukaryota; kingdom Metazoa; phylum Chordata; class Mammalia; order Artiodactyla; family Lipotidae; genus Lipotes; species Lipotes vexillifer. The sequence continues at coordinate 230,864 of NW_006791831.1, read as the reverse complement.
TGATGGATCAATTGATATGACAATAGAAACATATCAGAATTTCCCCAAATTTGAGGCACTAAAGTTATTCACTCAATATTTGGGCTTTATGTTTCATATGCCTAGAATAGGCTTCTGAAACTGTTTACTGAAAGAATAAATTGAGGAATGCATATATAGACATATATAGTGCCTATATTACAGTTAATTGTGTACAACACTATAACCTCCACTTTCCCTGCATTTAATAGACATTCATAAATTACTCATAAATAAATACCTGAAATGATAAACATTTGTATATCTGAATTGTGAAATAATAAACATTTGTATATCTGAATTGTGACTCCCCATTCCAAATCCATATGTTAAAACTCTAATTCCTAATATGACTGTATTTGGAGATCAGGCTTTTAGGAGGTAAATAAGACTGAAGGAGGTCATAAGGGTGGGGTACCAATCTGATAGGATTGGTAGCTTATAAGAAGAAGAAGAGAGAGATGTCTCTCTCTCCCTGCACACAGAATGAGGAAAAGCCATGTGAAGAAACAGCAAGAAGGTGGACATTTACAAGCTAGGAAGAGGGGTCTCACCAGGAACCAAACCTGTTGCAACCTTGATCTTGGACTTCCCAGCTTCCAGACTGTGAGAAAGTTCTGTTGTTTATGCCACCCAGTGTATGGTATTATGTTATGACAACCTGAGCAGACTAAGACAGTATGAAAATAAGAAAATAATAAAATTATCTACCTCTGTCAAATTTACACAGATGGTAGTATAGTGTTGAAAGCTGAGGAACACAGTATAAGAATCTTTTGAAAGGGAGTAAAATGTGTCTAGGAAAAATCAACTAGATATTTTTTAGCTGATTGTGAGAAATGAAGACTGAAAATATAGAATTTTATTTATTTGTTTCTCTAAGTGGTTATCCTGTACCCTGCCTTCCAAATTATAATGGCTTCAAGATTAGATCTTATTTCAGGCCTACTTAAGAAAGCAGAATAGACACAAACTGCTGGAGGGAAAATGAACTGTTTAATATGGAAGAATAGACACAGTTTTGGTCCCTTTATGTTGCTTCTGGGTATCTCCCTCAAATCTATTTTGAGTCAAATTCGTTCACTCTGCTTTTTTTGTCACGATATAGTATTTTTCTCATGTGTGTATGGCTACTAATCAGGATTCTACTCATTATTCTACAAATAAGTGTTTGTGTGAATAAGTTTCAAATTTATGGACACTGAAAGCAACTAGCAAGTTGTGTGGCACAAAACAATTATTCAACATACAATGGTTTCATCTGTTTTCTCTAGTATATTTGGCTATAGTTTCAAAAAATTAATATTCTTTGAAACAGTCAATACTTAGTAGAGATCAATAAACAAATAAAGTAACATATAGAGCTGGAAATGCAGAAGTAGTCTTAGATATTGACTTAGAGACAATAGCATTGTGGTCCGACAGCTGTTTTGTGTAGGAGAAGGCAAAATCAAAACACTATGGGAATTAGAGCCACAAGATCAAGCATGTCTAAGACATATAGTGCAAACTATTCCTAGGTTAAGTTCATCTCGACCCACTGATACATGATATTTAGATGGTAGTAATATATTCCTGCAAAAAATTAAAAGCACTTATATTGATTGAATACAGAAAAATAAAACTAGAGTTTATTAAAATTTTGGTATACACTGTATCTTTCCAAAATAGTACCTTTGTTCAAATATATACATATTAAAATTATTGTTTTATTTTATTTAATTTTCAAAAATGTAAGATATTTAAAACATTTAACTTAATTGTTTCCACTTAAAAATATGCCATGAACATCCTTCCAAATTGATATGTATTTAATATATATTTAACTTGTCATCTTTCAATAGTTTATAGATTTTTATTAAATGAATTCAATGCATATTCAACCATTTTTCTATACTTGAGTATCAACATTGTTACTGGAATTTTAAAATTAATTACAGTCATGACTATATCTCTCAATTATTGATATTTTAATTCTGTAGAGAAAGTTCACAGAAGGAAAATGCTGCTTCCAAAAGTACATATATTTTAAATTTTAATTAATACTGCTAGATTACTTCCTAAAATTTCTATAATTTACAGCACCACCAACAATGTGTAAGAATATTTATTCCTCAATATCTTTTAGTGCAATGTAAAAAATATTTCATTACTGATTTAATTTGCAGTTTCCTGACTTCTAGTAATGCTAGACATCTTACAGTATGTTTATTGTCCTTTTGCATTTTCTATTCTGTGAATTATTTGTTCAAAACTTTTATTATTTTTCAATTGAGTTATTTTATTTATAAATTTATAGGAGCTCTTCACATTAATTAAAAATTGCTTATTGTATGTATTCCTCTGTCATATACATTAATAACATTTTTTCTATTGGTCTATCATTTGTATTTCAATACTGTTTATTATGTTTTTTACCAAATGAACACTTTCATTTTAATTTAGTTTGTTCTTTGATTTTTTTTATTTATATATTTTTCTTATATGTCTTACTTACCTGGAAAGATAATCTAGGTTTTATTAATTAATGATTGCTTATATTTTTTACAAAAATTAGAGATAATAAGACACATTATCCCTTTGCTGTTTCACTATGGCAGCTAAACCTTTACATTTTCATATGTTGTAAATGAGTTTTGAGCTATAGAATAAAGAGATGAAATTGCCAAGTGCACAGAAATCACCTCATTCAGATTTTGTTGTGGACCTACATGGAGGAAAATGTTATGTGATAACATTATGTTAAATGAGACATTGTCTTATTGGACTGTGAGAGATTCTCCTGTTGGCATTGAAAAAGTAAGGTCAATGTTGATGTTGTCTGAGGGCCAAACGCCTTGGACCTGAGGACAGCCTCAAAGAGCTGAGGATAACCCCAGCTGACTGCATTAAAATAAGGACCTCAGTCATAAGGAACTGAATTCTTCCAACTACCTGGATGAGCTTGGAAGAGTGCCTCAAGCTCCAGATGAGAACACAGCCCAGTCCACACCATGATTCCTGCTTGGTGAGACCCTGAACAAAGGACTTGGTGTAGCTGTGCCAGGACATTTGGCCCAGGGGAACTGAGATAAGAAATCTGTGTTGTTTTAAATTTCTAAATTTGTAGTAATTTGTTACACAGTATTAGACACTAATACAAAGACTCTGAATTTTAAGATGTTAGAAAAACAGAGGTCCATTCCCTCCAATGATTGACACTGACTTTCCTACAACTCTGAGTATAGTCTCCAAGTAGATTAAATTTGATTTATAGAAATAAAGAAATCTAGCATTCCTTGACCACTGGCCCATTTAACTTACTTGTATAATCAAGCCCTTCCTTTACCTAGATGTCACATTGCCTTCCACATTTATATCTTAATTGGATCTGTCTTCAGACTCTGTTCCAAATATCTATTTGGCTACCTCTCCAAAGACACTAAATTATTTTTTATTTTGGTGATTTATAATAATTTTATTGTCGAGTATAGGAAGTCTTCACTCACTGTTCCACTTTTCAAGATTTTCTCGTCTACATTTATTCTCCACATGAACTTTGGAAACACTAAATCAAGTTAAAAATGTGATTCTAATTAAAATTTCATTAATTCTTTGTATCTCTATTTGGCATTTTAAATGATATTAAGTTTTTACCTCCTGGAGGATGGTTTATCTACAATGTGTTAAGACTTTTTCCTTTTATGATTTAAATTGAAGGGTGTCCCTATGGAAATCTACATCTTCCTACATTCTCAGTGTCTGTGGTTCTGATATATTTGATTTCACCTCAGGTTATAGGAATGGAGCACATAAAGTAAACCTTACCTTGGTCACATTGACAGGTTGGTGTTGGGCATGTCACCCAAAGCAGGCCAGCCAGTTTTCATTGAACTTCAAAATTGAGAATGTGTAGTGCTGGAGCTAAGGTTACTCATTGTTATTCCGTGGAATCTGATTTTACAGCTGAGTTTAGAAAACCTGATGAACTCAACTAGATGATGTTTATGACTGACAATAGAATAAGATGGCTGGATGGTCTCTAATTGTTGTTCGTTTGCTTTTAAGTGCTAATATAATGGGATATCCCATAACCTGTTCCGTTCATCTTACCTTCAAAATATATATCACTAGGTACATTTGTTTCTGTCTCCTCTTAGAAGCTTTTGGCTGTTCTGGGCATTCAAAGGATAGAATCCACACTGGCCTCCAAAAAAAAGGCCAGGCAGAATCTTAGTATGGCATAGATGAGCTTCATTTTGGATAGACAGGAAACAAGAGAGTTAATGGATGAAGTTGGTGAGGAGACTTCTTTAGATATTGATGGGGATTAACCTGGCAAAGGTTCTGAGAGTAAGTAGTGAGAAATTCTCAATCAAATGAGAATTGGTACATTAGTGAATGATGTATTAGCTCCCAGGTTAATAGTCATATGAACCATTTTCCTCGAAAGAGTCCTTCTGTATTTACTCAACTGGCATCTGACCTCCTCCTTTGTTGGGCTAGTTCTGTATCAATAGCAAAGCCTCACAGTTGGGAAATCCTGCTATTAATGTAGTTCATGTCTTTTCTTCTCCCCAGTACTCAGATGTCCTCTTTCATATTTATTTCACCTTCTCATTCACTAAATATCTGTCTCCTATTTTTTATCTTCTGCTAAAAAGTATTATCATTTTGCTTTGTTTTACATAGACCTTGATGGCTTATTAAAACAGTGGTCTTAAATTATTAATGAGTAAAAAGGTATAGTTTCCCTTTTCTTAAAGACAGGAAAACAATGTTTGCAGTCCGTTAAGAGGTGAGAAGAAAATGCCATTTTTTAGTGTAGAATAAACAAGAATAAAAGTAGAGGTGGTTTACTTTTCATTAAAAAAATGAAAAAAAAAAAAAAAGCCCGTGTAGTATAGCCAGTGACACTAGCAATGCCCAACTAAAAACAGAAATGACAAAAGAAACTAGTTGTGATAAAATTTATGTAATTCTTAAGAATATATTTCGCAAGAAAGGTGCAAGCTCTATATAAAGAGAAGTATATACATTTTTAATACATTTCTAAAGGCAGAATCTCATATTCCAGAAACATAACAAAATGTATTGCTCTTATGGTTATAAGTTTGGTAAATCAGGAAAAATAAAAGATATGGAATATAAACAGGTGTTTGTGGATTGTACAAAGCTAATCAGAATTAAGGATATATTGCTGCTATTTTAAAATCTCCTATTATCTGTAGCTTCAGACCTACCTTACTATCATGTTGGCTTTTCTCTGCTTGATGTTATCCATCCCATTGTTCTCCCTATGTTCTGGAAATTCTTTGGACAACTTCTCCTGCTGAACATTTCCACTAGGCATGAATGTCCTTGCTGTTCAATCTATTACCTTGGTCTTATTTCACTTCTGTGAATTTCACTTCTCTAGGTGAAGGAGGTCTTTTATTTCCACTGTCTGCATGGGGTCTGGCTGCAACATGTAATTCTTAACTTGAATCTTAGTCACACACATAAAAATCTCTCAGTTTTTTCAAAAGCTACCCATCTCTACCAAAAACAAATAAGAAGCATGTTAGTTTCATACTTTTTCTTTCTTTATTCTTCAGATATTAAATGTGTGTATGTGTTTTGAGGAAAAGAAAGTCAGCTGTTCATAAAATTACCTGAGACCTATCTTGATTATTTGTGTGAAGAGTGGAATGACACCTTTTGTGTATTTATATTCTATTTATATTTATGACATCTAACAATGAAATGTTACTGTCATCTGAGTTCCACCAAGGATGGTTGTTTTTAATGTTTATTTCCCTAATGTACCTCACATGCCTAGGACAGTGCTGTTGCCTAGTATTTAATATAAGAAAATATGAGAATTTATGCTGAATGAACAAATGATACTTGACTCTACAAGCAGATTTCCAAATCTGAACACTTCCCTTGAAAATAATTGTTAATATTTAATGAGTATATGTCAAGTTTCACCTTCAATGATTTACATATATTTTCTCTGTGTTTTTTTTAATACTTCTCAAAAACTCTGCAGATTATTTATAAGTTTTATAAATGAAAAAAAATCCTTTAACTTTCTCATTGTAAATAGACTATTTAGCTAAAAAGTTAGGTAAAGAGAACACAGAGCTAGTAAATAAAAGATCCAGACTTGAGAATCTACCTCTGTCCAAAGATAATTGCCATTTCCTAGGTAACATTTTACATGCTAATTGCATGATACAAAGTAGATTATTTGATTTCCACAGTTACACACTTAAAATATTCAGTCTTCAAGTAGAAGAGAAATCCTGTCTCCCTTTTGCAGCCCCATGGAAGCTCAAGCAATTTGCTTTGAGTCTCTTTAGGTATGACCACTTGGAAAGAACTGTGAGTACCCACTTTCCATGTCTCTTTAGAAGGTAGGAAACTACTACTCCTCTGTAGAAAGAGTATTACAAGACCCTTCAGCTATATTCCTCTATACATCCTTTCATATGTGCTCCCTGGAGGAGCAACTTTGCTAAGTGATGAGCTGGGAAGAAGGGAGTTCTTAGACTTCTGTTTTAGTCCATTTGGGCTTCTATAACCAAATACTACAGATTAGGTTATTATAAACAACAGAAATGTATTTCTCACAGTTCATTCATGAGGCTGGGACATCCAAGATCAAGGTGCTGGCAGATTCAGTGTCTAGGAAAGGCCACTTCCTAGTTCATAAACAGCTCACATTTCACTGTAACCATACATGGAGGAGGATACAGATGAGCTCTCCGGGATTCTTTTATAAGGGCACTAATATACTGTATGAAGGCTCTGCTCTTATGACCTAATTATCTCCCAAAGACCCCACCTCTAATACCATCACATTGAGAATTTGGTCTCAATATACGAATTTGCGGGGTGGGGGAGGGACACGAACATTCAATATATAGTATACAGGATTTAAGGCTTTCTGGGTCCTCACTCTTTGGAGCAGCCTCTTTTCTGGATGGCTGTTCTCTCTCTTCCATGATAGGCTCCTGGCCTGTAGTGATGGTGAAGTTTGCAATTCAGGCTATGCCAGTGACTTGGGGAGCAATCTGAACACTGATCAGTAGTGAAATGTTAAATCCCTCTTTGTGTCTAGATATCTAATACAAAATTTCCATTTTGGATTTTGTCAAAAATAGTTTAACAGTTTTATTATTTCATCTCCATCTATGTGACACTTCTTTCTACCAGTTCAGAAATTGGAGGAGGAACAGTGGACTGTTCATTGGACTAACAATGAACTAATCCTCCTTACCACCTTTTTTTTTTTTTTAGCCAGGTGATTCTAAACTCAGAATCTTCCTTAATTCCTTGAATATTGTAGATCTGTTACATAAATGTAGATCAATTTAGCATTTGTGAAAGCATTCTATAAACAGTAACGGCTATAAAATTTTTAGCTATTTTACATTGAATTTGAGTGAAGACAAGTACTTAGAAATAATGACATGTAGTCTACATTTTTTCAACCCCCCAAAAGAGAATTAGATTTTAAATGAAATATAAGAAAAAATAACTGTTTTACTGTGTTAAAACCTGCTGAAGAAAGGACATGTAAGTAAGCACTGTCATAGACCATAATACTCATAGAAATATCATTTCGTCAATAAAGTTATAGTATTAAATAAGGTTCTATTACTCTTAAATAGTAATATAAATTTAAATCTGGATATGATAGTGTAAGTGATCTAGTTAAATAATTTTAAAAGTCATAGCTTTGAGTTACAGCAATTAACTGGAATCCATAGCTGCTTTCCCCAGAAGCAAGAATAAAACCCTAGCCTTCTTAAGTGAGAATATGTCTATATCATACCTATTGTGTGGTCTAGCACAGTGCCTAGGCCTCAGTAAAAGTCACAGTGCGTTCTAGTGCTAGTGTTCTCTTCCCCTCTTCAATTCAGAGTCCAATCCCTGTATTCTGTTTGATTCTTCTTCTCTTAAGAGGAGTTAGAGATCTAGATGCACCTAGATATGATCATACTAAGTGAAGTAAGAAAGAGAAAGACAAACATCATATGATATCACTTTTATTTTGAATCTATAAAAATGATACAAATGACCTTATCTACAAAACAGAAACATACTCATAGACATAGAAAACAAACTTAAGGTCACCAAAGGAGAAAGAGGGGAAGGATAAATTAAGAGCTTGTGATTAATAGATATAAATTATTATATATAAAATAGATAAACAAGGGCCTATTGTATGGCATAGGGAACTAAATTCAATAATTTGTAATAACCTAAATGCAATATAATCTGAAATAATAATCTTAAAAAGAACATATATACATATATATCTGAATCAATTTGCTGTACAACAGAAAGTAACACAACATTGTAAATAAACTATACAATAAATTTAAAAAAAAATTAAAAACTTAAGAAAAGAAGTCAGAGACCTAACAGTATTCATACGGTCAATGAGAGTATATCAGGTGCCTAATTTTCAGAGAAAGAAAAACATTTTTTTGGTCAAAATTGATAATGTCTCAGAGGGGAAAATAAATGTGCAAATATTGCACTTTGCCCAGTTGTAAATCTACCTCCTTTTGATGGATATTTGTGTTCCTAAAATAAGTTTAGTTTAGCCAAATTTCGAAAATTGAATTGTGTTCCAAATACAAGTGAATGGCTCCATATAGAGTGAAAAATGCTGGTAGATTTTATTGTAATTGGAAACCTCTCAAAATGTAAATATCAAGTCCATAATCCATCTGCTGGCAATTAAAGATTTATTTAAAGGGGAATTTTGAACATCTATTTTTAATTCCTATAGGATTTAGATCTCTCTGCTGGCATAGGAGGGGAAGTGTAATTGAACGGGGGCGTGAGCGTGAAGGACAGTACGAATGAGTAAATGTGAGTGGGAGTGCTCATGTGTGAGAGTGTAAGAGCACATGTAGATGCACTGAGCCTGTGTGTGAGTGTGTGTGGTCAGGCTACATGGGACTGACGTGAAAGTTCAGATACACACGTAGGGATGATGTTCAACAAAGCAATGCTAAACAGAATCTCTGAGCTTCCTTTACCTCTGCCAGCAAGGACTCTGCAGATGCTTCTTGGCTGAAGATCACACCTCTGCTATTACAGTCTGAGAAAACCCCCCTTTCTCATACTCCTTCCCTCTCCTCCGGAGAAGCCCTCTTGTAGAGTATCATTTTGACGAGATCACACCACTGGTTTGGTTTATTTTTTCCTCTTCCTTTCTTTCTTACTGGCAGATACTACAGTTGATAATATCTTCTCAGTTGCCTAAAAGACAAATTGACTCATGGTTAGGTGACATTATACATATGCAAAAGAGGTCTTAGGTTTTTAATCTGTAGCACTTAATTTTGTTCAAAAATGATACCCTATCTTTGATTGTAACTGCTGGGTTAGTCAGGGTTCTGTCCTTTTTTCACAGCCCTTTGCTATGGTTCAGCATCAGTAATATTCTTCCATAGATATGAAGCTAGTATTCAGTCATTTTGTGAAAATTTACTTTATTTCACTTACAATTTTTTTGTTACTGAATCTATTCCAATATATACATTTTTGGCTGTTCTTTCTACCATCAACCCAGAGTCTATACTTAGTATTCAAATATTTTTTGAATACTGAGCTATGTGTAATCATATGGGACAATTTATTTTAATTTTAATATTGATCAAAAGGTCCTTACCATGACATATAAAGATAATTTTCAGTGGAAGTTTAGTTATTTGAGGTAAGCAATTTTTGTTTGTCTACTTCTAATTGTATATTATTCTATTTGTTCTGCTACAAATTACTTTATAAATGGTAGCAGTATCTTATACTTAATTTGACTAGTATATTTCCCAGGAATTTAAATTTGAATAATTTTAGGAAAGGTGTCAAGTTCTAATTCTCCAGATTTCTCACACATGTAGATGTGCATGACTTTACCACTTTGCTTCTCAAAATACTTAAGATTGAGACTCCCAATTAAAGGGATGCTAATGCCCTGTTAAGACAAATGTAAAGAAATACAAAGAATATAAAACAAGCTGAGCACAATCAACAACTTGAAAAGCTGAAATACAGCTAATAAGAAAAAAATGGCTATAATACTTGATTAGCTTATAGATTGTACCACAGTTAGATAAAAACAGGGATAGGGCTTCCCTGGTGGCGCAGTGGTTGAGAGTCTGCCTGCCGATGCAGGGGATGCGGGTTCGTGCTCCGGTCTGGGAAGATCCCACATGCTGCGGAGCGGCTAGGCCCGTGAGCAATGGCCGCTGAGCCTGCGTGTCCGGAGCCTGTGCTCCACGGCGGGAGAGGCCACAACGGTGAGAGGCCTGTGTACCGCAAAAAAAACCAAAAACAAAAACAAAAAAAACAGGGGTAGAAACAGGGGACAATTTCCTTCCAATCTAGGAAGACTCTTGGAAGAACTAGGATTTTAAAATCTATGGTTACAGGAGAGGATATTAAAAAGAAAAGATGGACTACTCCCAAAAGACAAAACAAAAATAAGATGTTGAGAGGAAAATATGGGGAGGAGACACAGTGTGAAAAATAATGGTCAAGAGACCCTGAATCAACTTATTGAAGAAAAAGAAGTGACTCTCTGCTTTATATGTATTTTTAACTTCATATTTAGTCTACCCGTTTCTATAATTCTTATATATTCTTGTAACATTTTTTCCCCTGGTGACTCTACTTTCACTTTTACTGAAATGGAAATCAACTCTTATTTTGCCACTGAGTGACTGCTATATGTCAGGGCAGAGCCATCCTACTGGTTTCCTATATTTTACTTGGCAAAATGTGAGGGTATGGCATTTTTAAAGGTTTGCATATCTTGATACTAGAAAATGCCAAGTAAAATCCACAAGGCATCTATACTTTGGTACAGGGCACAGGGATATATATCCATGACCTCCTTCAACATAAAATAGATCAATAAATATACAATCTCAGGGTAAGGCTACTCATTAACATTTTTTTTTCTTTTGGGTCAAATTATGTGTTCTGAGTTCCCAGAGGTATAAAGTGTCACTTTCTCTGATGATGTGGAAGACCTATACTTGCTATTTTGTCTCTCAAAATGGTGGTTAGAGAGAAGGTTATAATGAGATTAGTTATATATTATTTGGCCTTAGAATAGTACATGCAGTTGTTGCAATTAGAAAATTATCTGAGGTAATTTACATCTAATTCTGATATACTTTAAGTGAGTTAGCAGACACAAATAAAATAAGATCTAGTTAAGTGAGCAGCTGGTGAAAGGACATGAGCTATTAAAGTCTTTCCTTAAACTGCACTATTTTCCCTTTTAATCTGAGTTATGATATATACAACATAGAGGTTTTATATTTTATTAAGCCCTTTTGGGTAGTGATCTAACCTTTAATAAGTTAACCTTCTGAGTTCAAATTCAGTTCATAAAATGGTATTTTCCAAAGAGCGGTAAGAGTCGTATTTAGAAAATATAAGTACATTAGCCAAAAGTCAATTTGTGCATTTGCTATTCACTTGCCTCAGCGTTTTCAAATCAACCAAAAATATCTTCCTAGGTGCTAAAGCCAAACTTTTTTTTTCTTCATATATTAACAGCATATCCCTGTTGGATAAGAATATTCAGTGTTTCTTTCTTCAAAACACCTTAAAATTCAGCTGGCATTTCATACTTTTTTTTACATGCTTGTAAAAAATATCTAGGGAAAAGTATATGCTGTGGATGAAATCTGATTATTAATCTTTTGAAACAACTACAACAGAAAACAAAGCCAAAAAATAGAGGATGGTAGAAATATTTTGAAAATGATGCATAATTCATATTCTAAATTAAATTAACTTTCTAGTAAAAATTTAAAGAGACCTAATAATGCTCAACACTTCTGTGTACTCAAAGAGCTAGACCAGCCTCTGCTAATTTACCAAAAACACATAATTTGCAGGTTTTTCACCTCTAAGAGATAGTGTTCCTGAGTAGATAGGCTTTGGGCAAAGGAACCCAACAGAAGGCTTAGCAAATGCATCTCAATTCAACCAGAATCAAATTTGTATCAAAAATTTACCTAACCCAATCCCAGGTACCTGTGGGTTGAAGTTGAGAGAAAGACCGAAACAAAAATATACAAACAAAAAACTGACCAAAAACAATTTTGGAGAGCCACAAAGCAATAAACTGGCAGATCATAAGAGCTGTTGGTGGTCTGCACTTGGTTAGTGGCAATCAGAGATGGGATTGGGCTTCAGAAAATCAGGAAAACAGCCAATGGCACAAACATTCATTTTGTTATTGTTTGGTAGGAACATACATTCTCCAAAGCAAACATAATTATGACAGCCTGCTTACATATGAAATGTATCTCTCCTTTTTCACATCTTTAGCATATTATGTAAATCCCTTTTATTTTAAGCTTCAGTAATAAATTATTTTAGTACTGTTTTTGAACAAAATTTAAAGAAGACTGCTTTCCAACCTAAGTGTCCAACCACAGATGAATGGATAAAGAAGATGTGGCACATCTATACAATGGAATATCACTCAGCCATAAAAAGAAACAAAATTGAGTGAGGTAGATTAGATGCACCTAGAGTCTGTCATACAGAGTAAAGTAGGTCAGAAAGAGAAAAACAAATACTATATGTTAACACATGTATATGGAATCTAAAAAAAAAAGGTTCTGATAAACCTAGGGGCAGGACAAGAATAAAGACACAGACATAGAGAATGGACTTGAGGACACGGGGAGGGGGAAGGGTAAACTGGGACAAAATGAGAGGGTAGCATTGACATATACACACTACCAAAGGTAAAATAGCTAGTGGGAAGCAGCTGCATAGCACAGGGAGATCAGCTCAGTGCTTTGTGACCACCTAGAGGAGTGGGATAGGGAAGGTGGGAGGGACAGAAAGACGGAGGGGATATGGGTATATATGTATGCATATAACTGATTCACTTTGTTATACAGCAGAAACTAACACAACAATGTAAAGCAATTATACTCCAATAAAGATGTTAAAAAAAATTAAAGACTGCTTTCTATGCAAACTGACAAAGTTTATCTGAGCAACATTTCCCCCCTTCTTGATTTCTATATTTTTTAACCGTGATTTGTAATGTTTTCTCTCCTCCTATTCTCTTTTGTTGACATATATTTGAAAAAAGACTCGAGTAATGTACTATGTACATGGACACGAATGATAGACCTTTCAGGCAGCCAGCCTGTCAAGGCAAGGGCCAGTCAAGCCTTGCCAACTACAAGTGACCTCTTGTTTGGTAGGTCTTACCTTGTACTGAGGTATGTGCTAAATACTGGGAAAAAAGAATAATATAAAATGGTCCTCTGCTTTGCAAAAGATTCATTTTCATATATACACATATATAATACATACATATTTGTATATGCATATATATTTTTAATGTCTTGAACACTCTGTGTGTATATATACGTGTTTGGGTAGAAATGGGGACCTGCTAATTAGAAGGTTATCTGTTTGGCTTGCTGTGCTCTGTAGTAGGTTTGGAGGCACACATTTTGAAGTGGGGGTGGAGACAGCTGAACACCTCTGCCTGCATGACTAAGGAATTAATAATATAGGGATCGTGAAGAAGGTAACTAGGAGCAGGGAAGCTGTGTTAGCAGGAAGAGAAAAAAAGAGAATAAAGGGAACCCTAATTAGGACTATCGACAGACCAGATTTGGGGAAATAATATTTACTGAGGATAGAATTTGTTTATTATGGGTATTTCATTTAAAACCTTCCATTCTACACTATACATTTCTCATTATTGTGATTACACATGAAATATTTCAGGCATACAAAATTTATAGCAAATTTATAGCAAATGATATAATAAACACACATGAAACCACCACACAGCTTAGGAAAATTCATCTTTAGAGTTAAAATTGAAGCATGTTTTATATCCTTCCCTCTGCAGAAGTAGCTACAGTCCCAATTATTATTTATCATATATCTGCATGTTTATACATATGTAACAGGTCATTTGAATGAATATAATAGATGTTTTAGAGTACTTATTATTATTATTTTTTTGTATTTTTAAGTAGACTATCTTTTAGAGCAACTTTGTGTTCACAGCAAAATTGAGTAGAAGGTAAAGAGATTTCTGATAATGCCCCTGCTGCCCTCACACATGCATAGCTTCCCCAATTATCAACATCCCCATCAGAGTGTCACTTCTGTTACAACAAAGGAACCTGCACTGACACACCACTATCACCCAAAGTCCATGGTTTACATTAGAGTTCACTTTTGGTTGTTTACCTTCTATGGGTTTGGGCCCACCTATAATGACATGTATTCACCATTGATAGTATTGTACAGAGTAGTTTCACTATCTAAAAATCCTCTATTCATCCCTATTTATCCCTCCCTCTCCCCTAACTCCTGGCAACCACTGATCTTTTTACTGTCTCCATAGTTTTGCATTTTCCAGAGTGTCATTGTTGAAATCAGAAAGCATAGAGCTTTTTCTGATTTAAGGATTCTGTGTGTCTTTTTAGGATTGATAGCTCATTTCTTTGTAGCACTAAATAATATTATATTGTCTGAATATACTACAGTTTATTTATCTATTCACCTACTGAAGGGCATCTTAGTTGCTTCCAAGTTACGCAGTTATGAATAAAGCTGCTGTAAATATCCAGGTGCAGCTTTTCATGTGGACATAAGTTTTCAACTCCTTTGTTCAATAGCATTGAACAAAACTGACAAAATTCTTTTTGCTTCATTCAGAATGTTAGGTATGTCATCCATCATTTATGGGTATGTTATAGCAAAACTGTCATCGTTTTAAGTATAGCTGTTCCATTGTGTTCTGGAAATTACTCCCTTGACTCTCTCCCTAAACCAAATAAAGACACACAATTGTGGCAAAAGAAATTAGTATTGTCAGTAAATACACATTCCTAATAGGGTCACAGGCTCAGAATTCCCAAGCTTCCACTTGCCTTTTTCTTTTTCCTTTAAAATACTACTAATAACTTTAGGCCTCTTTTGGATTATTACCTACAGTAATGACCTACATTAACTTTTAAGATTATACTGCCTCTTTGAAATGTAAAACATTTAGCATATTGCTTAGCATGTTAAAGATGCTCTATAAATAATAATTACCTATTTCTTTCTCCTCTGCCATGAAATAGGACAGAGTATTTCTCTATCTTATTCTGCCATAAAATAATAAAACTTAACTATACAAGAGGTAAATGTATCATAAAATATTGCACAATAAATTGTGCTGCCCTATGGATATTTCTATTGCTATTAAATTTCATTTCTTTATTTGAAGGGGAATGCCTGATCTACTAATTGCCATGAATTCATCACCTGCCTCTCACTGTCCTGCTGTGTACTTTGCAGCCATATGTTCCTCCTTTGTTGAATACCATGGCCACTGTTACATTTTAGTAGTAGCTTACAAAGAAACTCAAAAAATCATCAGGGAATTAACACAGAGACTGATATCAATTCCTTTGGATTAATTAATTAATTAATGTTGAAATAATCAGTTTTGATAGTCAATTGTGAACATGAGGGGTCTTGAGGAATCTGTCATATGCTAGGATTGCCATTTTATATATGGCATGTCTCTTTGAGCTTGTTTTTTCCTGTTAACTATTGCAGGAATGGGTAACTACCTCTGGCTCTACTATGTTCAGTTAAGATGACATATTTTACTCGTGTCTGGTTTCTTCCTGTCTCCTTTGAACACAAGGACAGGAGAAGTAGCTTTAAGATATTGTATTTGTCTATTTGGGCTCCCATAATAGAAAACCACAGACTTGGTGGTTTAAACAACAGACATTTACTTTCTCACAGTTCTGGAGACTGTAAGTCCAATATCAAAATGCCAGCAGAGTTGGTTTCTGGTGAGAATTTCTTCCTGGTTTGCAAGGTGGCTACTTTTTTACTGTGTCCTCACATGGCCTTTTCTCTGTGCTTGCAGGCAGAGAGAAAGATCACTGGTGTCTCTTCCTCTTCTTATAAGGACATCAATCCTACCAGATTAGGGCCTCACCCTTATGATTTCACTTATGTCCTTGAAGTCTTTATCCCCAAATATATTCCCACTGGGGTTAGGGCTTCAATGTATATATTTTAGGAGGGTGGGGGACACAATTCATTCTATAACAGATATCTTTTTAAAAATACACTTAAATACAGTTCTCTTTCCTGAAGCATTGTAGCATAGGGTGCTAATTCAACATGTGGAATCATTGATTACATGATTAAAAAATAATTTCTATAATTTAATGTTAGTGTTTGTTCACTTGATCATGTTTTATTTCTATTTGTTTGCTGTCCCATTATAATGAAAATACAAATTCTATAATATCTTAGAGCAGTGGTTCTCAACTGGCATTATTAAAGTCACCTAGATTTGTTATTCACATGTATGACATGTCATACATGTCAACACCTACCATCAGAGAGTCTAATTCAGTCGGTCTGAAGTGAGACTTGAATAATTTAGTGTTTAAAAGCCTCACAGATGGTTCTAAATCATCTGGAGATTTAGAGCAACTATTTAGATAGTTTTCATGTTCCAGTCTATTGGGGTCCAATAATGATACTACAGGTGATACCTTTTTACAGGAGGACTATGTGGATGCTCCTTTTTCAGAAGATTTTACTCATGTGGAATTTTTGTTTCGGGCACAGAACATGGCATATAGCAGGTTATCAAAATTTATTTGTGGGTTGAATTAGTAGATGAATTAATAAACGAATGACAGAGAACAGTGTTGAAAACCTGGGAGGGACGGAGATGTACTTCTGAAACATGGCATGATAAAATAAATTTTATTATTCAGCAATTTTGTTAGAAATTTTGAGATAGGAAAATAAGATAAAAAGGCATATGTGACTTGAACTGGGAAAAATCAAATTTAAGAGCTTCAGAAAACCTGAATCTAAAATTGGAATGATAACTTAATAGAGCAAGAAGGTGACTCTCTGTCTGGTGCAGATGCTTTATTGTCCTTCAGCATGAGTCACAGGCTGTTCGTTTATTTATAACTCTGCTGCCGTGTCCTGTAGCAATGTAAATCCTGATAATAAAATAGAGTTGGGGTACACCCAGCAGGGTTAGCTCTCTCTTTCTACACATTTTCTTTAGTAAGACCTGGGAACTTGCAGAGGCTGACTGTTCATAGAGCTGACTGTTGACAAGGAACAGCACAGCATTACTCTTTACCTTTCAAATGATGTCATTACTGACATCAGTAACATTCATTTTTATTGCAGACAAGAAAGGAAGTAATAATTGTGATGAGCATCTTAACTCTGTAATGAAAAAAAAAAGAATTCAACAATTTTTGACTCCTGTACAGACTAAGAAATAAAAGGAAGGAAACCTCAGCATCTCTATGATACCAAGAGCAATTTAACTGCTTTGGAAAGGGAAGTACTTTCTCAAAAAGGCCAACATGTTGAGATTGATACTTTTAGAGCAGAATTGGTTCTGTAAAGAGGTTTTCTGCTCGACTAAATTATACTTTCACACTTAAAAGTCACAGTAGGAAAACCAAGTACCAGGCGTTAGAAAACTTTTTTTTTTTTTTTTTTTTTAATTTAGGGATCAATGTTTGCCTTTAATCAAGAACAAATGACCCCTTTGAATTTAAAATGGGGAAATAAATAAGTCTGGCTTTCTCAGGAGATTAGTAATAAGATACAAAGATGTTAACTTCTAGCTCACAGCTGTATTAAATTCAAACAAATCACTGGTGACTAAACATGAAAATATCCAATAGCTTTTTCAATGGCCTAAGTGAAATTACTTGATAGTCCCAGTTCAATTTCCAAACATAGACGACACATAAATACAAAACATGGCTCAATTAGTGATCCCTGTCCTTAGCTTCAGCCACACATTAAAGGAACGTTTTCTGAATCTGAAATGCAATTGGGGAACATTTCTTTGTGATTCAAACAGCAATCTCAGAGAGAGGACTTTTAGATCAGAAAATAAAAGTCTTTAATCGTTAAGAATTTCAACACTTTTTCTAAATCTGTATTTGTCACATTCAGTTTTGAACCCATCAGATCCCCTTTTTGAGGTTCCTTTTCATAAGACTGTGTATAAAATCTCTCTGAGTAAATTGTGCCTTTTGGGGGGAAATTACTAATAAATTCAGAGCAAAAGCATATCGTTATAAAACAACTTCATCAAGCATAAAAGAGGATGCTACACAGGAAAAGGCAATTCCTTCATCCTGGGT
This sequence comes from Lipotes vexillifer, assembly GCF_000442215.2. Lineage (NCBI taxonomy): Eukaryota > Metazoa > Chordata > Mammalia > Artiodactyla > Lipotidae > Lipotes > Lipotes vexillifer. The sequence goes on along the minus strand of NW_006791831.1, from coordinate 212,643 downwards.
GGTGGCCCATTTATTTCAAAATATTTTAAACTTACCTAGTGGATATCAAGTAATTTTCAGTATCTATTTATTTACTTTTTAAACTTACTTATTCTACTATTTGCTTACTGGAGGTGACAATTCAAGTTCCCTCCATATGAAAAAAGAGATGAAAAAGTATTGCATACTAAATGATCCTGAAAATCTGTAATCTTAAAAATTAGGACATTTATATTAGAATCTATGGCATACATTTATTTTCTAAGTGCTTTTTCTTAACATTTTCAGGTTGTCAACTCAAATGTTCTTTAGCACATTCATTCAACTGGACAGAATGATTATTTAAAATTTTATTATTAAAAGCAATATTTCTCTTGATATTTATGAATCTATTCGCTCCAAATCTATTTCTTCTGTATCTGCAGAAGTTCAACACAGGAGGCATTAGCCACACATTGCTATAAAATTAAAAGTTCAGTTCCATAGTCTTACTCTCTGCATTTCAAGTAGTCAAAGCCACACAAGGCTAGTGGCTAACACAATTGGACTGAGAAGAAAGAAAGAATTTCCAACTTTGCAGTAAATTCTACTGCACAGCACAGCTTAAATTATAGCACATTGATTCATGTGACATATATACCATATATAATATATATGATTACATTTGTTCATGTGTTTTACCTTCCTATTACTCATGCAGAATTTGTATTTGTTTCAATACATTAAAAATGTTTTCAGTTTAGTATGCTTGTTTAATGTAAATCCTTTTCTCTTTCTCTTCGGCTGAAACTATAAAATTTAAACCAGGAAGTTATAGTTGTATATATTTTGCATGTATTATATTATATAACAATGGAGAAAGTGAGACTAAATAAAGGGAGGGAGAGATAGATGGAAAGAAATACAGATCGGCAGAGTGAGAAAAGAGTGAGAACAATGATAGCAAGAAGTTCTATTATTATTCTATTCATCTGTTTAAGATTTCCTATCACTGTGACAACTGTACATTGATATAATAAAATATTCAGTTTACAGCTAAATATATATATATATATATATATATATATAACTTTCCAGCTACATATATATATATATAAATATATAACTTTCCAGCTACATATATATATATATATATATATATATATATATATATATATCATTGCTTACATTATGATCTTTTATTTCTAGTTTGATATAATGGCCAATAGGAAACCTGTACAAGAGTATAAGCATGCTATCTAAATAATAAGAGCAAAAAAATACACTCTGGGATCTTCATCATATTTATATTTAGCAATATATGGTAGATATTAATGAAATAAATTATTGCATCCATTTTTTTCAGGGATATTCACTGGCTAACATCAATAGCCATATGTCAGCTGCCATAGTTTTTAATGTGTCTTGTTAAAGATATTTAGAAAGCTGATGCACTTGTTCTTTAAAAGTTTTCTTTCTCTGAAAAGAGCACCCAGTGAATGATGAATGACTATAGTGTAGTGGTTAAGTACATGGCTCTGGTGCAATACAGTCATAGACTGAATTCACACAATTCCCTTAGCTTCTCTGAGCCAATTTTTTTCTCCTGAATGTTAATAATAATACGTATCATCACTGGGTTGCTCTAAAGATTAAACTAAAGCAAAATGTATTTCATTTACCACCTTGCCTTTAGAATAAAGCTCAAATGTAGATGCTTTTATTTCTCTGGAAAATATTTTTACTGTCAAATTTTATGTACATATGAATTAAAATTCTTTATAAGAAAAAGGATAGGTATTTCTGTGGATCCATTGTTAATTGTAATGTTAAAATTTTTAAATAGCATAAAATAGAATGCAGGAAAATTGTATGATCTGCACATGTTTATTAGTTAGAAGTTTAATTTGTCTTCTAGTAAAGTAAGCTTAAATTGAGTTAGTTTGAAAATATATTAAAGAATCCTCAGTTAGCTCAATCAAAGGAATAGTTAGTATGTCAAACTTTGGGAATGCAAATACCTGGAAGCCCTAGGAATCCCAACAAGGATACTCAAGGATATTGAATTTAGCACTCTCTCCCTTTGCCTCTTTCTTATTTGGTTTCATTTTTCTTAAAGTTGATCAGGTTTCTCCTGGCACTGCCAACTGCTACAGACCCGAACCCTCAGAGCTGAGCCCATGGAAAGAAAAAATGGGGAAATCTCTCATATAGATTCTTCATTTGCCTGTCCATGTTGTGATGCAATCACAACAAACACGTTTTTATAGTTTTGATTAGGGACCTATTTATTCAACACTCACTTTGTCCAAGGGAAAGGGGTAATATCTGCTTACATTGGGACTTTATGTTAACTGTAGAGAGGTTGAGAGAAGAAGAGGGAATTGTTTCCAGAAAGGAGGAATTCTAGCAATTATAATAATAACTAATTTCTGCAGTTAGATTCACTCTTCTCATTATATTAAAATATTAGTGTTATTAGGTGGTACATATAGATCAATGGATCAATCGATAATATGGTAAACTGCTTGTTCTGAATCAAGTGGAATGAATAAATGGTGAATATGAATCCTCATCAATTAATGCAAAAATTAGTAAGCATCCTTTTCGGTTTTTACCTTTAACAGCGAGGATTTAACTGCAGAGGATTTTTGTAATGTAGTTTTTCTGTTTTGAAAGAGATTTCTTTAAAACTCAGAATATTGAAATTTTAAAAAATTGGGAAATATTTAAAGTATAAGATGTGCCATTCTCACCCATGAAATTATAAAACAGTGCAAGATAGCATATGTATGGAATACTAGGTTACAGTATTAATTAATTATAATTATTAATTATTAATTACAGTATTATTTGTAAAAATGGCAGGAGATAGTGCCATAGGAACTGCTCCAGTTAAGGATATATGCCTTTGCTCTTTGGGTAAGATTGCACATTAAGTCTGTTGATCGCAAAGAACTGAAAATTGAAGACAAGTAGTTGCCACTTGCTATTTCCAACCAGGTCTCACTAGTCTAAGTTCTCTGCATGAAGGTGTAAGTCTTCAATTGTTCAAAAAGTTATTTGCCTTTTATCTGGTGTTCTGCACTATGGCATGAGATTCTTGGAATTTGGTTCTGTATATATAATGTAAATTCATTTTGGAATGTAACTTATTTTATTTCTTCTTAATGTTCAATTCAGGGCATAATTTAAGGGTTGTGGTTATATCCAATCACATTATTTTACTGTGTCTGAGATATTGGTTTCTTATTCAAAGAAACAAGCATATTTTATTAATAAGGAAGAATTTTCTCCTGAATTATCTGAAGATATTACCTGTGATCATCACTCATTGAATAAGGGGAAGTTATTTCTTTAGAGGGCACATAGGACTTAATATAGCTTCAGTAAGCTAATAGCCAATAGGCACAAACTTTAATTATACCTGCCTCTCATGAGAAATAAATATGATTCATGGACTCATGTAAAAGAAATATGCAGGATTTTTTGATCAGTTTAGTTTTATTGTTTTAGGTTTTGTTTTTATTTTTTTCCCAAGGTTCTTCCATAAAAGTGTTCATGAGTTCTGGAATAATCATGAAAATGGGGCAAGTTGAGTTAGACCTAGAAAGATTGCTGGATTTAGACAGAAAATATGAGTATTTTGTATGTATTGCAAGGTAAAGTTAGATGATAAGAGATACATAGGGGCTTCCCTGGTGGTGCAGTGGTTGAGAGTCCGCCTGCCGATGCAGGGGACGCGGGTTCGTGCCCCAGTCTGGGAAGATCCCGCATGCCGCGGAGTGGCTGGGCCCGTGAGCCATGGCCCTGAGCCTGTGCGTCCAGAGCCTGTGCTCCGCAATGGGAGAAGCCACAACAGTGAGAGGCCCACGTACTGCAAAAAAAAAAAAAAGAAATACATAGAAATAAAAATTTTAAAAAATATTCTTGATAATTTCTGGTATTATGAAAAAAGTCTTGAAAAAGGAAGAAAATATAATTTGAGGTAATGAATATAGAAGGTGGTGCATGCCATTGTCATTGTCATTGCTATTTTGTCATATTCTTGTTTCTCCTTTAAAAATGTTTATTTTATTTATATTTTAAATTTTAAAAAGTCAAAGGAACCAACATTACTTTGTCTCATCCCTTGACTGACACATTATATAATATAATTTATATACATTATGACAGGTATTATATGTAATTTACATAGTATGCACATGTATTATATGTAATATAACATGTATTATATGCATATAAGTACATATGTGATGTGTATACATATATACATTATATAATATAATGTAACATATATTATAAAGTTACATTTGAACGTATACTTTAGTATTCTTTCCTCCTGTTTTACAGTGAACATACAAAGAATCTTTTGGTTCTGTATGTCTAAAACACTGACCCTCCCTCTATAATATATATTCCTGAGCTATTTAATGTTTTGACATATTTCAGCCATATATCTGCAGTAGATATTACCTGGTGGTTTTTCATGTCTTTTATTTCTCTTTAGTGATCTCCAATTTGATCATGTTGTATTTAAGTAAGGATTTTTCTTTGTGAAGAAGTAACTAATTATGCCTAAGTGTGAAGGTTGTGTCTTTCATCAGTTCTAGAAAGTTCCCAGGTGAAATTTCTTCCAATGTTTTCTTCATCCTATCACTTTACATTTAGATAGGTATTATCTTTGCTTACCATATTCTCCCATATATTTTTAATTTTTTACATTTTATATTTATGGCTTTTTGTATTAAATTCTCTATTTTCTTCAGATGGCTCATCCATCCAATTAATTCTTGCTTTACCTGTGTCTATACTGCTATTTAACTCTCATATAGAATTTTTAATTTGAGTTACTGTATTTTTGAAAACTAATTGGATTTTAGTGGGCTTTTCCTCCCTAAATGTGCTTATATATATATATATATATATATTTATAATCTCATTTCCTCAGGAATATGTTCAATTTCTATTCTAATAATTTAAACATTTTAAGTATTCTTATTTCATATTTATGGTGTATTATTTTCCTATTGTCGTTGTAACAAATTATCACAATAATTTGTTTTAACTTTTGCAACAGTTATCTTAGTGGATTGAAACAACACAAGTATATTCACTTATAGTTGTGAAGCCCAGAAGTCTTAAATGTGTCATAAGGGGCTAGAATCAAGATGTTGGCCAGTCTGGTTCCTTCTTGTGGTTCCAGAGGAAAATATGTTCCTTGACTCTTCTAGCTTGTAAAGGCTACTGGCGTTCCATGATTTTTCTGGTTTATAGCTGCACCACTTCAGTCTCTCTTTCTATTATCACATCACTTTCTCCCTGACTGTAACTCTACTCTTTCTTATAAGGACACTTGTGATTATGTCTCCTTATAAAATTTTTAACTTAATCATATCTGTTAAACCTCTTCTACCATGTAAGGTCACATGTTCACAGGTTCCAAGGATTCAGATGTCAATATTTTGGGAGACCATTCATTATTCAGTTTACTACAATATTCAACAATCCTAATTTATAATCTTTATATACCTGGTATTAATATTTTTTCTCTGATGAATACCATTCACATAGTCTTGTTTCTTATAATATTTTATGATTTTTAATTGGGGCTCATAATTTTTTTGTAATTGTATGGCATTTCAATGAGGCCTGGTTTTTAGGGTCAATTCCCTTAGCAGTTAAGCTTTCTGATGTTGTTGTTCTTTTTCTTTCTTTTCCTTTTTTTCTCCCTGAGACCTAGAGGAAATACAAGTCCACTCCACTTCAAATTAATTATTCTTTTGTATTTTTTGGAACCAGACAAATAGCACAAATTCAATTCCTATACCTAGCCCGTTGCCATAAGTTCTTATGGAGCAAGTTCTATTTTACTTCTAACAAGAGCCTGAAATATGTGGCCTCTCCCGCTGTGGAGCACAGGTTCCGGACACACAGGCTCAGCGGCCATGGCTCATGGGCCCAGCTGCTCTGTGGCATGTGGGATCTTCCCAGACCAGGGCACGAACCCATGTCCCCTGCATTGGCAGGAGGACTGTCAACCACTGCGCCACCAGGGAAGCCCCAAATTCACTTTTTAGTTAACTATATTTTCTAATAGTATAGGTCTTTCTCTACTCCTAACTTTATGCGTGGTGAATTCCCATATAGTTCCCTGCACTGCACAGGTGAAGGCTCACAGATTTCTAGCATATTCCCACAGAGGTACACATATTCAGTATATACAGCAACTTCAGCAATTCCTCATATTCTTGGTTTTGTCTTCCCAATTTATCCTGCCCTCAAAGAAATTCCATTTCTCTATGACATATACAACCACTCTTTTAAAAAATATAATTTTTATTTTATGTAGCAGTTTTAGATATTTTGTAGCCATTGGTTTGTATTGAAGTAAACATAAGGATGTCTCAGTTTTTGCAAATATTGATTTATTTAGTTCATTAAAAAGTGGATTCCATTTTGAAAATGGTAATTTAGTCCTACTTCAGAGCTATTTCAAGTAAATAGAGTTTACAAAATAGGTTGTAGAAACTTATTTCAGTTTTCCAAGTTTATGGCAGTAATTATTACTTATTGAGAGTTTTCCAATAATTACCTGATAATTACTGATAATTATCCTTTTTGAAATAGTATACCACAAATTTTCAGAATAGAGTTTTTTCTTTTGGATTTTGAGGTTAAAGAGAGTTCATAGCAGCTTCTTTTACACATTTAAGACAGCAATAATGTGTCATGAAATGGTGTCGATACAGAAAATAAGTTATATATTCCTTTCTCAAACCTAAATGCTAATCTCTGTCAGAGATTTTATAAAGCAGAGTACTCCACATAAGCCAATACTTACCCACATGGTTTGATCAGACCTCACTGAAACCAAACTGTGCAAAGCAAAAAAAAAAAAAAAAAATTACTCATTTTATCTTTAAGTGAACTATAAAAGAATTATATTTTAAAAATATGAACAAATTCCCATAGTAATTGGCAAAAGTGTAACTTTAAATTTACATGTAGTAATAATTACAAAAGGTTTATTTCCTGTGTATTTGGAAACCCATATTCTGAGAAATTTAGATAAAAATTTATTTAATATATTTTCATTCATGCTTACTATGGCCAGTATTTATTTACTAGCGTTTTCAACATGGAGTCTCTACTGTAATCCATATGTCTTGTTCTATTCTTGTAACTGACATTGAAGCTAATGGAATTTTCATTCTTTATACATCCATAATCTAAGGAAGAACCAATATGAATTATATCTGTGACAAAGGACAAGGCGCTTATTGAATATCAAATGAATTCTGTATTGTGAATTCCTTTATAAAAATCTCAGTAATCACATTTTAAATAAAAGCCAGAGAGACTATTTTTTATTATGTATCAGGAAAATGTATTTTTCTGTGTTACTCATTTTAGTAAAAGAATATTCACTCTTGTTTTTACAAGGAACATTTTATTTGTCCATAAACAATTTGCCTGTAAATTTAAGCAAAGATTTTTTCAGGATTCATAATCTATGAAGTCTGTAAAGATTTGGGGTGAAGAGAATGACAGCACATGTCTGGTAGATCTTAAACTGTAATTTCAAGGATATAACTTAAAGTAAGATTAAAGAACAAGATAATCCTATGAAAAATTCTCCTAATGTAGCGTTTATTTTTTTCTCTATTTGGTTTTCTACATACAATAACCAAGTTATCTTTTTTTCTTTTTTTTTTTTGTGTGCGGTACCCGGGCCTCTCACTGCTGTGATCTCTCCCGTTGTGTTGCACAGGCTCCAGATGCGCAGGCTCAGCGGCCATGGCTCATGGGCCCAGCCACTCCATGGCATGTGGGATCTTCCTGGACCAGGGCATGAACCCGTGTCCCCGGCATCAGCAGGCGGACTCTCAACCACTGCGCCACCAGGGAAGCCCCAATATCTTTTTTTTTAATTAATTTTTTTTCTAAGAATGATGTTATTTTTGTAACATATAGTATAACCTAGCTGATCTAGTCTTAACAAATGTATTAAACAGTTTACATATTTCCATATATATTATTGTCAACATATTACTTTCACACATACTATTAATTACACATAACATATTACTTACACACCATACTATTCTGAGGCTATGTGTATGTGTGTATATGTAAATCTGTGTTTATATGTCTTCATAATAGAGTTCTATCACTGAATTTTCTAAACTTCTTGTTCACAAGCTAAACAAAATAATTGTGTCTTACATATTATTGATCAGAATAAAATATGCTACAGTGAAGCCCTGTGTGTATGTGTGTATATACACATATATATGTGTGTGTTTGTATGTGTGTGTGTGGTTTTGTGCACACATATAGGTGCATCAGGTATACGATTGTGCCAATCAGGATCACATAAGGAAACTTTAATTTACAACACTCAAAAATCAAAATCAAAAATAAACTCTTACTCTTTAACTTGTTCAGTGTCATAACTAAGTCATTCACATTTTCAATACTCAATATATTTTGTCCATTTGATTAGAGGAACTCAAATTTCTATGTTATTTGCCCTAATAGCCACAAATTTAAAATATAAACAAAGTCAACTGGTAAAGAAAATTTTCTATGGATGATCCAGCTCTAGAAATACCTTAAAAACTTACACTAAACCTATTTTAGTGTGTGTTTCCCAGATTCTGCTTCATTGCTCATTTGTAAAAACAAACATTTGCCATGAAGACATACTGCCAATTTAACCTAAATAAGACAAATGAGATAATAAGACCAGTGGCAGATTCGAGTTGACAAATCCTACAGAATGCCCAGCTCCAAGTAAAAAGCTTTTCTTTCCTGCCAAAAGGTCTATATGCTAATACTAATTAATTTGCCAACCTTGGCCTTACATTGTTTGACAATATCTGAGCATCCCAATTTGTTACACTTGTGACATTAATTTGGATGTAAAATGTAGCTTGATCTAGTAATCTATGCAACCTCTTAACCCAACAAGCAATCATACAGAGGCATACTTTGCACTGAAGCGGCTTAGAAAGTAGAGATAATTTTTTTTAAGTTCAGGACATATTAATATGGAAAGGATAATAGTATGGACATTGTAAATGTGACTTTCACTTGCTCATATCCTGGTTACAGCAGTAGAAGCAAAATTATTTATCTTATTTACTTTAACATTGTAGAATCATTCAGAATATTTGCTCTGACCCAGTTAGACAAATATCTGTAACTTAGATGTCAGTTCTGATGGATTTTGAAAAGTCAATTAAGAGTATTAAAAATTATGTATCCTTTGAATCTTTCCTGAGAGTTCCAAAAAAATCACAGGTATTGAAGCCTCGTATGTATTTCAATCAGGTTTCCTTATTATCTAACAGAAAAATTAAGGTACTCCTGATACAAGTTAATTTTGTATATTAGAGTTGAAATAAGTTAAAATTTCAGTTTAGAGAAATCTAGTATTTAAAAATAACAAGCTAGGCACTTAGAGTTAAGAAATGCTTGCTTCATTCCTTTAAAAAGTACCCTAGGTTAAGCAATACTACAACTGTATAGAGGAAGGGCAGGTATCATAAAAAAAATATATTTATTTTGAACAAGTATGAATTGGTGTGACTCATTCATTTAAGAAATAGTTTGGACTCTCCAGAGTCTCCAATGCACGGGGCATGTTTGAAGGCAAAAGAGGCTGAAGAGGGCACAGATACAGCCCACTCAGGAAAGCAGCCCTTCCCATCTCTCACCTAAATTTTATTTTACCCATGGAGTCCTTCTAGCAGTGTGTGCAAGTTGCACCATTCCCAGGGCAACCAAAACTCAACAAAGAGTTTAACAATAAACAATTCTGATAACCAAGTATAATATGCTTGATATATCATTGTTCAGATTGTCAACACATTCCAGGGGCCAGGTAAATCCAGAGTCATATTCTCAGCTGTTCCTGGATATGGAGTGTGAATTTAGACCCACTGTTAACCCTTTAACAATAGTCTACCCCTGAACTCTGGATACGGTCATGTCATATAATTTTAACACCTTTTAATAGCTCTTTTGAAAGAATATATATATATATATATATATATATATATATATATATATATTAATTGGGATATAGTTGATTTACAATGTGTTAGTTTCAGGTGTACAGCAAAGTGAATATGTTATACATATACATATATCTACTCTTTTTAAGACTTTTTTCTATCTAGGCCATTACAGAGTACTGAGTAGAGTTCCCTGTTGTAAGATATATTTTTGACATTGCAAACAGAAAGATTTTTCCTGTCTGTAGCCAACAGGATAGGCAAAATTTTGTGAATGTTAGTATGATTGACTAGACATGTTAGTCTTGATCACATCTTTTCAGTTTTTGAATATTTTATAATCAATTTGATTTTACTTTTAACTCTTCATTTACAACTATTTGTACTTCTAAAAAAAATAAATGTGAGAGATGAATTTAAATGTATATCTAATTATTCTGAAAATAAATTTATTTCTTCTTCAGTCCAGTTAGTTTCCATGGAAGCTACAACAGTTAAGATTTGAAAATCAGTTTTTCCAAATAATGTTCCATTCTGTGATTTTTTTTCATTGGGATATCCTTTTTTTACTCAGTTACTTTCAAACAATAAATCTTTTATTATACTAAATACCATTAGATGTGTTATTAAAGTTTTCCACACCAAATATATATTCACAATACACCAGTGGTGTTTTACTTATATTACACATTCCCAATAAGACAAGCAGTTATTAAAAGTAACTCTTTATTAAATTTAGGGCCTATCAAAGCTGAGCTTCCAGTCATAACCTAGTTACAAATAATCGGCTTTGACAAATACTGTATTTTAAATATCATTGTGTACTGTGATTTGTCTACTTCCCACTAATATGATATATTGCAGATTGTATTTTTCCCTGTTTCCACCAATTGTGTTATCAGGAAACTCTTCCTACTCAATGCTTCTCTGTGACACTCTTCACAACTTGGGCCGTTGAGTCTCTTTCCATGAGTGAGCTCCTCTCATCTGTACTTCCATGATACTCAGTTATACTCTTCACAACCTATTTGGTTTTATGGTCATCAACATATAAGAGAGCTTAACCTATGTAAGGGATTATACCTTCTCCCAAAGAGCCACTCAGGAAAATTGCCTCATCATTTCATGAATATATGTGCTCTACACACCTGTTGTTCATCATTTTTTCTGAGTCTTGCCAAATTTGGCTAGTTTCCTGCCAAAGAAATCCCGTTAAAATTTCTATATGGAATACAATGTACATTTTAACACTGTGGCATGCTTCCAAAAGTGCTATTTCTGCTTGGCTCAAAACACTTAGCTACAAATCAATGGTTTCTGAATCTCTTCAAGACCACTAGGACCAGTGTTGACTTTGCTCTACACTTGCCCTTGTTATCGTTGAGCATGATTGTAGTATAGAAAAATTATATTTACACACACATATTGTGGTTATTGGGAACTCATTTTTTGTTCATTTTCTACTTCTAAAATCTATTCATTCTACATGTACCATAAGAACTTCCTAGAGAGGGTTTCTTTGGAGATTTAGAAGAGAAAAACAATTAGTGTGGACCCTGCATCATCCCTATATTAACCTTTCTTATTATCATCAACCTCTTTTCAGTTCCCATTCTTGAGTTAATCACATTTCCAATTAACATATTCAGAACAGCAGAGCAGGCTTTAGCACACCAAGCAAACTATAGAAATACAACATCCTTCATATCCTGTCAATTACTTCAACAGTGCATCAGCCTGGTTCACAATTATCTAATGCACAAGTGATCAACCATTGTACAATCACAGATCTGTGCAATTCAAAGGTAGTATCTCCTTTAGATTCTAACATAAGAGCTTAATTAATGGACAGAGTTTATAAACCTTTAACTAAAAGAAGTTTCCGAAAGGACCAAGATTCGGTAGAGTCATTAAAGAGTGCTGAATCACAATTTTTTTCCCTCTGGATTACACAGAAAACTTTTTTGGCAAAGTTCCTACCTCACCTTCAGTGCAATGGACATTTCTCAGAAGGAAGCAGTGCTGGTGGTCTTCCAGAGGGAACAAAAACTAATGTTGGTCATTCCCTTGCCTTGAGACACTGTTGATGGAAAAAAAAAAAAAAAAAAAAAACACAACGTTGTTTTCCTGGTGTTATCACTCACTTCCAAGTTCCTTACTTTAGTACCTACCACTTCTCCTGCTTTTAGTTATCCCTAGATTTACCTGGATTCTTCCTACCTGAATTGGGTTGAGGAATTCAGGCACAATCCTCAACCATAACATTGGCAAAAGGTGTAACTGCACCAATGTCTTCCCTTTCATCCATTCATGTCACTGGATTTGAAAGGAATAAAGATATCTCTCACACAAAACACAGTCAAAGCGGCAAACATAAGGCCCATCCAACCAGGAATTATTTTGGAATTAATGCTGCGAGGTTTGAAGTCTTAGCAATAAAGTTATGTGTCAAAATGTCTCTCTCAATTGGAGCCAACAAACGGAATCAGGGTCTTAGTATCATGTGATACTACATTACAACAGAAACAATTTGTCAAGTGGAAAAGACAAAGTTGTATTATGGTATCATCTCCTACACATGCATTCTCACTTCTGCACCCCAAATAACCCCATTTTATATCCTTCTTATTAAAATGTTAAATCCAGTCATCTGATCATGTAGACAAGCTCTTTGTTCCTTTTTCCACTTTTTATCAAATGTTTTAAGTGCCCCTTTCAATTTCTTATCAAAATGTTACTCTGAAGGTGAGAATGTATGGAATATGTCCAAATAATATGGTGCTTTTAGCTGAACCATACATCATAGTTATTGTGTAATAGGTCCTTTAAGTTGAGAAAATAGATTTGGATGCTCCAAATTGAAATAATTCACATTGCTTCTATCTTTTTATAACATTTTGGATCATTGCTTCAGTAATGATATTCACAAGAAAACAAATAAAACAAACAAACAAAAACAGAGAATGTACAAACACTTAGAAATTCTCTGGAAGCTATAAGTGATGGCCTAGTATGATCTAACTGATAATTATCAGGTGGATTTTGTCTCTGTGGAATTCATTCCACAGCAAGTAAAAAAAAAGAAAAAAAGACATTTTCCTGTCATTCTGAAGAGCCATAGGCAACTATTAGTACTTCAATGGAGAACAAAGAAATTTACCTTCATTCAGTCCAACTGGTAGTACCCATGGAGACTCATCTCTTATACTCAGCCTGCTATTTCATATACTGTTTCAAACATCCCATTCCAGCCTCTTCAGAACTTTCTGCTAGGTTTTTAAGGGACCATCCAACACATACTACCTTTTCTTCATTCTTTGGGGTTCCTGAAGTCCTTCAAGATTAGGGATTTCCACATGTGCGTATTTTTAATTTTCCAATTGTCTATGACCCATTAACCAAACACATAGGCAGGTTAGCTCCACTGTCCAAGAATTTGTAAAAAATCCACATATGTCCCTTGAGAATAGGCTTCTAGCATTTGTACAAAAGCTAAATGTACTACTGCAAGTAATTTAGCCTACTGTACAGGTTTTCCTTTTCCTACTCTTACAAGAACTTTTTCTCCATCAGCTGAATTGCTGAAATTTCCATTATTCTGAGAATTATCATAGGGACACCATAATACTTGCCCTGTTTTATTAAGAAGAGGGTCATATGGTCAGGTAATCCATCAATGGGTTCTGGGAGAAAGAAGGTCCTAGGTTTCATCGATTGTCATGCAAATGGTAACCATATTATGTGACAATCCTCCTGAGGCAACACCTACAGTATTCAGTATTCAGCACACACACAATTTTCACTTGATAAATAAACTCTCTTGGGAAACATCCTCATAATAGTCTCAATTGTCTCAATCATAGGCTCAGAGTTTCCCTTTTGTCTTCTGATACACTTTCTCTGGATTATTCTAGTCTTTTTCCCATCCACAAGTCCCATGCAGGATAGTTAAGAAAGCAAATCCATTATTGTGTCCATATGTCTTTAGTATTGGGTGCTGTCTCTACTAGAGCCTAATACCAAGGGAACAGTTTCTATTGAAAAGAACAATATATAATAGCAGCATGTGGTAGCTTTTAGGTCTGTGATTCTAGGAGCCTGTAATAAGGGGTTGGAGAAGCATTATCTGACTTCTGTCACTAAGTTCAATGAGCATGGTGGTGAGTTGATAAAATCTAATACCATATATTCACTTGGACCTTATGGTCCCAGTGGACTAGACAAGTCCTGTTCTATAACACTTTTTATATCCCACCATATTTAGATGTCCATTTGAATAGTCTTCTTCTAGTCACTTAGTTCTTTCACTTTGCCTCTTTTAAAGAGGTAATTAAATTCACCAAATTAGGAAGGTGCATAATTTGGAATGAGATATATCCACTAAATATGGACTGTCTTCGTAGTAGTTAAATTCTTCAGAAACACTAATTACCTCTATTTTGGGGGAAACCTCTTGAGGCACCAGGCAACTAATTTCCCAAATTTCATAGTCTTAGCCAATTTCTAAATTTCTGAAACTCATCAGCCATTCTCTTTAAGACTTAATGTGTAACTTTTGTTGTCAAGCTTTTTTTTTTTCACTTCCTTTTCCAATTCTGTTACTAATATAATGCCAACAGCACAGTGATTCAGCCTGCTCTTCACCAATATCATGACCAAATTTCTCCTCACAAAAAGTATGATAGTACAAGGTAGAATTTTAATACCTTTGACAATGTGGTAAAATCGTATTGAGTTTCCACTCATATAAAGGCAATTGTAAGGTGTATTTTTTTTTTTTTCCTGTACGCGGGCCTCTCACTATTGTGGACTCTCCCATTGAGGAGCACAGGTTCCAGACGCGCAGGCTCAGCGGCCATGGCCCACGGGCCCAGCCGCTCCACGGCATGTGGGATCTTCCCAGACCGGGGCACGAATCCGTGTCCCCTGCATCGGCAGGTGGACTCTCAACCACTGCGCCACCAGGGAAGCCCCGTTGTAAGGTTTTTAAAATTTCCCACTCTAAGTATGAAAACGAAGTGTTAACACAATGTCACATTATACCAATCTCTGTTAGTCTGTTGCATATTTTAGATAGTTCCTATCAGATACTGTTATTAACTGTACTATATTATTCATTCCTTGTTAGTATAGCATCAGTCTCCATGACCCTCTCACCTTTCTCATTAATCTAACTCAAATTGTTGTAGCGTGCATTGATATTATTACCCCCACTTCTAACATTTTTAAAACAAAGTTGAACATTTCTACAGCAGGTTCTTATTAGTTACCCATTTTATACATATTAGTATATATGTGTCAATCCCAATCTCCCAATTCATCACTGCTGTATAAAAATATAAATAAAATACAATTCAAAAAAAAAAAAAAACTAAAAATAGTGTTACCATATGATCCAGTAATCCCACTCCTCTGCATATATCCAGAAAAGACGAAAACTCTAATTCAAAAAGATACATGCACCCCAATGTTCATTGCAGCACTGTTTACAGTAGCTAAGACATGGAAGCAACCTAAATGCCCATTGACAGATAAATGGATAAAGATATGGTACATATATGCAATGGAATATTACTTAACCATAAAAAAGAATGAAATAATGTCATTTGCAGCAACATGGATGGACCTAGAGATTATCATACTAAATGAAGTAAGTCAGACAAAGACAAATATCATATGATATCAATTACATGAGGAATCTAAAAAAAATGATACAAATGAACTTATTTAGAAAACATTTTTAAATGTTTTCACAGACATAGAAAAGAAAACTTATGGTTATCAAAAGGGAAATGGGGGAGGGATAAATTGTGAATATGGGATTAACATATACACACTACTATATATAAAATAGGTAAACAAGGACCTACTGTATAGCACAGGGAACTAAATTCAATATATTATAATAACTTATAAAGGAAAAGAATCTGAAAAAGAATATACATATGTATACATATATAGGTGTGTATATATATATATATACATATATAATATATACACATATGTATGTACATATATAAAACTGAATCACATTGCTGTACACCTGAAACATTGTAAATTGACTATACCTCAATTAAAAAAATATAATCACAAAAAAGTTTTATGAAACACCATTTTAATATTCATTGTGATGTTAGAATTTAGATAAATCCTTTTATAAAAAAAAAAGTTGAAAATTTCTGTTGCCCTTTGTGAATATTATATTACCTAGTACTCATTACCAAACTTCATGTCCAATTTATTCTTAATGAAATTGGACCTAAAGGACATAACAGCAATGTTTCCCACTTATGTCACATTCATTGCAATTATGTATTTAGAGGTATTTTGCTTCCAGTACTTTGATCTGCAATTTTTTTTCATTCATGAATAATTTCATTCATTGAATGCCTTACAAGAAAGTATCTCCATAACCACCCAATTCCACTGAAGTCCTTGCAGTTTCTCTTCACTGTCATAGGCAGGGATGCTGTTGTATTTGGGACCTGTATCCAACAAGCCAAAGAAAATTTGCTTCACACACTCTGATATTTAACCTAAACATTTCACACAGCCATAGAGATCATGCTGGGAGATGCAGTTTCAAGTTCCTGGACTAAATAGATGAGATGAATTGTTCACCATGTTTCAGCCTTTCTATTAATCAGCCTTTCATTTTACCTATTTTAAACTCACCCAGTAGAGGATAGATTGAATGTGACAAGATCCTTTAAGAGGTGTTTAAAAGATGTAAAGTAGATGTTTTGTGGGTACTTATTTTTTTCTATTTTACTTCCCTCTTCTTTTTTTAAATAAATAGCAGAACAACTCTGCCTGGCTTAATCTTTTTCTTCTTTTAAACCATTACCCTTAGGTTCATTTTTCTTTCTCTTTCTTTGGCCTTTTTGAATTGCTCTAACCTTTTACATACTCTCAAACTCCATGGAAGGTAATTCAGGAAGTTAATCTACTACTATATTTTAGTGCCCTTTTGCTCCCTAAACAGGAAGATTGGAGTTTCACAGAATTTTATTGTTCCCAAAATTGTTTGGGGGAGCAGCATGCTATTAGGGGCAACTCTATTTTGATTACCATATAAACAATGAAATGGCATTGACCCTCTTAGCATTTTCATTGTTCAATATGTATGTTCCATTTTAACATGGAAGAGGAAATAAGACAATTCTCAGTTGTTTTGAACACTCACCTGACTCTGGGTTTTACCGCCTTGAAGAGGAGAGATCTGCTACCTTTTTGTCACTAATTAATTGAATGCCAAAACCACAACTAATTTTAGGTAGCTACTTATTCCAAATAGATCCCTTTATTCTGTAATACCTAACTATCAAACTGTTGATTAACTTTAATTTTATTCCAATCTTCAAAAGAGTACTGGAACATCATTATGAACCATTTCTTTTTGTCATATACTGACCTCAAATTATTTACCTGGTTATTCTCTAGCTGACAGTTTCACTTTTGCCAACACAGTCAATAGTAGTCACTGTACATTTTATTTTGTAGCCATTTTCACATTTTTTTTTTCTATTCAACTGTAGTCAAATTTACATCATATAAATTCCATCAAAAGGAGAAATTCCTAGTCACCTGTGGCAAGGTTTTCACTATTTCAGACTATGGATGGATTGACCACCATCCAGAGATCAAACTCTTATCAGTTCCTTTCTTCCATATTGTCTTTCACCTTATAAATCTTTTGCTATACGTGTTGAATACGTGTGTTTGTATCAGTTCTACTTCTACCCCTAATCTGCCTGCTATACAACCATTGATTCAATGTCACATGATACTAAGTTCAGAATCCATGAAAAGATTCACAAGAAATAACTCATTTTGCTTCCATTAAATGACACACAATAGGCACATTGGTGAGCAATTCTTTGTGCAATTGTGAACGATTTTTCTTTGGCTTGTTGGATACAGGTCCCTAACATACCAGCATCCCTGCCTATGATAGGTACACTAACTTGCAGTTGTTTGGGGAGGTGAGGCTCTACCTCAAGCACAGCTTGCAGGTCTCTGCACTGTACAAGTTTCACTTTGCTATAGAAACAAAAACAAAAAAAAACAACTGAAGTTGAAGTTAATTCTGTCCACTTTAATTCGTTAAACATATCCCTGCCATTTCTTTCCTATCATTTATACTCTGCATGTCATATAACCCATTAAGGAATATATGTCAAGGCACATACTTCCCATTACAACTGCAATCTACTGGTCAATGTACTACAATAAAAAATTATGAGTGAGATGCAATTGCTCAGCTTGGTAGAACATAGATAAGGTATCATTCCACATTTATTTCTGGAGGCAGTAGTCCTGTACCACACTTTCAGGAATTTCTGAATCTAGGATAGTAGTTTTGAGCAGCTGCTATCTCTTTATCTAATATGGTATTTGAATATGTCAGCACTATGGTTATCAGCCTTTAGACATATTTTGTCAAATATATTTTGCAATTGTGGAGTGGAGAAACAGACTCAATATTCAAGATGTGTCTGACTGGCAAAAATCACAGAAGGCTTATTAACCCCTGTTTTGGGAAAATATTTTCTGCATAACAAGCTTAGTAGCTCTATTTATTCACATTTCTTTCTGTTGACAGCTTGGTAAGCTAAGCTCAGCTGGGCAGTTCTTTTGCTGGTCTTGCCTGTGGTGACTCATGCAACTTTCTTTATCTGGGGCCACATGGTCCTAAATGAACTCATTACATGTCTGGGGCTTTTGTTGCTTGGCTGGACATTCTGAGTCCATGTGATGTCTCTCTTCACATGATTTCTCATCTTCAAAGAGGTTAAACTCTGCTTACACATAAAATGAGGGTCTCAGGATTCTAAGATGGCACATTCTATTGGTGGAAGCAAGCCATAGGGCCATACAAGATTCAAAAGGAGAGGGAATAGATTTCACCTCTTGTGAGAGGAAAAGAAAAAAAAGTGATATTTTAATCATCACAACCCTCTCAATCAGCTCACTGTATTTGTAGTTAAGGATGACATTACATTACAATGAAGGATAGTATTGTGGTTAAGGATAGAATTTTATTGTAACATCTTCTGGAAAAACCCAAACGAAATTTTTGGGCAACCCAATAGTTACCAGAGACTGGCAACTAATGAGAGGTAACAATATATAAGGCAATAGAACATTGTGGTTAAAATCTCACATTTTGGAATCAATTTGTTTAGGTTTGATTCTTGGCTTCTTCATCTAATATTTGTGTACCTTAATCAGGCTGTTTAAGCTATCTGTGACATTCTTTCTCCTTTGCACAATAAGAATAATAATTATAATAACATAAGTGTCATAAGGTTGCTGTGAGGATTAAATGAGCTAATGGTCTAGCAACTGAGTATTATAAGAACTGAATAAATGTTATAAATCGTTTTTGTACATTACTTACATTATACATTGCTCATCACGTAGTTATATATTTAAAAATATTTATAAATGATTACTGAGAATTCACAGAATTTTCCCACATGTTACACTTAATTCCAGATAGACTGTTTTTCAAATGTTATTTAAAGTAAGGACACTATTTTGCTCTGATAAATTATTGGTTTTAACACATCCATTTTAGCTTATAAATATGTCTTTGATTTCTAATTGTTATGTATTAGAAATTTCTCCAATAATTTTCCCATAATTGACATGGTGATATCCTCAAGTACTTGATAAAAATGTTATGCAATTTTTGTCCTGTAACCAAGACAGCAAAACACTAAGGACCTCTTATTATTCTTTTGTTCTGCCTTCTGTGGGACTGAAAATTAATCTTTTTTCTTCTTTCATTTTTACTATGCTGGAAAGCTATATACTATATCTTATTATAGTAATTTTCCTTAAAGTTTTAGCATGCTTAATTTTTTTTATATTTCTCTAACCCATCCGTGTTAAAGAGGTTAGCTTGTTATAAAATTTCTCTACATACTACTTACCCACCTGATGTTTTTGTCTTGTAAAATTGTATTTGTACCTTTTTTTAAAGCAAATGAAATTGGTGTATTTATTTCATAAGCTTTCTATACTTAGTCTAATTTATTGACATGCTTTATTTTTATGTTTGCTCACTTATTTTTTGCTCCCCACTTTTTAATGGGTTCACAATTTTTCTTGCTTAAGTACATCATTCAGTAAATTTTTGGCAAACATCTGGAGCAATAAACTCTATTGGTGAAAATGGTTTGATTTTTTTTTAACTCAGTAATATATGTTTAGCTAGATATAAAGACAAATATTGGGATTTATTTTCTTTCACTGTAGTGACTTATCTACTATACCTGATAGAATGTCCTACATCAGATTACAGATTTTTAATTCTGGTGGTTTTTAATATTTTCCCATTTTCCTTGAAATTTTATTTTATAATTTATTTTTGCTAGGTATTATTTGCCCTTATGTTTGTTTCTGTTTGTCTTATTCAGCAGTGGAATATATTTTCATTCTAAAGTATGTTTCTTGTCAATTACAGAAAAGTTTGGATCTTGTCTATTTAAATTTGGATGCTCTCTCATTTATCCCATTTTCTTCTACTGGAATTTCCATTAAATTTCATTTAGAACCACTCAATCTATGTTTTATATTTTTATCTCATAATGTCTTAGATACCTATCTCAATTCTAATTATTGACTCATTAATTCTCTCTTTC
>NW_006791831.1:186157-191928 GCF_000442215.2 Lipotes vexillifer | reverse complement strand
TCTTTCCCTGTTTGCCAACTACTATTTATCCTATTATTTTTATTTTCATCTTAATAACACTTTTATATTTCTGCAATTCATTTTTTTTAAATTTTTCTATCTTCTAATCTTGTTTTATGGATGATATTTTCTTCATAGTCACTCTGAGCATTGACAATACACTTATTTTAATATCTTCAGAGCACTCTGCTGTTTTCTTTTTTTTTTTTTCTCCAGACCTTGTGCTTTATTTGGGGTCCAGTAAGAAAAGCCATGCTTCAGACTGAAAAAGGGCTTTGTGGTTAGTACATCCTCTTTTAGTCAGCAGCAGCAGTTGAAAGTTTAGTTATCTAGGAAAGGTCTGAGTGTCCCTAAGACTGTAGAGTTGTTTACTTGTTTTTCTTGGTCAGTGCTTTACTCAGTCACTTACATACCTCTGAAAACAACTACTTCCCACTTCCCACCTCTATCCCTACCCTGTGGGACTGGCTTATTGTGAAATCCACATTGCCAAATCTTCTGCATTGGCTTACCCCCTACTCTCACTAATGGTGAGAGAGAAAGTTGAGCTTTCCAGAAGAGATCATCATTTCTTGTTCCTTTCTCTGTTTTACTTTACTACAAGACTTGTCTATTGTTCATTTCCTTTTCCATTCCTTTAGGAGCATAGTGAGAAGAAGCAGCGGGTCAGGTTCCAGCTTGAGATCTCTAGCAATCCTGAGGAGCAGCGCAGCAGCATATTACACCTACAGGAGGCTGTGCGGCAGCATGTGGCCCAGATACGGCAGCTGGAGAAGCAGATGTATTCTATCATGAAGGTAGTCTCCCGGGCAATCTGAGGACAGGGAAGTCTCCTAGGACAAGGGAAATCTCTCAGTTTCTCCTTATCTGGCTCCCTAGTCTTTGCAGGATGACAGCAAGAATGAGAACCTGCTTGACCTGAACCAAAAGCTTCAGTTGCAGCTAAATCAGGAGAAGGCCAATCTACAGCTGGAAAGTGAAGAGCTTAACATCCTCATCAGGTGCCACAGCATTCTTTCCATGCCCTTTTCCAGTGCCCCAGCTGGAGTCAATTTCCTTTGCCTGTGTTCTGATAAGTCTTTAGGTCTAGTGCATATTATCAAAGGCTGATGTAGTAGATTCAGGCACCTTTTCCTGAATGAGTCTTGTTGGACTTGGCCAACAGGTTGAGACCAGGAGAGCCCTTTCTTAGGATCCTTACTGGAGTACCTCCGTGGAAAGGAGAAAAACAGGTAGTTCGGAAAGATCATTTTTGTTGCCTTGATACTGTGCAACTAAACTAAAAATGAAATGTCTTGAAGTTGATCATTAAGGAACACAATTGCCGATATAATCATAGGGGTTATTAGTAGGAACAGACTACTTTTTCAAGAAGCTGTAGAACTAAAGATGGGATTTGTGCTCCCATGGCCCAGGGTTTGAGAAGCAACAAATCCAATGAAAAAATTTAGGGAATAGCTTTCTAGGATAGGTCCATCTCTGGGTTTACCTCCTGCATCATTCTAGGGCATTCCGCCCCACCCCTAACCCAAATGCTGTTGCCCTTATTGGCTTTGACCCTCCTATCCATTTATAGGTGTTTTAAGGATTTCCAGTTGCAGCAGGCCAACAAGATGGAGCTGCGAAAGCAGCAAGAAGATGTGAGTGTGGTCCGCCGCACCGAGTTCTACTTTGCTCAGGCACGATGGCGCTTGACAGAGGAAGATGGACAGCTGGGAATTGCTGAACTGGAGCTGCAGCGGTTCCTCTACAGCAAGGTATTGGGTATATACAGTCACACAAAGGCAGCTGTATTGAGAGGCATTGACCTTTCTCAGGAGTCTTTTTTTTTTTTTTTTTTCACAAAATGAGATAAACAAAAAGGGACTGATTATTATATGACTGTTAATTATGGTATTAATGGTTATTAATAATGATAGAAACATGAGCAGAGTGACGCTCATACACATTTGCTTGTAATACTAAATAATACAGATATAGATGAGCTTGATCAAATGCTTCCCTCATTGAATAAGGTTATCCCTAGAAATGTGGCTCAGAGGGAAGTAATCGTCCAAGTCCAGCTTAGAATAGAATCATTAATTCTATATTGGCATTCAGCTTTCCTGCAGTTACCCATGGCTTGGAGGACAGGACATTATTCATTATTCTTCCAACCCCCCAGGGACATTTGGAAATAAGTCGAGACCAGTTTTGAATGTCACAGTGACTGGAAAGTACTGCAGGCATTTAGTGCCCTGGCCATGAAAACAAATGATATATGTAGCAGTACTCTAACAATCTTCTGAGAAAGGCTTATTATAGTGGTTTGGGGGTGGGGGTGGGGAAACTGTCTTTATAGGTGAATAAATCTGATGACACAGCAGAACATCTTCTGGAGTTGGGCTGGTTCACTATGAACAACCTCCTCCCCAATGCTGTCTATAAGGTAAGTCTTATTTCCGTATTCCTAGCCCATTCCCATGCTTCCTAACACTGGGCATTTGCAGTGACCCTTCCACATAAACCTACTATGGGAAACAATGTGATCTGAGATGGTGGAAGCTTGCCCAGCTTAGCAAAACCATTGCTTCGTCTCTCCTCTGCAGAGGATTTGTGGGTTGATTTATCACTCTTTATTCTACAGGTAGTCCTGCGGCCCCAGAGCTCCTGCCAGTCTGGGCGACAGCTAGCTCTTCGCCTCTTCAGCAAAGTCCGGCCCCCTGTTGGGGGTATTTCTGTTAAGGAGCACTTTGAGGTTAGTAAACAGTCCTTTGGGGACCCAGGAACAAAAGGCAGTTAAAAACTATCTGTGCGTTTTTATGTTAGGGGTAGGTAAACAGAGGGATGATGTCTGAGCTTAATTGCTTCTTCAGCCTTTTTCCTCTTTAGGTAAATGTGGTGCCTCTCACCATCCAGCTGACACACCAGTTCTTTCATAGAATAATGGGCTTTTTCTTTCCTGGACGAAGTGTGGAAGATGACGAGGTTGGTGATGAAGAAGATAAGTCCAAACTGGTGACTACTGGTGAGAACTTTAATGGTGGAGCTCCAGAAGACTGAGGTAGCAGCCCGAGACAGCTGAAGCTTCAGCAAGAGGACAACAGCTAGTGTACTTGCTTTTTTATAGGAATTCCAGTGGTGAAGCCTCGGCAACTGATTGCAACAGATGACGCAGCACCACTGGGCCCGGGGAAGGGTGTGGCACAGGGCTTGAATCGAGTTCTGGGGTCAGAAGGTCATTTCGCAAAGCACCTGAGGTATCAGACATGCCCCTGATGATAGAAAAATGGGAGAGTCTTGGGGTACACTGGCCTGGCTGGGGATTTCTTTGTTTCCTTTGAGTCTATTCCAGGGGTGAAAGGAGATGGAGATGTTTGGGGTCCTGAGTTTCTTATGATGGCTTCAGGGGCACACTCTTCTTTCCTTCCTTTCCTAGCACCCTGTGGATGATATCGACAAGATGAAAGAGCGAGCTGCCATGAACAACTCCTTCATCTACATAAAGATCCCACAGGTTCCACTGTGCGTCAGCTACAAGGTCTGCCCTTCCCCAGCACTTTTAAAATTTCATTTATTTATTTATTTATTTTTGGCTGTGTTGGGTCTTTGTTTTTGTGCGAGGGCTTTCTCTAGTTGTGGCACGCAGGGGCCACTCACGGTCGTGGCCTCTCCTGTTGCGGAGGACAGGCTCCATACGTGCAGGCTCAGTAGTTGTGGCTCACGGGCCTAGTTGCTCCGCGGCATGTGGGATCTTCCCAGACAAGGGCCCGAACCCGTGTCCCCTGCATTGACAGGCAGATTCTCAACCACTGTGCCACCAGGGAAGCCCCCCCCCAGCACTTTTTAGAACAGTGTGGGAATGGCACCGCATAAGATCAGAGATTAAAAACAGAGATAGTTCAGCTTGTGAAGCTTGTCTGTGGGTGATAAATCTGTTCCCTCTGCTGCCCTCAGGAATCAGTACCAGACTGAGATAAGGGGAAATAGGTATCTGTAGGTTGCTGCTGCAGGAAGGTACTAGATAGACTTGGACTCAAGTACTGGCTTGGACTAAAACTGGCAGCTGATATTTTTTCTCTTCTCTTCCCTCCCCCTCCTGCAGGGTGAGAAGAACAGTGTGGACTGGGGCGACCTTAACCTGGTGCTGCCCTGTCTGGAATACCATAACAACACATGGACATGGCTAGACTTTGCCATGGCTGTCAAGAGGGACAGCCGCAAAGCCCTGGTTGCCCAGGTATCCCGGCAGAATTCATGGCTGTTTGGTTAGCAGGGGCTGGCAAGCAGATCCTCTGCTCAGGAGCATTTCATTGTAAGATGCATGTATTAACAAGCAGCCTTGGGAAAGGGGCAGGTGAATGAAGTGAGTGACTTTTATCCCTGTCCTCTCCATGACTTTGCTCAGATGGTTAAACTGAATGTTTACTGACTGCTGTATATATGTTAACTACTGTTGATTTTTAGGGAAGTGAGGGCTGGCACAACTTCATGTTTAGAGTGGGTTCTAATAGACTGTAAGCTTCTTGAAAGCAGAGATCATTTTATAATTTGAATTGCCCCATTTGTGCCTTCATGTAAGTTTGATAAATCTTTACTGACTTGGTCTACTTGATTTATTTTGCCTGTCTCATTAATATTTACCTTCCCTTTTACTCCTCTCTCACCTATCAGGTAATCAAAGAGAAGCTAAGGCTGAAGCCTGCAGCAGGGTCTGAAGTCCGGGGAAAGCTAGAAACTAAATCGGACCTGAACGTGCAGCAGCAGGAAGAGGAGGAGAAAGCCCGGCTCCTCATCGGTTTAAGTGTGGGCAACAAGAATCCTGGGAAGAAGTCCATCTTTGGCAGGCGCAAGTGATCCGGCAATTCAAGAGAGGCTGCAGTACAGGATCTGACTCTGGCTCAGGCCACAGGGACTTGTGGGGTGGGAGGTGCTTCCCTTCATCCATTAGGATTTGTGGGGGTCAGGAGCCCACAGGGTACTGTGGATAGAGGCACTGCTCTTCAGCAGCTGGCCTGTTCCTTGCAGAACATGGTGGATAATAATTCTGAGTTCTACCTCACACTGATCAGCAGGCCCAGGGCCAGAGAGGCATCAAGAGAGCAAGGCCCAGGGAGTGGCCCCACGGCTAGTATCTGGTTCCCTTGGGGTCAACTGAAAGGGTGGGGGGACAGTTCTGATCAAGTGTGATAAATTTTTATAAATAGACATATATAAAAAATATATATATATTTCTAAGTGTAACTGCTCTCCCTCTGTGCCAGAAAGTGGAGGGGAGGGGCTGATCTTCTGTTCCTCATCCCACTGCCTTGTATGAAAGAGGTATTAGTGTTGTGGGGGGAAATCAGCCCCTCCCCAATCTGTGCCAAGCTCACTTGGGAGAATGGCAGTAGGAGACACAGCTGGCTATGGGTCCCTCTCCCTGGGATATCCCCTAAAAATTGGTAAAAAAAAAAAAAATCATTTAAAGAGAAAAAATATATTTTAAATTTGATGCTGGTTTTTTTTTTTTAAATTGTACTGAGTGCATGGTTTCAGCCTGTATCCTTTTCTCCCCATCAGTCCAAGACACCTAGCTGCCACCCTAATGAGAGTGGCTTCTTCCCTCCTGCCTGAAGCTGTGTCACAGATACTTCCCAGCTCTGATGTGACATTGGTCCCATGCTGATAGGTCTCTGCACATTTTAGTCCTGGCTATAAGCCATTCTTAACCAGGGGCGATGGCATTTGGGGATAAGGGTGAGGTTTGGCTGCATCATTTGCATCTCTAGTCATGAACAACAAGGGAAAGA
>NW_006791831.1:173714-185000 GCF_000442215.2 Lipotes vexillifer | reverse complement strand
AAAAAAAAAAAAAAAAAAAAAAATCTGATGGGAGTACAAAACAGAAGATAAGAGTAAGGTAAAATTGAGTAGAGAATAATAAGGATAAAAATAAACACATATATATATATAATAAAAAACAAAATAATGCAAACATCTAATAAACAGTTGTGAGATAATTATTGGACAGATATTACTCCCCAAAGCATAGTGGCTACATTTACTGGAACATGGCAACATTATATTGGATAACAGTGCATTGAAAATTACTGAGAAATCTATATTTATCTATTTGTAGTGCTTCCTGATAAACATTTCATAGATGTCTGGGTACCGATATACCAATACTCCGCTTAATTTTGCAAGGAAATCTGCAGATTTCATTTTTGCAAAATTTACACATGTTTTTGTGAAAGCAGAGCTGTCTGCTGACCTTAAATGTTTTGACCCTTAAATACTGTCAGTGATGATATTTAGAGACTAAATTGCCTTGCATGACAGGAAAATATGATATTTTATTAGTTTCTTCTACTATTTGACTTTAAAAACAATTACTTTTGTGTAGTGATTTTATGTAATCTTCCCTTTCTAATGCAATGTCAGTGTATACACTTTTTCAAAAGTTTTATCCAGGAGCAATGTATCTTGTCTCCCCAGAAGTAATGCAAAAGCCTCAATGATTTTATCCACATTATATTTAAAAACAGGAATTAATTGTAATTTTTCAAAGAATTTCAGATGTTTCTAATACTATGCTATAAATAATCATGCAACATAGTATTTCTGTTCTAATTTACAGTTTGCAAAACATCTTCAAATATATATGTATATGTATGGATATATATATATATATATATATATATATATATATATAGAAAGTAAATTTATAGAAAGTAAATCATTTTCAATAGAGAAAAAATTTTCAGACTGCATCATCTTAGATGATGATATAGGGGTGAGTATTCTGATGTCCTTTAGAGAAGGAGTAATCTGGAGAAAAGGAAGTAATTGATGATACCAGGTCAAAATACACTGCTGTTCATCTATATGAAAATATTACTCCCCCAACCAATTTAAGATAAAGTTTATGACAATTATTTTCCCCTTCCTTATAAGCTCTCAGTTTGATATTTGTAAGTTCTTTTTTTTAAAATTAAATTTACTTTGAGCTTTACTTATTTGAAAAGTTGATATATTTAAACCATCCTGCCAATTCAAAAGGCTGAAATAAATTATATACAAAATATGTTCAAGAAATATGCTACAATTAGGAGGCACAAGTGACAGATTGAAAGGTGGAGGAAAAGAAACATCACATTTATCTGCCTCCTTTGACAATAGTAGCAGCCATGTGGGGTATGTGATGGTGATTGCAGATAGCTGCAGACAACAGCTGTATTAACATAATTGCAAGCACATCAGCAGAAGGTCAGATCCTGGAATCCCGCTCAGTAGCCACGAGAAAAATTGCGGCAGTGGCAGCCTCAGAATCTCCAGTAATTCAGCAGGTGTGTGGGCTCATGTGTTCAGGGTAGGCAGCAGCTTTCTGAGCTTGATGTAACTGCCCCTTTTCCCTTTTGCTCCTCTGGCCCATGCCTGCAGATAACACCATCTTAATCAACTTCCTTTCTACTTGAAATATCAAGAGTGGTGTCTCTTATAATGACAGAATATCAACTAGTAGATGTGCTAAGGAGTGTCCCCAAGAAATAAGCCACTAAACCGGTAAATCTGAGAGTACTTGTCTGACCTGATTGTAAATATTGACTCATCACCTTTAGAACATGAGCCACAGGTAATCATGGCATGCACAGGCAAATGGTCATTTCTATACCTGTTTCCTGGGATGAAGTGATTAGTGAAGGCAAGGCTGCACTTGACAGAGTGGATAATGCTTACAAGAATTATGGGCTGTTGACTGCTTATGACTGCCCTGGAGACTTTACTGGAAAATAATACCAGAGGTCAGGCTGTTAAACTTTGAGATCAAGGTCCGATAAGAGAAAAATTCCTGTAATGACAGTAAAATAAGATCAAAATATAAACATGAACCAGAAGTAGAATTCAGAGCTTAACCTGTGGTATATTGCTTGATATGAGTTGGGAACAGGAGGGTAGCAATTGAGGACATTTAGACAGATTCCAAGGAATATAAGAACCTTTTAAAACCTTCAAGCCTCTTTTACTAACAGAACAGCCCCTCCTACCTTGGCAACATACTAGCTATCCTTTGCTTCAAATTTCTGTGATAATCTTACCCTGGGCAGTTGCTTTATAAGATTTATTTATTCTCCAGTCTCCACACCCTACTCCCCTTCCCCTTCATATCTATTACTAGAGCAGATCTACTAGTGCTTCTAGGGAACAAGTAGAAAGGATCACTTGGAAGAATATAGCTTATACCCTAAAAGATTTACCAATTTTTGCTAACTTATATGAGCAAAAACCCAGACATTGTTTGTGGGGATGTATCCTAAGGGTGTGAGATCAAGAAGGACAGAATATAACATTAGATAATGTAACAGAGATTCTGATTCAACTGTTAACTCAAGCAGCTTAGAGTGCCTTTAACACTTTTCATGGTTTGTTGGCTGAAATCTGGTCTCAAGAGTGGCCTACATTGTGAGATTGATTGCCAGAATTTCCTTGGTACACCGGGAGGAAGGAATCCAAGTATGTAGGGAGACAGTCATCTTGGTGTGAGTTTCTCATGAATAATATGTCCCATAAGAGGATCTAAAGAATACTAACTTGAAAATATTTGAAACGTCTTGAAAATGTGTTGGCAAAAAGAGCTCAGCATCGTTATAAGCTCTATGGATTTTATCTTTTGCAGGCCTGTGATGATAATGGCCAATGTTTCCATTGACCTGGTCTCTCTCATTTCAGTGGGTTTGATTTGAATCCTAGAGTGGCAGATACAGTGACCGTGATGAGTGTAAGTCCAGAGTGACAATTGCAATGTTTTGACCTGCAGAGATTAATATTAGTGGCTTAATTAACCACAATATCCTGGATGGGGAGCCTATTATTGTATTATTTGCATATGTAGTCAGAAAAACTGTATGTCTGGTGAACACAGATGGCTGTTGAATTATCATAAAGAAACGTGAGCCAGAACTGAGTCAGGTCACAGCCTTTTTATGATGATGATGTAATGGGAAGGTCTTGTAATGATGTTAAAATATAATATTTTATCTTTATGTAATAATGAAATAACTTTGCAATTAATCTAGAAAAGGGATTAACTTCATTCAGAAAATAATATAATAACTGATAGGATCTGATGTACCTTTTTTGGAGAAGATGAGCCCTTCTTTCCTTGCATATGGATAGTTGCATCCTCTGGGGTATAAGCATGATGTTGTTGATATTGTTGTTGTATGGAAGTTTAAACACGGATAGTTGGAGGAGCCATAAGAGAGGATGTCTAACAGTCCCTATTGTCTCTCACCTACACATACATCCATCTATATTTTTTCTGTATTGTTAATTGATACAACGTTGAGGGTGTGGGTGTATGTGTGCATGTTTGTGCCAAACTTTGGAGAATTCAAAATTGAAAATAAATCATCATAGCTTTAATACAATAATATTCAAAACAGCATGTAACACTTCTTGGGGGCATCTGGAAATGTTTTAATGATGGATAAATACTTAACTTGAACCCTAAAGAATTATAGGAGGTTTACCCAGTAGACAAGAGGAAGGGGGACAAAGAAAGATTCACTACAGAATAAAGGAAGAGCAAGATAGAGACAATATGAATTATCAGGCATAACGTCTGTATTCATGTACTCAGGATTTGCACTGCCTGACCAGTGTACCTTTCTGTCAGTGAGCACTCATGCCAAAGAATGGAGTCTAAAATTTTTCCTGCCTCTCTGTTCATTTATTGATGAACATATAGTTCATAAATTTTACTTTTAAAGTATCGACATAGACTGGATACTCCTGAAATCATCTATTGGTGAAACAGACACTAAGAAGACTGCTATGAAATACCATCATTTTCTAATAGTCTTTGTCTCCTTTCTGATTTCAGCTTTTAGAGACCATCACTTCTATGCATCAGAAAATGAAAGCAGTTTTCTGTTACACTTTAACCTGACATTAAGGAACAACTTCCTGCTCTTACAAGGCAGGCACTCAATAGCACAGTTAAGGCCTGAGGAGCCTTCAATATTGTCAGTAATTAAGCATTCAGGAGACTCTTGCTACATGGCAGGTTGAGAAATATTCAATTTTTTAAAGTTATCTAAAGATGTCGAGACCTCTCTGACTTTGTAATTGCATGGTCATGCATTCTGATTTTCTCCACAGAATGGAATACACCCTGCAGTGCTTGTTTTATACTCTCCCTAAATAGTTATTGAGGATACAGAGAATTACTTTTACTTACAATTATAGTCCCCATGAAAGGAGAGAGCTTCATACAGATTATTTAGAAATAATTTAATGAAAGACTTCTCAATTGATTTAACGAAAGACTTCTCAATCAAATAATTAAAATTTTCCCATTCTCTCTGTCAGGCTTACAAACCTACAAGCAAAATGCTGCATTTGGTTCACTAGTAAAAAAATGGTGATGATCTTGGTGGGGGTCAATCTGAAGCAGCCTGCCTTGTCTTTTATATTTTGTTAAAAAGAGGAGAATTAAGTAAATTTTAAAAAGAGATTTGAAATTTAGCAAGTGATATTATTTTACTTCTGCTGTGCATTCATAATCTTTTGCAAACAGGTGAATAAAAAGACCTATGTAAAATGCAAAAGAATCTTCAGTTAAATTGTCAAATGCTTGTCAAATACAAAGGATCAGAGGAACTTTTCCTAAGGTCTGGCTGAGGGTGTCTGAAAGCAATTCCATTAAAGACGGCTCAGTCATCATTTTCTCAAGTCAGGTTCAAAAGGTCAAAGTCAGTTTTTTAAACAAATTTTAATTATTGCATATATCCTTTTGAGTCAGTGAAAAACAATCAGCTTTCCACTCATTGAGTAATTGTGCTCAATGTCTACAAAGGACACTAAGCTCCAATAGTTCTGGTTGATACATAGACAAGTTGTGCTGCTGTTAAATAATGTTCTTATTTTGAAAGTGGCAAGGCCAAAATAGCATGCTTAATTTAAACACATAGCAAAATATCAGTTTGCTTTCATATTAAAGTGGAGTTACCAAATTGAAGAACTTCTCTGTAATAAAACTGTTAAAACAAATTGACAGTCAACATTCCTAAACCTTAAATTGATTAATCCTGCTCTTAGCACTTTCACTATTGCATTGTATATGATCATTGGTTATTTAATGAAGAAATGAGTAGAGTGTTTCTTTAACTGAATTCCAGATTCATACTGAACCTTGCAGCATAGGGGTGCTATTTGGAAATTATATGTTCAATATGCTTTATATTATTGAACTATGTCATTACTAAAAATAGGATTTTATGAACATTTTCAGGTTTATATGACTGGTTTTTAACAGGTATAAATAAAACCGAATTGTATCATGGATAATCAGAAAGCCTTTAATTTTAAAAATGATTAATGAACCCAATCATACTATACATTGGTAGGTAATTTTAACTAACAATAACAAGAAAAATAATCTTAAAAAAAATTTATCTGCAAACAATATATCTGATAAGGGGTTAATATCCAAAATATATTGGGTTGCCCAAAAGGTTCATTCAGGTTTTTCTGTTAAGATGTTATGGAAAAACCCAAATGATCTTTTTGGCTAACCCAACACAAAGAACTCATACAACTCAACATCAAAAAACAAAACAAAACAAAACACACAACAGTCTGATTGAAAAATCAACAGAGGACCTGAATAGACATTTTTTTCAAAAAAGTAAAAACATACAGATGGCCAACAGACATGTGAAAAGATGCTCAATATCACTAATCATCAGGCATATGCACATCAAAACCACAAGAAGATATCACCTTACACCTGTCAGAATGGGATTGTTAAAAAGACTATATAAAACAAGTATTGGAAGGCAGGTGGAGAAAGGGAACACTGTGCACTGTTGGTGGGAATATAAATTGGTGCAGTCACTATCCAAAACAGTATGGAAGTTCCTCAAAAAACTAAAAATAAAACTATCATATGATTTACCAATTCCTCTTCTGGGTATTTTTCCAAAGAATACAAAAACACTAATTTGAAAAGATACATGCACCTCTATGTTCATTGCAGCATTATTCACAATAATCAAGATATGGAAGTAACCTAAGTGCCCATTGAGGATGAACTGATACAGAACATGTTGTATATATATACACCATACAATGGAATATTACCCAGCCATAAAAAAGAATGAAATATTGTCATTTGCAACAAAATGGATGAGCCTAGAGGGTATCATGCTAAGTGAAATAAGTCAGACAGAGAAAGACATATACTATATGATTTCACTTGTATGTGGAATATAAAACAAACAAACTTAAAATAGAAACAGAGTCATAGATATAGAGAACAAACAGGTGGTTGCCAGAGGAGAGGGGGTTGGTGGCATGACTGAAATAAGTAAGGGAATTTAAGAGATACAAACTTCCAGTTACAAAATAAATGAATCACAGGGATGAAATGTACTCCATGGGAAATACAGTCAATAATACTGTGTATTTTTGTATAGTGACAGATGGTAACTAGACTTATTGTGGTGATTATTTTGTCATGTATATAAGTATTGAATCACTACATTGTATACCAGGAACTAATATAGTGTTGCAGGTCAATTTTACCTCAAAAAGCAAACTAACTAACTCATAGAAAAATGGATCATATTTGTGGTTACCAAAAGTGGGGTGCAGGGGGGGATTGGATGAAGGTGGTCAGAAGGTACAAACTTCCAATTATAAGATAAATAAGTACAAAGAGTGTAATACACATGATTAACACTGCTCTATGCTATATAAGAAAGTTAAGAGAGTAAATTCTAAGAGTTCTCATCTCAAGGAAAAAATATTTTTTTCTTTCATTTTTTATCTGTATAAGATGGTGGGTGTTTACTAAATTTATTTTGGTAGTCATTTTATGATGTAAGTCAAAATCATTAAGCTGTACACCTTAAACAGTGCTGTATGTCAGTTATAGCTCAATAAAACTGAAGGAAAAAAATGGCATAAAAAGTAAATAAGGAATCTAATTGTTTCTTAGTTAATCAGAATAAATTTAATTCTTAAAAATAACCAGCTCAGGGCTTGAAAGTCCGCCTGCCAATGCAGGGGACACAGGTTCGTGCCCTGGTCTGGGAAGATCCCACATGCCGCGGAGCGGCTGGGCCCATGAGCCATGGCCACTGAGCCTGCGCATCTGGAGCCTGTGCTCCGCAAAGGGAAAGGTCACTGTTTGTGAACTAACTAGGTACCCTTTTAGAATATTATATTATTAAGAATGTATGCCTTTTCTAGTTTGATAAATGTAATATTTATCCAACTTAATGAATTACCAACTATTTAGAAAAAATACATGTGGTTGCACAAAGGCCTAACTTCAGAGAATGATTTTGACAGATTAGAGGAGTCAATTCATAAACTAGAATGTCACCATCCAAACAAAACCCAATCACACAACATGAAATTATACCCCACCCATGAAAGGAAGAGGAGAAACTTAAAGCAGTATTCTTATGAAAGTTAAATTGCTTTCAGGGTAATTTTTGTATTTCTATTTTTCAATGTATTGTTGAACTAGTGGAAAACAAAACTTGTTTTCAAGAACAGGGCCAGATGTGTGGGATGATTCATTACATTTATACTACATTTGCCTTCAAATTATTGATCTTTGAAAAACTGAAAAACTAGAGTTGTGTGCAATAAATTGATCTTCTTGGCATCCTTTATTTAATAATTCATTTTTCCATTGATATATGATTTTATTACTTAAATTTCTAGTCTTAAACTAATATGAATTTAAGAAAAAGGAGAAGTGAACATCAGCATTGTCTGTTTCTATTATCTTTTTTTTTTTAAATGTCATCTAGCCTCCTTTTAGTTCAGCAAGATAATATAATGATATGTGGTGGACTTGTTAAAATAGTAATATAAGTAAAGTAGCTTGGTTTAGAGATGTTTCCTGATTGACTATTAGGATATTCAAAGGAAACAAAGTCATCTCACCATAAACATAGATAGATAGAGAGGGTTAGATATATTCTAAACTGACAATTCACAGTAGCTCAAGTTATTTTTAGCATATTTTGTTGCATACATATTTATATTTAATAAAGGAAGAATTTATGTTGAGAGGAGAGATGAGACCAAATCAAATAAGAGCAAAGATTTAAAAGTGCTAAGCCACTGGTAGTCTCTTGAAATGTAAACAAGTCGAATGTGGAGGGCAGGTTATGGTTTCTGCATAATTTTATCATGGGTAGAATTAAGATGTGTAACACTGTGTATGGGAAATGGAGATGAAGAATTGACTTTGTGTACACAGAGTATTTTTCCCATTAGTCAGGCCAAATAATAAAGGCTAGGAAAGATTAAGGACTTTTTAAAATATTTATTCTTTGCTTCTCTGTCTTTGGGTGGTCAGTCATAGTAGGTAAGAGTTAACATGGATGCCTAACCCAGACTTTGTCTGATTATTAGATTATTGCACAGTTGACCACATCATCCCCATGTTATTGCCCTTTGTTTTCAAGTCTATTAAGTATGGCCCACTCTGCTTATATACAGCCAAATATCAGTTGCATAGTGATGAGGAAGCACAGAAAAATCTCAAACATTGCATTTTCTGGGTCAGGGGACAGCAGATCCAAATAACCACCTTTTAGCACCTTCATTCCACTTCATGCTGTGTGTTCAATCCATAAATACTGGGCCTTGTATGCTTTCTATCTTGTCAGCCTTCTCTTCATTTTGGGAGAAAAATTGATATCTTGCATAGAAATGACAAAATTGGGTGCCATTTGTTACAATGAAGGGCTACTTCAAGGACAACTTTTATTGAGTGTGAGGTGCAATTGTAATAGCAAAATTGAGAAGCATTTCTAGTAGGCCCAAGGGGTAGTGTTTTTCTCTACAAAATTATTGTTCTCAATTTTTATAGGCTTTGACCTCAAAAATTGTAAATGACATGTAGCAGAATTTGTTTTTTTTATAAATTAAATTGGCAGACAATGATTGTAAATCAAAGGAAAAGAAAGATTATCTAACAGATATTCCTAGAAATCAAAGAACTAATATTTTAACTATTAAACAATGACACGGTGTACATCTAGAATGAAGCTCTGCAGAAAATATTAAAAGCACTTGATCAGCTTTCTAAAAAAATTTCCTTGGTTATCTCATTGACATTCATGCTTATATTTGGTACTCTGTGGGACTGCCTCTGTAATGGCTAATCATCTAACAAAATACAAGTAATTGTTTAACTAAGAAAATAATGTAGTAAGATGCACAGTAACAATTCTAATCTAATCAACACTATCTTAGTGTCAAATTTTATTCAAGCAGTAAATCATTTTAATTAAAAACTGCCATAACACCTTTTTCTGCTATATATGAGAATTCCATATGAAAATTTACTTGTTTAAAAAAATATATATGTGAAGGAGAAAACATATTACCCCTAATCACTTTTTTTCTAGAAGTATATACAAATTACTTTCAAATATATAAACAAGAACAGAGTTCTTCAAGTTATATCCTAAATTCTGCTCTTCAAGACTTATTCTGTTGGAGCTTGGATTATACTGGACTCTGTGTAATGTGTGAGGTTACTGTTATGATATTGTGCTGTGCCCAATCTAGGAACAATCCTCTATAAACAACATAAAAATAAATTAACAAAATTTAAAATAAAGAAAAACATGTTATCACTTTGTTATACAGCAGAAACTAACATAACACAGTAAAGCAATTATACTCCAATAAAGATGTTAAAAAAAAAAGAAGAAAAACATGTTAGATGAGATTATTGGGCATCTTTCATAATTCAACCCTGCTTAATTTGATTCAAAGCAATATGCTTTAATCAGCTATACTTACAGATTACCCAATTGTGAGACTTAACATACTCTTGTTTGTAAAATCTTTATTCTTCTTTTTCTGCTAACAATTACTTCTTTATTGGCACATTCTTTGTATTTACAATGTGTCAAGGATTTTTGTTTTTACAAAGAATATGTGAAAAGGAAGATAATTTTTTTTAAAGACAGGATAAATAATGTGATTGATGCTAAGGAGGTAGTAGAAAAAAATGAGCAAGAATTTGTTTTGCTTGTTTTATGTTTGTATGTAAATTTGTTCTGTTATTTATTTTTCATGGGAGAAATCAGAACAGGCATAAGGTAAAAAATCAAATGATTTAAACAAAGAAGATTTGAGAACTTTCAGTAGGTAAGTTGAGAATTATGTTCTAAATATGGCGGATAATTTTTTTATTTCCAGAATAACATTGGCTTTCCAAGAGAAATAAGGAACAAATAGAGGAGGTCCAAGAAAACTAAAGGGACTTGAAGGAAGTAATTTGACAACTACTTAAGACTTGAGGTGTTCCATATGGGGCACTACGATGCCCAAAGACAAAACATATCAAAGAGAAACATTCTTGTTAGCTTATTTCTGTAAATCCCAGAGGGTCCACTAATGTGGGAGAAGGCAGGTCCTATGTTGTTAATAAGCTTAAAAACAGATTTAAATTGATCTCCTTTAGGTTATCCAACTTCTTTTATATTCTGTTCTCTCCCTTGTGTTTAGTTTAACTAGGTTTTAATCATATTACTTTAAGATGTTATGAACCCAGGTTAGAATTTTGCATGAAAATAGCAGAAGAAGAGAGCAGGAGAGTTTTCTGGATGGGATATTTCAAGTATCTCACCACAGTTAAGGTGATGAGGACTCCTGAAGGGCAGAAGTGGGGGAAACTCATACACTTGACATCAGGAAAGCTGAGTAGCTACAAGAGTTAGTCAGAAGGAAGGTGCTGGGGATAAAAGATTGCCAACAACTCCCTTAGGAATTGCACTCTGAAAATTCAAGGTTTAATACAAGCTTCTTTCATTAGTGTATTTCTGAACAAATAACTTGTCCTTACAATTCAGTTTAATCTTTGAAATTGGAGGGGCAAAGACTTGTTAGATCATAGTACTGGTCACTCCAGTGCAAAACAGAAACAATGGCTCTCACATGTAGATTTCATAAATTAACATTGAAATGGAAAATGCAGAACTATAAGAAGATTTAGGGAGTGTGATGTTTCCTTTGGATTTTTTAAAATTGAGATTTAGGGGCATAGTGTTCTTTCATAAAAGCTTGTGGGCTTTAAGATGATACAGCAGAAATGGTAAGGGG
>NW_006791831.1:63333-173631 GCF_000442215.2 Lipotes vexillifer | reverse complement strand
GCAGGAATGGTAAGTGGCATCATGGTGTAAGGACTCATGGAGAAGAGACTGACTTATTTACTCTGTAACTTTGATAATAATGCTTAATCCGTCTCCGCTAAAGTTGCAATTATGAATAGCAGTAAGATGCTATCTTAGATCATTGCTACGGAGAGCGTTAAGCTATAAACTGCATTTTAAACTACTCTTTAAGTTTTTTCTGTTCAGATAAATCCAAATGGTGTAATTTATTTTCTTTCATATACAGTGAAAAACAATTGTGTAACTGTTAAAAAAAATGATGGATTGATAGGCATATTTAAATAAGCTCATCCAAAATGTTCTGATATTATGGTGGCTTTTGTTTGTTGTTTTACAGTCAGAGAAAAAAAAAAGCAAGAGTGTTAAATCACTAACAACAATCCACTCAGCTCACAAACTGCATAAACATTACAGAAGAGTGAGGATATGAATTATCCGAAAATGTTTCTATGCTTTGGACTGTAAAACAATGTGGCATTCATAAGTAATGTGTTGTTCTGGCTTTGAAAATTTAAGTTGTAGGATCTCTTTTCATTTCTAATTTCAAATCACATTTATTTCACTTACTTATTCATTTAGCTGACAGTGATAATATGCCTGTAAAATATCATTTTTTGATCATGTATATTAGACAGACAGGTTTTTGTTTTTTTCCTTATTTCTGTAGGCTAGTGCTGTGTCTAGTGACGTACCTCTGCTGGTGATGGCAGTCAGTAGGCACTCTAGCAAATGATGGGCAGTGAAATGAAAGCAGGAGATGGTTTAAGTGATTGCTCTAATATGTAGATCATGAGGCATGGAAACAATCCAACCAACTGAAGCATTCCTGACCAGATTTTGGGTATACGTATTGCATGTGTATAAGTTTAACTGGGAAATATAATTTGATGATTTACGTACTATTTTTTCTTTTCATGGCTGATTAACTCAGCTACCATCCTACTGAGATTTCTGAAGATTTTCCCTCAGGAGTTGCAATGTTGGCCCCATAATCTACTCTTTACATGATCTAGTGAAGAGAATAAGAGAGCCCAACATTTTCATGTGTTAATCCAGAAAATGTTGTAAAATGACAATAGTTGTTGTTTAAATAAAATGTATGCAAACCTCTAAAGTGTCACCATTCAGTTTTCTCAGTGACTGAATAATATGAACCTAAGAAGCAAGATTACAGAGAAGACCATACAAGACAACTATCCACAAGCTTTCCACCTCCCGAAGAGGAGTGCAAGCAACAGGGAATTTTAACTTTAGAGAAATAGCAATTGCTAAAATCAGTTAGGCAAAGCATTATCATTACAGATGGAGTAAGTGTTCTTGAGCAAAGTCTGGAGACTAATTGTGAGTATAAGTGATTAGGGTCTGCAAACAACAGCTCTAGTTGCATACCAAAGAAGAAGCTTAAGCTGTGATCAGCCTGAGAGGGGCTGTTAGTAATTCATTAATCTTTTGTACTCATACAGATAATGATCTACATTTTAGGTATTCTAGATGAATTCGAAAAGCTGCAATGTACAAAATAGGTATGCACATTTAAAATTATTTTATAATAATTATTAATTAATTATTAATAAATAATTATTAATTATTACTTAATTTAACTGTTCTTTTTTTTAAAGTTGGGTTCAAACTCCTCTCTTAACCTACTAAGATCTCTGTCTAAAAAGATTGTTACATTTATTTACTATTTGCATAAAGTTTTTTGGGTGAAGTGTCTTGCAGTCTTACCCAGGACCTAGCTGCCTTTACTTGCCTTCTCCTCTTAAGAATTATTATCTATCAGATGATGCTTGAATGGGAAAGCAGAGCCTCAGTGATTTCTGTTTGAAACACTGGGATTTTCTGGAAGGGATCTTCCACCTGATATAGTTGAGTGAGCTTGGAGTACTGCATTGGTATGAATTTTCTCCTCTATACCATGTCAACAACTAACCTGGAACGAAGATGGGCAGATTTACCAAGTTTGTTTCACACATATTTTGGGATATATATATCTATATATCTATATATCTATATATAGATATATATATATAACATATTTATCTAAAATTCAAACCTATCTGGGCCTCTTGTATTTTATCTGACAACTATAATGAAAAATACAAATTAAAAATAAGAGGCTTAGTGCTCCTTGTTGAAAATAAGGAAGAGACTTTCCTTCCTTCCTTCCTCTTTCAGTATTTTCCTTAGAAAACTTGTAATTATAAGCACTTTCTCATCTCTTTAAAATGTATATAATTTCTTTTGAAAGCTAGGAAGATCTTTCTAGCTGACCTTTCATCACTTTGGTGACCCAGGAAAATCTTTCTTAAGAACCTGGGAGCCATCCCTTTGAAATGTAGACATCAAAGGAGATCCTGTCCCTTATCTCCCAGTGTCTGTGGGAGGGTAGGAGCCTAACTTCAGTGAACATCTTGCTCCAAGTCTCAAAACTGCCTCCTTTCATAAAAAGAGAAAAATTTTTTGTTTGTTTTTGTCTCTGTTGTTTTGTTTGTTTGTTTGTTTTCTTTCTGTATAAAGCCAACATGTTAACACAGATTGTCACCTCAATTGCCAGGCGGGTCTAGGACGAACTATATTTTGCCAAGTTCTGTTACCTGAAGACTAGTTAAGGGAGATACCAACAGCTAACCTGGAGCCAGGATGGCTAGATTTATGAAATTTGTCCCAAATATGGGATGGGACATATTCATACTCAAATTATATAAAACTGTTTTAGAAAAAAAATATTTTCTCAGAAATTTGTTTTTCCTGTTTAGTATTATTTGTTGAGATAAATCTATGTTCAAGAAGGTAATTGCAGTTTATTCTTTTTCACTGTAATATATGTTCTATTGAAAAAATAAACCTCAACTATTTTATATGCTGTATTCATGATAGTTGAGACGTTATTTTAAACAGCCAATTATTTTTTTATATTTTCAATATTTTAATATTAAATAAAACATATAAAACATGTGATGCTTATAAATAAGGTTATTAAATATTGTTAGACATTAGTTCTCCCAATATTGATTCATAGATTTAATTCAATACAGTAAAATTCTGAAAACATTTATCCATGGTACTCAATAAACTAATTCTAAACCTCTCAAAAAATAACCAGGAGAATCTTAAAAAAACAATAAAGCAGGGTAATGTTCCCCATCAAGTAACAAGATTTGTCATAAGAATTGACATGAATAATGTGAAATAACAGTATTAATGTGAAAATAGAAATAAAGCAGTTAAGCAGAATAGGGAGCCCAAAATGGGTTCAGGCTTGTATGAAACACACTGTACAACCAATTTGATTTGTAGATCCTTGGGGAAAAGATGACTACTCACTAAATGATATTAAGGAAAATTATTTTGGGGAAACAATTTTCCATGAGTGTTTTCACATTTCAGCTCAATTAAGGGTTTATTATTTTATGACAAGCATGCCCTGGAAGTTAGAGGTAGTTAATTGCTCAGGAGAGAGTTAAAGACTCCTCTCCCTTGGATCCATGGGCAAAAATTCCAAGGTAATACACCTAGAAATCTTTCTTTCTCTCCAAGTATAATTTCTTTATATTCCAGAGAAAAGTTCTCTGTTTTTCTCTCCAGAGATTCAAAGGGAGAGATCTGAAAGCTGCTCTACATAAGATCTGACCCTCATACTTTTAGGATCCCTCACCTGTGGTGTAAACTTCACTGCACATGTAAGTACATTGGAACCTCAACACATCATCCTGTGGAGGAATTCATGTGGGGAACAAGTGCTGCTAATATGATCTGTGACTAAATTGTGTGATTTGTGTGTGTGTGTGTAACTGTAGCAGGCTAACTTGTTAACTTGTAAGTAGGATAGTATCTCAGACCCTTCACAGGTTTGAACTTAACAGTTATTTGATTGAAAAAATCATTAGAGGTCTAGCTCATTTTGTATACAAAATCATTTCAAGATGGATTATGACTTAGTTGTAAAAACAAATCTTGAATACTCTAGAATATATGGATTTTATAGCAACATGTCATGAAGGAATTTCCTAAATCTTGGTTGTCATGGAAGTCTAACAAAATGCCTGAAATTAATACTGTCATTAAGCTTGGTGCATGGTGGTATTTCAGGAATTTCAACTGCAATTTTTGTTTTTTTAGCTAAAACTCCTACATTTACTTTTAGATAACCAAATGGAATTATAAAATAGGTAGTTGAATATACCACTGTGTAACTCATTGGTCATATAAAAAATAGTGATATAAATTCAGAAGCCATCAAAATGAAGAATGTGAATATGAATGGCCTTGTTTAGGAAGCATCATCTATGAGTAGAGAAGAGGTAACTGGAAAAAAATTGAGGGCCTTCATCATGAGAAGGTCAAGAGTTTCTAGTTCAAGAAGTAAGGCTCTTAGTTTAGGAAGGTAATTGAAATTGAAAATTTAAATAAAGGAAGAAAAAGAAAAAGAATTAGGTTACCAAAAACTGGAGGGTAAAATGTCTGGGGATTGATGTGTGAGCAGTTTTGATCTATTTATTTATTACTTAGTTATTCAACCAGTACTAAATGTCAGACACTGTTCTATCACTGAGATTAGAGCAGTGAGCCAAGCGGATGTACGTTCCTGCTTTTTCAGGACTTTAGTGTGTGGACACAGATGATAGAAAGATTTAAAAAGGGAATTATAGCAAGATAAAAATAACTGGCAAATAATTTTTTTAAAAAAAACAAATTATTTAAAATAGTTTACAAGGAATGGGAGAGGGAGTGTGAAGAATTGGAGCAGGATATTATTATTATTTTTTTTAGATACATCTGTAGTATTAGATTCTTTTTACTATGCACAAATAGTTTAAGTTTTTAAGGAAAATAGAAAAGTGAATTATTCAGCAAAAGACGGCAAAAGGAACATTGAGAAAGACACTGAGAACTCACATGAGCATATTATCATGGAAACAAAGGTAGAGGAATTCTTTCTAGAGTAGAAAGTGACTTTCTGTCTAATTCTTCAAGATTAATAGCTTTCTCAGGAAAACTATTCTGTGTTTATAGCTCTATGGTGTTCTTGTGGTAATAACACTAAAATGTTGTCAGATTATTCCAAAGCTTTCTCCACCTGAGAATGACTCTTTTCTAAACTTACTTATTTCCTAGGCTGCAATTAAATTTTCCCTTGGACTAAGTTCTTCTGAGCCTGAATTCCTCTTCTTTCATAGATCAAACAATTAAGAATCTCTTTAATTCCTTTATTTCAGGATTTTGAGTGATGTGGCAAGGTGTGTGTATACTTATTAATTCAAACAGATCTAATATTACAGCAACTGAAAATCACATAAGACCATGTTTTAAAATGAAAATAATTTATCTGA
Source organism: Lipotes vexillifer (assembly GCF_000442215.2). NCBI lineage: Eukaryota > Metazoa > Chordata > Mammalia > Artiodactyla > Lipotidae > Lipotes > Lipotes vexillifer. The sequence goes on along the minus strand of NW_006791831.1, from coordinate 168,277 downwards.
CCATAAATGTAATCTTGAAATCCTTAAATGTTGCAATAAGAGGCAATATTCAACTTTTGCTTTCCTATGGTGCTTATGACATCCTTTATTAAATTCATATAGAAAAGCATGCAGTATTAATGTAAAACAATACAGTATTGATGTAAAATATTCAGTTCACAAATGGTGGGAATTAAAATATATCCAATTGTTGTATCTGGGCAAAAACATAAAAAGTGTCTCCAAGACATGAATATAAATATCAATAGTCCTCCCTTATTAAGAGCTTATCATGAGTCAGGTGCTGATATAGAGCACTTACATATGTAGAATTCTATTCTACAACCCTATGAATTACATAGTATCCTTATAACCAATTTACAGGTAAAGAAACTAAAGTACTTAGTTAAGGGTTATTTATCTTGCAGAAGTTACAAAACTCTTAAATGGTGGAAACAAGTTTTATACCAGGTAATCAGGCTTCAGAGGCCTCACAATTATCTACTACATAAACTGCCTCTCAGATGAAGGTTTACCCTCTGGAGCAGTCTAGTCAACTGCTTGATTTACAATGGTTTCACTTATGATTTTCAACTTTACAATGGTGTGAAAACAATACACATTCAGTAGAAACTGTACTTCGAATTTTGAATTTTGACCTGTTCCTGGGCTAGCTCTATGCAATACTCTCTCATGAAGTTGTGCAGGACAGCTGCTCCCAATCAGTCACGTGATCATGAGAGGAACAACCAGTATACTAAGAACCATTCTGCTTTTCACTTTGAGTGCAGTATTCAGTGAATTACATGAGACAGTTAACACTTTATTATAAAATAAGTTTTGCATTAGGTGATTCTGTTAAACTGTAGGCTAATGTAAGTATTCTGAGCACATTTAAGGTAGGCTAGGCTAAACACTGATGCTTAGTAGGGTTGGTGTATTAAATGCATTTTTGACTTACAATATTTACAAGTTACAGTGGGTTTATCAGGATGTAACCCCATCATAAACTGAGGAAGATCTGCACCGATGGATACTCTAGAGCAGTGCCTCACAAAACATTAATAACCATAGGAATTATTCTTGAATCTTCTTAAAATTTTCATTCTGAATTTTAGTAGGTGAGGTAGATACTGAGATTTCAAGTTTCTAACAATCCTCCAAGTGTTACTGATGTTGCTTGTCTAGCTCCAGCCTTTCTCAATCAAGGTTCCTTAAGAGAATGAAGAACTACAAAGAAGAATTTTAGTGGCTGCTTTTCATTGTCCCAAGGAGGATATATAGCTACTATCTTCTAGATGTATAGAAGATAAGTTAATTCATTACACACAATGGAAACTTCAGGGAACCATGATTGACAGAGAATTCATAACTAATTCTCCTGTAACATAATTCTGACAGTGCTCCTACCACATGGAGTTAGAATGGTAAAATAAAAAGAGAAAACAGATTAAGATAGGTGGTCTAAGATTTAGATACCATTGTGTTAAGGCAGTTTGGATGGAGGGGAAGAATTGTCATTAATTATCTATGAATAGGACAGACTTGAGATTGGTTCAAGATGGCGGAGTAGAAGGATGTGTGCTCACTCCCTCTTGCAAGAGCACTGGAATCACAATTAACTGCTGGAAATTATCAACAGGAAGACACTGGAACTCACCAAAAAAGATACCCTATGTCCAAAGACAAAGGAGAAGCCAGAATGAGATGGCAGTAGGGGCACAGTCACAGTAAAATCAAATCTCATAATCGCTGGGTGGGTGACTCACAAACTGGAGAAAATTACACCACAGAAATCCACCCTCTGGATTGAAGGTTCTGAGTCCCATATCAGAACCTGGCAGTCCGATAAGGGGAAGAGGAATTCCCAGAGAATCAGACTTTGAAGGCTACTTGGATTTGATTGCAGGACTTTGACAGGACTCGGGATAACAGAGACTCCATACTTGGAGGGCACACACAAAGTAGTGTGTGCACCAGAACCTAGGGGGAAGGAGCAGTGAGCACATAAGAAACTGAACCAGACCTTTCTGCTAGTGAAGAGTCTCCTGCAGAGGTGGGGGGCAGCTGTGACTCACTGCAGGGACAAGGACACTGGCAGCAAAAGTTCTGAGAAGTACTCCTTGGTGTGAGACCTCCTGGAGTCCACCATTAACCCCACCAAAGAGCCTGTAAGCTCCACTGCTGGTCGCCTCAGGCCAAACAACCAACAGGGAGGGAACTCAGCCCCAACCATCAGCAGAAAAGTGGCTAGAAGTTTTACTGAGCTCTACTCACCAGAGCCACAGCCAGCTCTACCCACCTCTGGTCCCTCTCATCAGGAAGCTTGTGCAAGCCTCTTAGATAATCTCATCCACCATAAGACAGATAGCAGAAGTAAAAAGAATTACAATCCTACAGCCTGTGGAACAAAAACCACATTCAGAGAAAGATAGACAAAATGAAAAGGCAGAGAACTATGTACCAGATGAAGGAACAAGATAAAACCCCAGAAAAACAACTAAATGAAGTGGAGATAGGCAACCTTCCAGAAAGGGAATTCAGAATAATGATACTGAAGATGATCCAAGACCATGGGAAATGAATGGATACAAAGATCAAGAAGATGCAAGAAATGATTAACAAAGACCTAGAAGAATTAAAGAACAAACAAACAGAGATGAACAAAAAAAAATATCTCAAATGAAAAATACACTAGAAGGGGGCTTCCCTGTTGGTGCAGTGGTTGAGAGCCCACCTACTGATGCAGGGGACACAGGTTCATGCCCTGGTCTGGGAGGATCCCACATACTGTGGAGTGGCTGGACCCATGAGCCATGGCTGCTGGGCCTGCATGTCTGGAGCCTGTGCTCCATGGCAGGAGAGGCCACAGCAGTGAGAGCCCTGCATACTGCAAAAAACAAAACAAAACAAAACAAAACAAAAACAAAATGAAACAAAACAAAACAAAACAAAAAACAACAACAAAAAAACAGTAGAAGGAATCAATAGCAGAATAACTGAGGCAGAAGAACAGATAAGTGACCAGGAAGACAGAATGGTGAATTCACCGCTGTGAAATAGAATAAAGATAAAAGAATGAAAGAAATGAAGACAGTCTTTGAGACTTCTTGGACAACATTACATGCACCAACATTCACATTTAGGGGTCCCAGAAGGAAAAAAGAGAGAGAAAGGACCCAAGAAAATATTTGAAGAGATTATAGTTGAAAACCTCCCTAACATGGGAAAGGAAATAGCCACACAAGTCCAGGAAGTGCAGAGAGTCCCAGGCAGGATAAACCCAAGGAGAAACACACCGGGACACACAGTAATCAAACTGACAAAAATTAAAGACAAAGAAAAGCTATTAAAAGCAACAAGGGGGCTTCCCTGGTGGCGCAGTGGTTGGGAGTCCGCCTGCCGATGCAGGGGACGCGGGTTTGTGCCCCGGTCTGGGGGGATCCCATGTGCCGCGGGGCGGCTGGACCCGTGGGCCATGGCCACTGGGCCTGCGCGTCCGGAGCCTGTGCTCCGCAGCGGGAGAGGCCACAGCAGTGAGAGGCCCGCGTACTGCAAAAAAAAAAAAAGCAACAAGGGAAAAATGACAAATAAAATACAAGGGAACTCCCATAAGGTTAACAGCTGATTTCTCAGTAGAAACTCTACAAGCCAGAAGGGAGTGGCATGATATATTTAAAGTGATGAAAGGGAAGAACCTGCAACCAAGATTACTCTACCGCCAAGGATATCATTCAGATTCATTGGAGAAATAAAAAGCTTTAAGACAAGCAAAAGCTAAGAGAATTCAGCATCACCAAACTAACTCTACAACAAATGGTGAAGGAAATTCTCTAAGTGGGAAACACAATAGAAGAAAAGGACCTACAAAAGCAAACCCAAAGCAATTAAGAAAATGGTAATGGGAACATACATATTGATAATTACCTTAAGTATGAATGAATTAAAGGCTCCAACCAAAAGACACAGATTTGCTGAATGGATACAAAAACAAGACCCATATATATGCTGTCTACAAGAGACCCACATCAGACATAGGGACACATACAGACTGGAAGTAAGGAGATAGAAAAAGATATTCCAAGTAAATGGAAATCAAAAGAAAGCTGGAACAACAATACTTATATCAGGTACACTAGACTTTAAAATAAAGAATGTTATAAGAGACAAAGCAGGACACTACATAATGATCAAGGGATTGATCCAAGAACAAGATATAACAATTATAAATATATCTGCACCCAACATAGGAGCACCACAATACATAAAACAAATGTTAACATCTGTAAAAGGGGAAATTAACAGTAACACAAGATTAGTGGAGGATGTTAACACCTCACTTACACCAATGGACTGATCATCCAGACAGAAAATTAATAAGGAAACACAAGCTTTAAATGACACAATAGAGCAGATAGATTTAATTGATATTTATAGGCCATTCCATCTGAAAACAGCAGATTACACTTTCTTATCAAGTGCACATGGAACATTCTCTAGGATAGATCACATCTTGGACCACAATTCAAGCCTCAATAAATTTAAGAAAATTGAAATCATATCAAGCATCTTTTGCAGCCACAGTGCTATGAGATTAGAAATGCATTACAAGGAAAAAAACATAAAAACACAAACACATGGAGGTTAAACAATACATTACTAAATAACCAAGAGATCATTAAAGAAATCAAAGAAGAAATCAAAAAATACCTAGAGACAAATGACAATGAAAACATGATGATCCAAAACCTATGGAATGTAGCAAAAGCAGTTCTAAAGGGAAGTTTATAGCAATACAACCCTACCTCAAGAAACAAACAAACAAAAATCTCAAATAAACAATCTAACTTTACACCAAAAGGATCTAGAGAAAGAAGAACAAGCAAAACCCAAAGTTAGTAGAAGGAAAGAAATCATAAAGATCTCACCAGAAATAAATGAAATAGAAACAAAGAAACCAATACAAAAGATCAATAAAACTAAAAGCTGGTTCTTTAAGATAAACAAGATGATAAAACTTTAGCTAGACTCATCAAGAAAAAGAGACAGAGGACTCAAATCAATAAAATTAGTAATGAAAAAGGAGAAGTTACAACAGACACTGCAGAAATATAAAGCATCCTAAGAGACTATCACGAGCAATTCTATGCCAATAAAATGGACAACCTGGAAGAAATGGACAAATTCTTAAAAAGGTATAACCTTACAAGACTGAACCAGGAAGAAATAGAAAATATCAACAGACAATAACAAGTAATGATACTGATACTGTGATTAAAAATCTTCAAATAAATCAAAGTCCAGGACCAGATGGCTTTACAGGTGATTTTTTTTTTCTTTTTTTTGGCGGTATGAGGGCCTCTTACTGTTGTGACTTCTCCCTTTGCGGAGCACAGGCTCCAGACGTGCAGGCTCAGTGGCCATGGCTCATGGGCCTATCTGCTCCATGGCATGTGGGATCTTCCCAGACCGGGGCATGAACCTGTGTCCCCTGCATCGGCAGGTGGACTCTCAACCACTGGGCCACCAGGGAAGCCCCACAGGTGAATTCTATTAAACATTTAGAGAAGAGCTAATACCCATCCTTCTCAAACTCTTCGAAAAAATTGTAGAGGGAGGAATACTCCTAAACTCATTCTACGAGGCCACCATCACCCTGATACCAAAACCTGAAAAAGATACTACAAGAAAAAGAAAAATACAGACCAATAACACTGATGAATATAGATGCAAAAATCCTCAACAAAATAGTAGCAAACAGAATCCAAAAACACATTAAAAGGATTGTACACCATGATCAAGTGGGAGTTATCCCAGAGATGCAAGGATTCTTCAATATACACAAATCAATCAATGTGATATAGCATATTAACAGACTGAAGAATAAAAACCATATGATCTTTTTGAATTATGGTTTTCTCAGTGTATATGCCCAGTAGTTGGATTGCTGGGTCATATGGTAATTCTATTTTTAGTTTTTGAAGGAACCTCCATACTGTTCTCCATAGTGATTGTATCAATTTACATTACCACCAGAAGTGCAAGACAGTTCCCTTTTCTCCACACCCTCTCCAACATTTATTGTTTGTAGATTTTTTGATGATGACCATTCTGACCGGCGTGAGGTGATACCTAATTGTAGTTTTGATTTGCATTTCTCTAATGATTAGTGACATTGAGCATTCTTTCATGTGTTTGTTGGAAATCTGTATATCTTCTTTGGAGAAATGTCTATGTAGGTCTTCTGCCCATTTTGGATAGAGTTGTTTGCTTTTTTGATATTGAGATGCATGAGCTGCCTGTATATTTTAGAGATTAATTCTTTGTCAGTTGCTTCATTTGCAAATATTTTCTCCCATTCTGAGGGTTATCTTTTCATCTTGTTTATGGTTTCCTTTACTATGCAAAAGCTTTAAGTCTTCTTAGGTCCCATTTGTTTATTTTTGTTTTTGTTTCCATTTCTCTAGGACGAGGGTCAAAAAGGATCTTGCTGTGACGTATGTCATAGAGTGTTCTGCCTGTATTTTCATCTAAGAGTTTTTTTACTGTCTGGCCTTCCAAAATGTTCATTGCAGCTCCATTTACAATAGCCAGGACATGGAAACCACCTAAGTGTCCATCGACAGATGAATGGATAAAGATGTGACACATATATACAATGGAATATTACTCAGCCCTAAAAGGAAATGAAATTTAGTTATTTGTAGTGAGGTGGATGAACCTAGAGATGGTCTTACAGAGTGAAGTAAGTCAGAAAGAGAAAAACAAATACCATGGTCTAACACATATATATGGAATCTAAAAAATAGAAAAAATGCTTCTGAAGAACATTGGGGCAGGACAAGAATAAGAGACAGATGTAGAGAATGGACTTGAGGACATGGGGAAGGGGAATGGTAAGCTGGGGCAAAGTGAGAGAGTGGCATGGACATATATACACTACCAAATGTAAAATGGATAGCCAGTGGGAAGCACCCACATAGAACAGGGTGATCAGCTTGGTGTTTTGTGTCTACCTAGAGGAATGGGATAGGGAGGGTGGGAGGGAGAAACAAAAGGGAGGAGATATGGGGATACATGTTTATATATAGTGAGTCACTTTGTTATATAGCAGAAACTAACACACCACTGTAAAGCAATTATACTCTAATAAAGATGTTAAAAAAATATATGATCATCTCAATAGATGCAGAAAAAGCTTTTAACAAAATTCAACACCCATTTATGATATAAACTCTCCAGAAAGTGGTTATAGAGAGAATCTACCTCAAAATAATAAAGACCATATACAGCAAACCCACAGCAAACATCATTTTCACTGGTGAAAAACTGAAAGCATTTCCTCTGAGATCAGGAACAAAACAAGGATGTCCACTCTCACCACCCTTATTCAACATAGTTTTGGAAGTCCTAGCTGCAGCAATCAGAGAAGAAAAAGAAATAAAAGGAATCCAAATTGGAAAAGAAGGAGCAAAACTGTCACTGTTTGCAGATGTCATGATACTATACATAGAAAATCCTAAAGATGCCACCATAAATCTACTAAAGCTAATCAATGAATTTGGTAAAATTGCAGGATACAAAATTAATGCACAGAAATCTCTTGCATTCCTATACACTAACAATGAAAGATCAGAAAGAGAAAATAAGGAAATAATCACATTCACCACTGAAACAAAAAGAATAAAATACCTAGTATTAAACCTACCTAAGGAAGTAAAAGACCTGTACTCAGAAAACTATAAGACACTGATGAAACAAATCAAAGATGACACAAACAGATGGAGAGATTTACCATGTTCTTGGATTGGAAGAATCAATATTGTGAAAATGACTCTACTACCCAAAGCAATCTACAGATTCAATGCAATCCCTATCAAATTACTCATGGCATGTTTTAATGAACTAGAACAAAAAATATTAAAATTTGTATGGAGACACAAAAGATCCCGAATAGCCAAAGCAATCTTGAGAGAAAAAAACAGAGCTGGAGGAATCAGGCTCCCTGACTTCAGACTATGCTACAAAGCTACAGTAATGAAGACAATATGCTACTGGTGCAAAAACAGAAATATAGATCAATGGAACAGGATAGAAAGCCCAGAGAAAAACCCACCCACCTATGGTCAACTAATCTATGACAAAGGAAGCAAGGATGTACAATGGAGAAAAGATAGTCCCTTCAATAGTGGTGCTGAGATAACTGGACAACTACATGTAAAAGAATGAAATTAGAACACTCCCTAACACCATACACAAAAATAAACACAAATTAATTAAAGACCTAAATGTAAGACCTGACACTATAAAACTCTTAGAGGAAAGTATAGGAAGAACACTCTTTGACATAAATCACAGCAAGATCATTTTTACCCACCTCCTAGAGTAATGGAAATAAAAACAAAAATAAACAAATTGGACCTAATGAAACTTAAAATCTTTTGTGCAGCAAAGGAAACTATAAATAAGACAAAAAGACAACCCTCAGAATGGGAGAAAATATTTGCTAATGAATCAATAGACAAAGGACTAATCTCCAAAATATATAAACAGCTCATGCAGCTCAATATTAAAAAAAAAAAAAAAAAATCCAAAAATGGGCAGAGGACCTAAATAGACATTTCTCAAAAGAAGACATATGGGTAGCCATGAGGTACATGAAAAGCTGCTCAACATCACTAATTATTAGAGAAATGCAAATAAAATCTACAATGAGGTATCACCTCACACTGCTTAGAAAGGGCATCATCAGAAAATCTACAAACAACAAATGCTAGAGAGGGTGTGGAGAAAAAGGAACCCTCTTGCACTGCTGGTGGGAATTTAAATTGATACAGCCACTATGGAGAACAGTATGCATGTTCCTTAAAAAACTAAAAATAGAGTTACTATTTTACCCAGAAATCCCAGTACTGCGCATATACCCAGAGAAAACCATGATTCAAAAAGACACCCCAATGTTCACTGCAGCAGTATTTACGATAGCCAGGTCATGGAAGCAACCTAAAGCTCCTTCAACAGAGGAATGGATAAAGATGTACATATATACAATGGAATATTACTCAGCCATAAAAAAAATGAAACTGGGTCATTTGTAGAGATGTGGATGAACCTAGAGTGAAGAAAGTCAGAAAGAGAAAGACAAATATCATACGTTAACGCATATATGTGGAATCTCGAAAAAAGTTACAGGCGAACTGGTTTGCAAGGCAGAAATGGAGACATAAATGTAGAGGACAAACGTATGGACACAAAATTGGGAAAGTCGGGGGCGTGGTGGTGGGATGAATTGAGAGATTGTGATTGACATATATACACTAATAGGTATGAAATAGATAACTAATAAAAAATTATCTAGGAATAGGTCATTGATAAGCTAAGATTTAGCTCTTTTTCCTGTCTAGAAAAACAGAAAACTAATTCATACTTGGTTTTGCAAATCATATAAAGAACCAAAGAAAGAAAGAAAGAAAGAAAGAATGGCTAACATATATATTATATGGCATTTAAATATGTTCTAAGAGATTTAAATCTATTAACCTATATAATCCTTCCAACCATAAGTAGGAAACATCGTCTGAGACCTGGAAATAAGTAAAATATTACTGGGTTTTATTTCGGTGTAACACTGAAACTGAACAATTTACAAATTTTTATTGGACTATTTTACAAATTTTTCGTGACCGGGTTTGTCTTGACTATTTTGTTCTGGTAGAGGGCCAAAAGTTACAATTTCTATTCCAATTGAACATTAACAACTTTTGTATCCAGCCAAGCACTCTTATGTTTCTATAAGTAATCTAGCTTCTCAAATGCTCTTTAGAGGAGTCACAATAATTTACCTGTTACCTTATTACAGTAGTTAATGATTTAAAGAAAATCTTTGACACATGTTCATTTTATATTGGTAGGAGAGTCATACTTTTGAAACTTATGCTTTAAGAGTTTTGGAAATCATCTGGGAAGATGACCAAGTAGTCTTCCCCAAAAGATTCAAAGAAACTGCATGGTTAAAGAAATGTCCTTTTCAAGAACTTCTTAGGGAATAAGATTTTAACCTACAAGTTAACAATTTAGCTGGCCACAGTTTCATTGATGCTAGCAGAAGATATGAGACTCCTGAGACAGAGCAAAGGACTTTATTACAGCACAGAAGGCAACACAAATTCCTGTTCTCATAGGCTCCCTTTGCACCCCCATGTCTGTAGGATGGTGAAGAGATGGTCCCAGGTGAATTTTGCACACACGGTACATTTGAAACATGGCTGAGGAACCACAGTTTTGGATAACTCTAATCTTTTAAAGTGGTTCCTAGCAAACCTGTCCAAACTTTGACCTGGAGGGTGGTATTATCTTCCTTATTCTCTACTGTAAACAAATCTGTTCTCGGACCTGGAGTGAGTAACACACTCTAACTTGCAATGTCATTGGCTATATAAACATCATGAAGTATTAGTCTAGACAAGAAGCTGTTGCCTTTGGAGAACTTTGAGACAGGAATGGATAATTGTTTCCTAACAGGTGCTTCATGGGCTGTTTATCCCATTTTGGTTTTCTTTTCTTCCTTCCTTCCTTCCTTCCTTCCCTCTCTCCCTTCCTTTCTTTCTTGCTTGGCTCACAGAGAGCTAGAGAGAATGTTAAGAAGTAACAGAACTTGAATTTTGCCCTTCCCCCGCCCACTTTTGGGTTTCTTACTTGTTTATTTCTTTTCTATTATGGTTTACTATAGGATATTTACTGATTTTGTTTTTTGATTCACATGGTTAATAATTTATTTCTCATCAATGGCAGAAATTTAGTTTAGCAGGGTTTAGTTTAATGATATGAACATTGGTGATCTCTGTAAATAAATGATTGAGAACAATTCTCTGTTGAGTGAGAGATGATAGAGAATCAAGTTTGTTAGTATTTTTTGTTTGTCTGTTTATTTATGAGCTCAAATCAATTAATAGTTTCCTGTACACCAGGAAAGAAAGCAGCCATTGAGATCTGGAATAGACAGTAATTGTGTGTCTGTTTGCTTTTGAACTGTGGATGATATTGTAGAACCAAAAATATAAACTCCCTGTGTCTGTGAGTCTGTGTGTTTGTACTTGAGAAAAGATTTTCCTTTTTATTTAACCATGAGGTTATTTCCTACTCTAACATCTCTTACATAAAAGATACTTTATTGATGTATAGGTATTAATAAATGCTTAAGTAAATAGAATATTCCAAGATTGTCTGAGAATAAAAAAAATACTAAATCTTAATATTTTTAATGTACAAAATTTTAAGAAAAAACAATCCTTAGAGAAACTGCTAGCTTAGAAACATTTTCAGAGTCTACATTCATAGTTAGGTCTTTAGACTGTTGTAATAATTTTCTGTGTTTTTAAAAATATCAAACAGCTATATATCTTTTTCTTGAGGATAATGCACATGTACATTTTATTATTTGCTTGTTTATCTTTAATAAATTTGTGTTCTGTTTGCTTTAAATGAAGAGGCTAGTTTAATCTGAACTTCTTACTTCTTATACTGGTTATATGATCAAGTAAGCTAACATAAATTATAACAGCATAATAATGACAGTAGAAGTTTTTACATCACTACTTTTTTTTTTCCTTTTTCAACTCAAACTATTTCCAAGATATTTTGGTAACTTAAAGGCTTGGATTATTAAATTGATCTAATTCATGATATAATAATAATTCATTACTAAGTTGAGTTAATTACCACTTAAAAAGGTATAAAGGAGATGTGTGTTGACTATAGAAATTTGTGTGATATGCATTTTAAAGTTTAGCTAACCTGCTATAATGTTGATTGTGGAACAGTTTGGAGGTTTTTATTTCCCAGTTTTATCTGTCAATTAGGAGTGAGCTTCTTTGATTAAAGGTTATTCACATGGGTAGTTTAGAGTATACTCAGCAATAGTGACAAAGAAAAAGAACCAGGCATGCAAGATAATAGGAAGAATTTTAATTTTTTCAAGGGTAAATAGTTTTGTTCTAAAGTGTAGATATAGTTGTCTCAGAATATATGAGAGTATATAATGAAAGACAAAACTTGAGGAAGTATACCAAGTTATAAAAGATATGACGGGCAAGGGAATATTATTTACCTTGATCTATAAGTCTTATATTAGTTTTTTATTACTGCTGTAACAAATTATCACAAACTTAGTGGCTTAAAAACACCCCAAATTTATTGCCTTATGATATTGGAAGTCAGAAGTCCAAATTGGGTCTCACTTGGTTAAAGTAAAGATGTCAGCAGGGCAGCATGCCTATCAAGGGCTCTAAGGAAAACGCTGTTAACTTGAATTTCTCATCTTCTAAAGGTTACACCCATTCCTTGGCTCAGGAGCTCCTCACAGGCAGCAATCACAACACTCTGATGTCTGCTTTTGTAGTCACATCTTTCCACATCCTGGAAACTCACTTGTGCTAGGAATAAGCTAGAATACTCATAGGGCTCATAATTTTTGTAGTTCCTTGCTCAGGGATCAATGTCCTGAGCTGCCAATCATTCAAATTCTAAAATCTATGTTTGGAAAAATGTTGTCTGAACTCTTAATTGTTTCACGTGGGAATCCTGGAATACTGTTAGCATTATTTTTGATGCTCTATTTTATATGGGTATATGAAGAAGCTCTTTCTCTTTCTTTTTAAGCTGTCTCTAACCCACTATTTAGTAGGTTATGCTTTTTTAAGCTGAAATGAACAATTCTAAGGTAACAACTGATTCTCACTGCCCCTTCAAAAATCAAAACTAAATATTTTTGCTGAGTCTTCTTATAAAAGTAAATGCAGTACAGATCTGTCCTCTGTCTTACCAGGATATAATTGGACAAATCAATAGTGCAACCAAGGCTATACTTGGAGTGTTACATTTGAGAGAAATCTCATCTAATCAGGTATGATAAGCACATATTAAGGAATAGGGATTGACAATATTTGGAGCCAAATTCTGTAATATTCTTCCAAGAAATCTGACTTGTTACCTGGACTATCAAGTCAGTACCACAGTTTAAAAATTCACAGGTGAATTTTCTCAGTAAGAAATTCACTACCTAGTAATCTAAGGACCTTAACAAATCTTAGAGAATTTCAACTCAAAAGAAATCTACCCAAATATATAAATATAACAGTTGGAATCTGATGGAGAGTGTGTCTTGAGCTTGGAACTTCAGCCTCACCAATAAAGAAAAAATCATATAATTTGAGGAGTCAATCTAGGATTTCTTTTGAAACTTTATACAAAGAGGTTAATTAGTTGACATTATTTGTTGCCCAAACTATTCGTCTGATTTTCAGAACTGAAGAAGGCTTATTGAATCAAGTAACACTCTCACTTTATCTATTCAAATAGTCAGTCTAAATCTAATAAGAACAGCTTTTTTTGTGATCAAGAATAATCTTTGTAGATTCTGATCACAACAGGAGAAAACTGTCAGATCAAAAATATCCACAACTTGGGTATAAGTAAAGAGATTACCAGGTATTCTTCTAGCGCAGTTCTGGGTTCATTTACTGGTGATTACCAACCCTCTAGGGGCAGTGGTAAACTTATAGAATTTTTCCTGGTAGAGATGTAAATAATTTCTACCCAGTAGAAGAGATAATCCCAAATATTATGGTTTGTGGATTTGTTGGATATTGGCCAGTTTTGTAGTTTACTCAGCAATCTATCAAATTCCATATCTATCTTTATTTCTATTTCTATGTATATATTTAAATGCTATCTAAACTGTTCATAACATGTTACTGTTTCCTTTATTAAATAGTAAGTTAAATATCAACTCTGACAGATGTTCATTTTATATTTGTATGAGAGGAATGCTTTACAAAGCTTTTGAAAATTACACATTGATGAACTCTATTAAAAAGTTTATATTCTTACCCTCCATTTAAAGATGAATATACTGATGTATTGTTAGGCTTTTTAACTATGTCAAGGTCACTTATACAGGATTAGATGAAGTATGGTTTAAATACAGGCATCTGGTGCTATAGAATATCTTATTCAGCACTCTATATGAATATAGTCACCTTAGAACAAGAGATCCCATTTCATAATACCACCCTAATGAAAAAATTTGGATCAAAAACAACATGTTTGCAAAATTTTCCCCATCCAAATGATTAGAATATTCCAGACTCAAAATTGAGTTTGAGCCTAACTTCTAATGCAATTCTGAAAGCTATTTGGAAAAGGAATTACAAAAGTGTAAACCTCATTTGATGACTGAGTCTTGTACTTGACTTTACTCAATACATTTTATATATTTTTGACATAATGTCCTCTTCAAATAAAACATATTGTTTGTATTAAGCAATTTAATAAAAATTGTCAATTGGTATTTCTGTTACAAACAACAAGATTTGCACATTTTTATTATCTTAGATTAGCATGCATCTTAGACAATCAATATCATTTATACCAAACATAAAATTTCCTGTTTAGTATTACCTTGAATGAGGAATGATAAGTTAATTATCAAATAAATAAAATATTCACCTACTTAAATTATGCCACCACCAAATCATCATGGTAGTCCCATAAAAATATAATCACAATATATTTAAAATCAGACATTATAAATTTCTTCAAAGGAAAACTTCATTAATTAATAACATGTTCCATTTAACAAAATCAATACCTATTAGCTATTTCTGTATTGTACTGTCCATTAAACATAGCACATAAGACTGACATTTAAAATTAAGTTCAATAACAAAGCTGTATAAAATTCAAAGGACTGTGCCTATGCATGCTCCTCTGTTTACTCTCCTATGCGTGAACTATGAGTCCTCAGTTTTACATTATTTTTTTTTTAAATCAAATTGCCTTCTCTTCTAGATGAATTGGTAGTTTTAGAACTCTGACAGCACCCATAGAGCCCACATTACCAAAATAGTGAACACATATTATATTGATTTGCTGAATGTACTCTGAAGTAACAGTAATTTCTGAATGGTCTCTGCAGTATATTTTCTTATTTGAAGTGAATGGGATGTAGACTGTTCTTGTACTACATCACAAGAATTAGTTTCTTAGGATTAGCATAATGCAATTCTCTGAATCCTCCTTTCTACTTTACTGTTTCTATGTGCCTGTTTGTTTATAAGAATGCACTATCATTCACTCTGATTCATTAAAGAAATGCCTAAGCAGCATAGTTCTGTATAATTTTGAGGATCATTTTAAAAACTATGCAGGAGAAAACTAGATTTGTGCAATTTTTTATTCAGCTTTAACACTTTCTGTTGAGATATATACTAGATTTATTTCAGTGCTGATTATGCGAAAATATGATCAAACTGCTATAAAAGTGTATAAAACTAGCTACACTTTTTATTAAATAGGTTCATTTTGATATGAATATTGTTTCTTATATGCTAACACGGAAGGCTTTTTGTTATTTTCATTATGGAAAAATTATATCCAACTGCTATCTAGCATTTCATTGCAAAATGTAGCTCAAAATGGAAATGCATGGTGTCCACTGGCGTGCACACCAAGCCTTACCTGAATATTTTTATCATTTTTAGACAACGAGGAGTCAAATTACAATGTATTATTCTGAATATTCAGAACATCAGTCTGCATTGATCAATTATCTGGAGCACTTTTGAACATTTACTGTTTTGTAAAGAATTATCTCTGATCACGTATCTGTCATTTAATTAGATTTATTTTCTGTCAGGATTTCTACACCTAATCTAATCTTACATAAAACTATCTAAATCAGATCTTAAAACAGTCCAAATATCTATACATTCTGTGTCCATACATTTTCAGATAAAAGGCCCTTTAAAAACAATTGGTAGATTGTCAGTGGACTGATGCTAGCTACTTCAAAATGTAGTGGAGAACTTGAAAAACAATCTTTGAATAAGGTACAAATTAGAATAATGTTACCATGTTACTTGCTAGCCTTTTCTAATTTTTCTGTTGATTGCTGAGAGCCAACTACAAATCCAGCTTTAAACCAATCAAGAATGACTTTATTTTTGTCCCTCTTTACCTCTGGTTTCAAATATTCTGGCAGGATTTGTCAATTCTTTCATGATCCTCTGATGATCTTGAGTAACTAATTCCCACATTAGCTCACCTGTGTCACAGGTTTATCACATTGGTCTTTCTATTTGCTAGATTCTTTTCTCCAGAAACATTTAACACATGCATTATATGAAGAAATCAAAACAAAACTAAACAAAAGCTGGTCCTTATGTTTAATAAACTCACAATCTAGAACAAAAAATGTTCATGTATATGTTATGTTCTATGAATACATACAATTACAAAGAACACAACTACAAAAGAAGGTTATAACATCTTATATAAATCAATCCATTAAAAAAATCATAAACATCTATTCTCTGATAGTCACTGTTCTAAGCAATAGAAACAATTATGAAAACACAGAAGAGGTATTTACTCTGGATTGAAGAAATTTATAGAGATGTCGTATGGTAAATTTCATTTTAATTTATGCTGAAAGATAAAGTCGAATTTTTCCAGAAGACAAAATGGTAATGGCAAGGTTCTTCCAGGTAGATGGTAAGATATAAGCAAATACAAAAAGATAGAAATGGAATAGTAACCTTGATATTCATGGACTACGGGAATGATAAGTAAGAGTTGTCCACACTGTCATCATTGCAAGAACAATGCTTTAAAAGGAGCACTAGGAAGCCCGGGTATTTTGAACCCTTCTTTCTGACCTTTTAATACATGAATTACAAATGGAGGCTGGTGGACTAGAGAAAGTCAAATCTACCTAGAGAGAGGAAAGACAGGGCCTATTTTAAAACTATAAATGGATTCATGAAGGACTAAATATTATTGACTAAGGAGGAGACAAAAATTGTGGAAAGCTCATGTATGTTTGAAAGAAATATAAGATTTCCTATAGAAAAGGAACCTCACTAATTCAAAACGAAAGAAAAAAAAAGATGTTTAACATTATTAGTAAATACAAATTAAATAAGGTGATAATATTCTGTCCAACATTATCAGTAAATAATGAAATATTATTTAACCATTATTTTTTTTTAATTTGTGAAAATTTGAATATATACATTTATTACAAAATGTGGTGAAATAGTATACTTCAATGATTTTTTTTGGAAGGCAACTCAGAAATAAATATTTTAACATGTTCATATTCTTTATGCCAGTAATTATAGTAACATGAATATAACTTTAAGAGGTAATCAGATTCAGCCAAATATTTATGCACTATTATTTTTATTGTCTTATTTACCTTACTAGGAAATTAGGAAATAAAGAATCAAATATCCTAAATACATGATAATATTTCATTAAATATGGTATAACAATATATGGGATTATTACATAGAATATTATACAAAAGTTAAAATTATTTTTATAGTAATTTTTATATATGATAAAATGTGAAATATAAAAAAGTAGAATAAAATTTTTCTAATGGCATTATCTCAAGTATATAAATATGTATGTGATACACACATGTTAACAGTAGTTATTTGTTGGTAATATGATTTTGAGTAATTTTCAATTCTTTTATTTTTATGTACTTCCCTGATTTTCTACATGGGATGGATATATGCTATTTCTAAGGAAACAATTATTTTTAAGTTAAATATAGAAAAGAATATCTGAGAACACTGTGGCCATTGAGCTTTTGTGCTTTTTACAATAAGTAAGGCAGGATATTGAAAAGCAGACAGGGAGGAGACCAATGGAATAGCCTTAGGTTTATTGATGAATTTTCATCATGAAAAGTTATTTCACACCACCTCTCTGCAGTCTTCTTCCAATGTGATTGATAACATCCAGCTTGGACTACGGGTGTGTGGGAGAGCTGGGTTTGTATCAGACTCTGGTCTCCTCAAAACATTTTCCACAGTCAGGGCAGTTTGGGATAAATAGATGATATAGTATAAATTGTGATATAAGAGAATCCTGGCTGTGTTGAATTTTACATGAGCCCTGTGATTCTGAAAAAGAGAGAAGGTTAAGAGCATTCTACCTATGTCAATACTCGGTCTCCCCCATAGCAATTGTCTCTTTCCCACTCTTCTGATAACCCTTTCAAAGAAAGTCTCTTCTGATAAGGCCAGGTTTGTTTTTTGCTTGACAACATGTTAGCAAAGGAATTGTGACTCAAGAAGATAACTACAAAATCTTATATTTCTTCTTTTAAGCTATGTAATTTCAACATTTATTTGTCCCCATATATTTTTTCCCTTAGCTATGCCCGATCTAAAACTTTTTGAAGATGGTTAAAACAATAACTGACAAATAATTATTGCGTTATGTCTCCATAATGCATAACCAATGCATAACCAATAAGAGATTATGCATTTGGTATGTATGTAAATAGTAAACATTAAACAATGTATATGTAAATATTATATAAGTGATATGGTATGTAAATAGTATGTAGTTCTGATATATCTACAATGTTTTTAACTAGAGGAAAAAGAGCAAAGAAATTAATTCAACAAATAGATTAACTACTTAATTTTTACCAAAAATTAAAGTTCAGTTTAATATTTTATGAAATTTACTTTTTCAATCCTAGTTATATATGATGATGAGAAAATTTTAACCTACAAGGGGAAATATTTGAGATAAATTTTTAATTTCTAAAGGTATTTCTGAAATGCCATTAGAAATTTAGAAGTTTTGCCACACTCATTCAGTTTTTGCCCTGTGTTATGTATAGGAGAGACAATGCATTACACAGGGAATTTAAAAATGAATTATACCTGACTTCTGCCTTGGAGGAGCTGATACAATGGTGAAAAAGAGAAACATGCTTACACTTCTAATTATGTTGCAGGAGGAACAAGGTGGATTACTAGTAAATATAATAGGCTTTGAAGGCAGTAAATTAAGCAAGTTTATATATGGAAAACTAAATATTCAAGATGGTGCACAAGTTCTTAACTCACTAAGTTTCCTCATCTGTATAATGGGGATGATAAGCCCATGAAGGGGCGCCTAATAAATCATGACCCCAGATTATGACATTGTGATTGGAATGCTATAGAGATTCTAAGACAGAAGGCTATAGGGACACAGAGGAAGAAGCTGTTAAGTTTGTCTGAGAAAGCTGGTGAAATTATATTAGTCTGGATGGACCTACCTTGAAGGTTTAGATAAAAATGAAATCACAGGCAAGACAAAGGAGGAAAAGCAATAAGTGAACAATGTTGTAAAAGCATTTGTCAAACTCAGGAAATATTCGGGGACTTAGGGATATAGATATGGCAGGGAAAGGTAAAGGTTGTGGAAAAGTGGGCTGAACCAGGATGTGAAGCCTATTATATTTGGGATTTATTGTGTACTAAATACAGAATTAACTTTATATTTTAAAGCAAATTCTATGCTTTAGAAATAAAACTTTAGTAGCTTGAGGGTAGATAGATTGGACATAGTAAAGATTGGAATTAGATACAACAATTAGGGGTATATTACAATTGTCCATTCAGGAGATAGCTAAAACCTAGACTACATCAGTACAAACAAAAATCAGGAAACAAAGGGAACAGTCACCTGGTAATTAAATATAAGTAAAAATATTGTATAGGTATAGGTGGACAGCTTAGCCACTTGTTTTGAGATGCTTTTGAAATATCTGGGTGAATATATCTTATTTGTAGTTTTTGATAAGTGAAAACCTGACCTGCTCTCTGCTAAACTGTTAGGGAAGAACTGCGAATTGAAAAATAAAACAGTTTGTCCAATACACCATGAATCTCAAAACAGGAAACCAAATAAAACCAAAGCCATCATGTTCTTTACAAAATATCTAAATCATTTTTTTTCTAAACAGCAGTTCACCCAGAGCCATATGGTCCAAGATGATTATAGAGAAATTGACCTAAAACTTGCTCAGCACAAATTCATAGGTTCTGAGAGACTGAATATAAACATGGACACTGGTCAGCCATAAATGACAACAGAGCTCTACCCCACAGCTTCCACAGCAGCCTGACCAGGAAGCCAAGACACAACCTCTGCAGCAATCAGTCCAAAACCATCAATAACTGTCAACTTCCCCATGTTTTGTCCCTACTTCTGAGGCCCAACCAGATAAAACCAAAAATCATCCCCAAACCAATCATATAAATGTCCCACTTCTAGTCACCTGCCTCCAGCTTCCCCATGCAAACAGCCTCCGATTAGATAATATTTGAAGACTTCCCTTTTTTTTTTGCACTATAAAAAGAAAAGAATGCCTTCCCATTTCTGTGCCTACCCATGAGCCTCTAAAACTCAAGTGATTGTGGCCAACTCCTTTGTTATAAACACCTTTGAATAAATAGCTTCTGTTTGTTCTCATTTTGGTTTTCTTTGTTTAGAACTACAACTTTAAAGGTAAGTCCACTGACTTTGCTGTTTGCAAAATCTGAAACATCCCTTTCAAGACTCTCCTATACCTAACTCTAGCACAAAACTGAAGTACTCTTTCTATGTTTCCTGCTATTAAAGGCAGCCCACATTTATATTAAATAATCTCCCTTGCTACAGGAAGTAGAAAATCTAACTTTGCTGAAAACAACTGTGCTCCTGATGGTCTCTGGCTGATGTTCATCTATATTTGAATTACACATAAGAAATAAAATACAAATATTTGGTGAAAATAAAAATAAAGTGAAAGGAGTCAAATATAGACAATACTTTAGAAAGGAAGGATAGTTAACATTTATTGAGTGTTTGATGTGTGTCAGATACTATAAAGTATTCTTTCTATATATTATATAATTTAATTACTCAAACCAACCACTGAGTAGGTCTCACTACCTCCATATTAGGACAATGAGAATCCAAAAAAAATAAAGGACAAAAATGTATGCACAAGTAATAATACAAGTGGTTTTTGCACATAGACTCTCTGACTCCAAAGAATTTAGTCAAAAGACTAAATATGGGCTTCCCTGGTGGCGCAGTGGTTAAGAATCTGCCTGCCAATGCAGGAGACACGTGTTTGAGCCCTAGTCCGGGAAGATCCCACATACCGCGGAGCAGCTGGGCCCATACGTCACAACTACTGAGTCTGTGCTCTAGAGCCAGTGCTGCACAACAAGGGAAGCCACTGCAACTAGAGAAAGCCCACGCGCAGCAACGAAGACCTAACACAGCCAAAATAAAATAAAGAAATAAGTAAATTTCTAAAAAAAAAAAAAAAAAAAAATTTTAAAAAAAAAAAAAAAAAAAAATTTTAAAAAAAAAAAAAAAAAAAAATTTTAAAAAAAAAAAAAAAAAAAAATTTTAAAAAAAAAAAAAAAAAAAAATTTTAAAAAAAAAAAAAAAAAAAAATTTTAAAAAAAAAAAAAAAAAAAAATTTTAAAAAAAAAAAAAAAAAAAAATTTTAAAAAAAAAAAAAAAAAAAAATTTTAAAAAAAAAAAAAAAAAAAAATTTTAAAAAAAAAAAAAAAAAAAAATTTTAAAAAAAAAAAAAAAAAAAAATTTTAAAAAAAAAAAAAAAAAAAAATTTTAAAAAAAAAAAAAAAAAAAAATTTTAAAAAAAAAAAAAAAAAAAAATTTTAAAAAAAAAAAAAAAAAAAAATTTTAAAAAAAAAAAAAAAAAAAAATTTTAAAAAAAAAAAAAAAAAAAAATTTTAAAAAAAAAAAAAAAAAAAAATTTTAAAAAAAAAAAAAAAAAAAAAAAAAAACTTAAAGGATAATGATTAGGAAAAAAAAAAGACTAAATGCATCAGAGAGTAAACATAGAATGAAATATGAGAGGATCACCTTCAATTCAGCTCTAGATAACTGATAATTTTGGTGAGAGCAATTTCACAAGTGTAATGGTGACTAAGGTCAGACTGCTGTGAAGGACCCAAGGCAACAATAAAGTGGAGGCAGTGGATACTAATTTATCAAGAAATCTAGTTTGCAAGGGGAAAAAATCGTATCTTGAGGAGAGGCATGAATATGGTTAGTCATTTCTGGGTGAGAGATGATTGAAGATGATTATAAATAGAAAAAAATGGAACCAGTCAAGATGGACTAACTGAAGGTACAATGTAACAAAAATGAGAGTGTTGTTTAGAGTTACATTTGGAAAATCTAAGGGAGTAGGGATAAGTCAGTGATTAATAAGAGAGCTTTAATGTTTACTCTTGTTAAATAGGGGCAAAACTTAGTCCCTTGAGAATGAATTTGACTTTTGGAAATGGCCAAATTACCAGCAGTCAAATTTGATGGGTATATTTGAATATCATGATTAATGATGTTATAATTTGAAGTTCAAATTAAAATGTGTTGATAATATTGTGATGTGTGTTACCTTAAGTGATTTTTGACTTTCAGAAGTCAAAAATAATTTTATTCCTTTTAACATTATAGGAGCCATATATATTGTTTCCTAACAAGCCAACAATTCCCGGTAATATATGAATTCTAATATATTCCAACATGTATAGTTTATGCTATTAATTTAAGGAAACACTTTTGTGTGTGTTTCAATAATGTTGACCCTTCAGAAATATTCATACCACAAGAGGATAAGTAATAAAATAGCATATACATGTATATATGTACATATACATATATATTTGTCTTGAATATGTATATATATATATGTGTGTGTATAGTCAAGATATATATACATATATATATATATATATATATATATATATATATATATATATATATATATATATACACACACACACAAGTTAGAAAGGCAAAATTTTCTGCATTTTATTCATCTTTGTGAGAAGTTGTAACGTTGCAAAACCATATCTCAAACCTTGAAATCTTAAAATTTAATTTATTTTTATGAAAGAACATGAGCAAGTAAATATTCTAACATGATCAATGTCATTATTACAGTTTATAAATCTATAGGGCATAAAGATTGATAGGATATGACAAACTGAGACCCAAACATTTCTCTAAGATCTAGGGGATCATTTTCTTTATGAGATAGACATATCAGCATAAAGATTTCTGCTTCAAGTTTTCTTGGTTATAAGGGAGTTTGAGTTTTAATCTTTTTGACATTCTTTACAGCAACCCTGTCTTCATCAAAAACAAACATTTATTGAATGTCTAGGATGTGTAAAATTTTA
This sequence comes from Lipotes vexillifer, assembly GCF_000442215.2. Taxonomy (NCBI): domain Eukaryota; kingdom Metazoa; phylum Chordata; class Mammalia; order Artiodactyla; family Lipotidae; genus Lipotes; species Lipotes vexillifer. The sequence goes on along the minus strand of NW_006791831.1, from coordinate 145,232 downwards.
ATAATGATAATAATTTTAAAAGGACAGTCACCTTTAAAAAAAACAACAAAAACAACTAGGAAATATTTCTTTTTTGACATCCCAAACGTGATTCTGTTTATACATTCATTGGGAGTATTTACTGTGGTAGAACTGAAAAAGCTTACTGGTGATTCAGAGTTTCTCCTTTCACCTTATTGATTGTAAAGAAAACTTAAAATGACTACTACCCTGTCAAAAAATCTTTGTTGTTAATGATAATTTGTTAGCATAATAAACTTTGAATATTGCAAGCTCCAATTTCTAGAATAAGCATAAAAGATGATTGAATACAAAAAGGCAACTAAATAGAAAGATATATTGCACTGATAATTGGAGAAAACATTGTGCTTGAAATGTATTCACCTTAGAATGAGAATAAAATCTTACAAAGTTACACTGTTTCAGTTTCAAAAGTGCTGATTTTAATGAAGCATTGCGTACCATAAAACAACCTTGGGATGTACTCCTTATACCACTCTGAAATGCCTGATGCATGCTGTAGTCAAAATAACAACTATCTACAGATATTGTCATAGGCCATTTACCCTGTTAAAGGATTTGATCTCCTTCAAGAGTTTCAAATATCACTCTTACTAACAAGTTTGTTTCTATTAATCTCTTTGTGCCTAGGTATAAGTAAGAGGTGTGATGTGGGAAAAAAGGCAATCATGGGCAACAACAATAAAACTTGGTGTTTGGTGAGTTAACCAATTTGAAGCAACAAGTAAAATTAATCTACTGCCTAACGTGTTTTTAGCCAAAATAAGCAAGCATCATATTTCTTACAAGACATTTTCTTTTTATGAAACATATTCTCCTTTATGTTGATTCTCTTTTTCAAATGCTACTCTATGACTCTCAAATTTCAGCTTTGTAGATTATTATTATTATTATTATTATTATTATTATTATTATTATTGAGTTTAGTATCATAGTTGGAGGGGGAATAAAAATACCAGCATTAGTGATAGGTCTCATATATGAACTCTAAATATGCTTGGACAACTAACAAATTGTATTTGAATTTTTAAATTTGAAATCCATTCTCTGTCACTATCTTCCCCACCTCTAACCTTTTGGTAGTGACAAGTTATGTCAATAGTAAATAGTAAATCCAGGCAGGGTTGGTTATACCTGAAATACAAACTTCTATGAAAACAAATGGTATATTTTTCTTTTCTTTTTGATATATACCATATCTCTAGAAAATAATGCATCATCCTTCCTGGTAAAAAATGTACCAAAAATACTGAATCCTCAAAGTCAGAAAATTTCTTATATTTCTATTGGTGCATAGTTGGTTTAATTAAAATTTGCATTTATAAAAAGGAGATTTATAGCAAAAATCATAAAGATTTTAGGGAAGTACATCAAGATGAATCATGCATTAATTATCCTAGAAATAATCAAGATAGTATTATATGTCTGTTTTAAAACTAAGACAAGAAAATTTAAATAATTTTCCTAAACTCAAGCAGCCTAATATGTGAAAGAGACAGAATTTAAGACCAGGACAAATATTAGAAAATTGTTTACTTCTCTTTGTCCATTTTCTTTTTCTTCACTTCTTACATCGTATATCAAATGTTTCTGGTCTCAGGAATGAAAATTTGAGTTAATACAACTGCATTAATTTTAACCACTTTATAGGATTTGTGTGCCCAATATCCTGAGACTAAACTACTGCTTCATGAGAAAATATGTTTTGAATTCTGAACAATCAATATGCAAACACTGATTTCCTATAATTCATAGATATAACATGGTATAGCCTCTGATTAAAAGATGGATCTAATATAAAATGTTCAATATGGGAAATCAAATAACCCTGAAAATTACATCATTTGAGAGTGAGTCATCAGCAGGTATGCTTCACAGGGAATGGATTTTAAGACTTTGAGCTATAATTTGTTTTATGGCAAGGTGTTAATACTGTAAGCACATCAGAGACAATATGATGTTATTACAAATAAAATCTTGGCAAGGCCTCAGCATTCAAATTTCCTGTTCTGAAGTCAGTAAGGATGAAATTTCTCTTTAAAGTGTATTAAAGAAAAAGACATTATAACCATTTATATAGAAAGTAAAAGAATGTTGAAATGGAGGAATAAGGATAATGTTTGATGAGATAAGGCATGTCTAATCCAGGTTTATCTACAAACAATATTTTTTTACTACAGTTTGCAATTTCACCTAAGATAAATTAAATTTGTCCTTACAAATATTTAGTTTCACTAGAGCATTATATATCAAATCCCATAAAAATGTAGCACAAATGTTTAATGAATATATTTAATTTTTAAAATATGTTTGCTTAACTTTTTGAGACTAAAACATATAAAAGATAAATTATTTCACATTAAACTGTTTTGTATTTAATTTGCATAAGTTCCCTAAATGTTTTTGGGTATATGTCTGATAATTTCTAGAAACAAAATTTAAAAGAAAAAAAAAAAGGACATTATCTGTTGATAAATTATGAATTACAGTTTACATTGTATAAAGCTATCAATTATCACAATAATAATCAAAATTAGAAAATATTTAGTATTCTTTCTATCCCTCTTTCACACACATACGTACACAGTGCACCTTCATATGTCCACACCCCCAAATCTGAATATATTTATTTTGTCATTTTAACCTATAGAATTAGGAACCCTCATAACAAATTTAATTGATATCAAAACAATGTAGTAATCATATGTGTATTTGTCATCAATTAAAATATTAACATACTGACATTAACATCAATAATCACTGAATTTTCAGGGTTAACTTTAGAATTACATATTAGACAATAGGTGGGTTTTAATAACAGGAATAGTCAAGAGTCTAATTAAACAGAACTGTTGAATTAGCAAGTGCAATCTCACCTAAGATAAATTAAATCCATAGTAAATAAAGAAGGAATTATTTTTGAAGGTGCCATAAAGGAAATTCCCTTATTTTCATCAAAACTTAAATGAATGTATTATCATTACAGATATCTTCACCTGTGGTGCAAATATATAGGTTTTAGTGGGAAATATGGAGTTTAATGGTCACAAAGAAAATCTGCAAAAATGTATTAATAAAATGAAAATATAGTAATTTTTTCCAGATTTATTGAGATATAATTGATGTATAACATTGTGAAAATTTAAGGTATACAATGTGATGATTTGAAATATGTACATACTGTGAAATAATTACCACAATATCGTTAGTTAACACATCCCTCATCTCACATAGTGTATTTTACTTTCATTTTTCAAAGTATACATTTATTATTATAATTATAATATATTAATTCCTAATAAATGTTAAAACTATCAATGCAGACATAGGAAAGAAAAAGTTAAGTAACTTTATTTTCTCAGTATCAAACATCTCCTCTCCCCTTAAACAAGGATTTCAATAATTTGATATATATTCTTCTGCACATTTTTCTACATGCTTAGGTTTTTGTCTGTCTTTGTATTCACAAATTTAGAAAACATAACTGGAATTATACATGCAGTTAGGTAACTGGTCCTTTTTTAAACAAAATTTCTTATGATTGTGTTTCATGTTAGTATATAGATACACACCTCATTCATTGCAACCCTGGTATAACATTCTATAACATAATTATGATATATTTTCTTCCATTTTTTGTATTACAGACAATACTGCAACTAGCACCCTTAAATATATATGCACCTTGTCTACAGGATAGATCTCTAGAAGGATAATTTCAGGATCACAAGGCACACGCACTTAAATTTTGATAAATACATCCAATATGGCTATATATCTTTGGCTGTACTGATTATCATGTCCATCAGTGACATTGATAGAGCCAGTTCCCACATCTAAAACAAATTCAGATAGAATCGACTAATCAACTTTTAATTTTTGCCAATAGAATGGGAGCAAAATCATTGTTTCAACAACAATAATTATTGTTTTAAATTGTCTCTGATACTAATGAGGCTATTTTTAATGCATTTTAATGTTTATATGTGATGCATTTTTGTTGTTCATGGACTGCATTTTTATCTGACTTGCTCATGTTTCCATTAAATTGTTTTACTTATTTTATTTTAGGATCTTTCAAATACTTTATATTACAAAAATTATCTAAATAGAGTTCTTATTCATGAATGTGAGCTTTCTTTTTGTGGCCTTTATTTTATTCTTTGTCTCTTCTTATTTCTCAGCCAATCTGATTTTACCTTCCTCCAAATTCTAAAATAATTCACTAAAATTTCTGGAAAATAGATGGTACAATTTCCATGATTTTTTATGCCAGTTATGTATTCATCCTTAAATACATACACACGCATATATTTGCTATCTCACTAGGACTCTATGAGGGGAAGGAGTTACATACATTACCCAAATACATTTTTAGACCAAGTCTGACATTAATGGTATATTTAGAATGACATATTTTTCTGTTGAATAGAAGGACATTTGCATAGGCTCTTGAATGAGTCATATCTTGCCAAGAATATCAGTCCCTTAATTTAACAGCATGTATCTAAGTTAACCTATCTAGGACATTTTTGTATTCATAAAGAATATAATAATTCTAATAATTCTACTTCATAATGGTGTAAGGACTAAGAATTAGTAAATAAAGTTACTCGTGGAGTTCTAGGAATAAAGTTACTCATGGAGTTCTAGGAATAAACTTAAAGTTACTTATGAAGTTCTAGGAATAGACAAATTCTTTACTATTTAGCATTTTCCTTGTATGTGTTTGGTGGTTTAAAGGGATGTCCGCGTGCATGTTTCTTGTCTTATTAAGCACCAGAAGCAAACATTATATATGATTTCAATCCAAGGTGTGAAGACATTTAAATCATAGGCAATTGTGTGATTATATAAACTTTAGTTAATGAAATAGTAATCTTTCAAGAACAACGCATCTATCATGTCACTTGCAGCTACACCATGTCTTCCCTTCTTACCTAAGTTTTACATCTTGAACCACTGTGAGACAAGAAGGAAATGTGCTATAAAGGGACATGCGGAGGACTCAACATGAGAGAAATCCCATGTGAATATATCATTGGTTTTTGGAATTAAAAAATATGAGGTTTTGATTGCAAGAAGTTGATGGCAGAGGAGAGCAGAAAGACACTGGCATCTCTAAGTACAGCTGTGTGTGTGTTTTTTTTAAAGTATTAATTATGTGTTACTCTTCATCTTAGGTTTTTTTTTTGTGTAGTTTGTATTTTCTCTATTAGCACATAAATACATATAAAATAACATTAATGGTCACATAAGTTATGAATTTATACATAATTTTCTTTAACTTACCTTTCAAATGTAGAAATAAGGACATGTTTACACACAGAAAATAAGCTCAGGAGAAAATAATTCCATTAGTTGCACATGTTTTCTCTTGATAGTAAAACAATAACTTTTTTTCTGTTTTCTATATGAAAACTTAACTTTGATATGTACACTTTCTATGAATTCTTATGTTTCTAGAGTAACAGTGATACATTTCAGTAAAGAACAGTAGTATTTATGGATGGAATGCATATATCTCATGTTTTAGAATTGGGAAAAATTACAATTGTATATTAAAAGTATGACATGATGATTCTTCAGACTGTGATGAATTGACTACCAAGTGTTTGATAAGAGCTAGCCAGGCATTTATGAATTTCAAAAGAGTGATGATGCATTTATATAATCAACCAGATTAATTTTTTAGAATTTCTTTACTTTTAAAACTGATTACTGTATCACATGCATAATCAATCTGGGAAGTATTACAACAAGGGAAAGAAAATTGTTTTTGGAGGGGGCTTGGCTTTATTGGGATTTATGGTCTTCCTGAAGGCCACAGTACATAAACAGATATACAGTCTCTCTGTGATATTAAAATTTTATTGGAGGGAACAGTTAGGAAAAATATATTAAAAGTTATTTTAGGTGAGAAATAATTAGGAAAAACGTCTGGGAAACTTTGCAGTAGCACATGACAGACAAGAATTTTGCAAAAATATTATGCTTTGTTACACATATTTAAATCTATTTCTTTTATGACTTAACTTGAAATCCATTCAATAACTTGTGTTCAATGCAGGATTTGTAGGTCTGTGCATAAGTCTTTGGTTTGAAGTTTTTGATCTACTAAATATTGCTTCAAAAAAGTGTTCTGGGGGTTTCCCTGGTGGCGCAGCGGTTGGGAGTCCGCCTGCCGATGCAGGGGACACAGGTTGGTGCCCCGGTCTGAGAGGATCCCACATGTTGCGGAGCGACTGGGCCTGTGAGCCATGGCCGCTGAGCCTGCATGTCCAGAGCCTGTGCTCCGCAACGGGAGAGGCCACAACAGTGAGAGGCCCACGTACCGCAAAAAAAAAAAAAAAAAAAAAAAAGTGTTCTGATGCTTGAAAATATGAGTAATAAGAATAATTCTAATAATGATCTTTAATGAATGTAGTAAGTGTTTCTCATTTTTAGAGCAATTCATATGAAATAGAAATTACATAATGCATTTTTCTTTCATCATACATATTAAATCAAAGGTCTTTATTTGTTTTTTTTTTTTGATTTGTTCATTTTATTCTAAATAATTTAATATATGACAGTTTTTTTCCATTCTTCCTTAAACATTTCTACCTTATAATAAATAGGAATATTTTGTCACTTCAAGGTTCCATTATGTTCTCCTAAGACACACCTGACTCAAGGGAATTGCTGGCACACAATTCATTCTCTGCATGTGCTTAATCACTAATAGAATGTGTTGGGCTTGAGCTATTGAAAAATATTTTTTTTCATTTTCTCAAATATAAATTACATTATACTACTGACTATGCCTTTTTATCCAAACAATCCAGATCCCCATGAAGGTTTCAATTCTCTCTCCTTGGATCCTTTGTTATAGAATCATTATGAAAAAAGAATGGGAACATTTGTCAGGACTGTCACTAACTCTGATTTGTAATAAGCCATTTAATCTTCATGAGCCTCAATCTTCTAAAAAATGAAATAAAAATGAGACATTGCTCTGTTTTGTATCTTGTAGGATGATTTTCAGAAATAACTATATAAAGGAAATAATTTTAAGTCTAAAACTAAAATTTCCCCAATTTTACTAGCACTTGTTCTTTCTACTGTATAGAAAACCATGATTAGTAGTGGCAATTTACACTTTATTCCTAATCCATAGGATCATAATTTCACCATCAAGCTGTCTGAAATCAATGGTTAATTTTTTTCATTATATTTTTAATATAAATAGTACTATTTTAATTTTATTTCCTCAAGGTTGAGGAAATTTCATGTTTGTCCCTTAGAACCTTTGTATTAGAAAGTATTTAGTAAATGCTTGCTGAATCTAAAAAAATGACTCCACCTCGCTTTTATAAAGTTTTGGAACATCTGGTATATATGGCATACCATATAAGCCATTGACAATTTATTTATAGTTTAAGATATGGAAATTCAACATCAATGTAATTTTTAAATGATTACCCTGATAGCTGGAATTTTGATGAGAAAATATGAACAATTATTTAACATCTTCCACAATTTATCTTCTACATAAATCCAGTCTAATAAATTATGTTTTACCATGTGTCCTTTTAATATGGATCATCAGATTGCAGTGTAAGATTAGGCAAGTTAGATTATGCAGTATAAAGTATGATTTATAAGTAACATTGATAAAGTACTCAAGAAATCATTGTGCTTATGACACCTTGCAGGTGCATTAGAAACTCAAGTCTTGACCCATCTTGAGTCCCATCTCATCTTCATTTAAGGATAATTGGTTAGCCATTGGTCTATCAAATGTTAATCAAGGTATTTTAGAAAAAAGTAGAGAAAATATTTAAATGACTTTATTCAGAGATATTTTTAAAACTTGCAACTAAAGGTAATGTATGGCACCCAGAGACCTTAATATGATCTTAGTAACTGATGCATTCTTAAAGGCTGTGCATGAGATAAAAAGACTCTGTGGGTTACAAGTAACAAGAAGTGTTTCATTTCAGCTAAAGCATTTTCATGTCATTTCACATTATTGAATATATTTGATGTTCCTTTTGGGTGGTTTTCTATAATGTTGCTTTACATTCTCAATGATCAATTGCTTAAAATTGGCTCAAAAAACTGGAAAATATGTATGCAAATATCAAAATAAATAGTACAATTTTTAAATGCAAATTATGAACAAGATCCTTCTGTGAATTTCTACTTGCTGAGACAAACAAATCTATAAGTATGATTATTTCACACAAGCATTTTTACTCAACCTGAAAAAATGAAGAAAAGTAAAGTAGTGGGAATGGAAGAAGGTATGCTATGTAAATGGAAACCAAAAGAAAGCTGGAGTAGCAATACTTATTTTAGACAAAATAAACTTTAAAATAAAGAATGTTACAAGAGACAAGGAAGGACACTACATAATAATCAAGGGATCAATCCAAGAAGAAGATATAAAAATTGTAAATATATATGCACACATCATAGGAGCACTTCAATATATAAGGCAAATACTAACAGCCATAAGGGGAGAAATTGAAAGTAACAAAATAATAGTGGGGGACTTTAACACCCCACTTTTATCAGTGGACAGATCATCCTGACAGAAAATCAATAAGGAAACACAGACCTTAAATGACACATTAGACCAGATGACTTTAATTGATATATATAGAGGATTCCATCCCAAAGTAGTGGAATACACATTCTTCTCACATGCACAAGGAACATTATCCAGGATTGACCACATGCTGGACCACAAAGTGAGACTCAGTAAATTTAAGAATACTGAAATCATATCAAGGATCTTTTCTGACTGCAACACTATGAGATTAGAAATAAACTACAAGAAAAAAACTGTAAAAGACATGAACACATGGAAGGTAATTAATATGTTACTAAACAACCAGTGGATCACTGAAGAAATCAAAGAGGAAATCAAAAAATACCTTGAGACAAATGAAAATGAAAGCACAACAATCCAAAACCCATGGGATGTAGTAAAAGCATTTCTGAGAGGGAAATATGTAGCAATACAATCTTACCTCAAGAAACAAGAAAAATCTCAAGTAAACAACCTAACCTTACACCTAAAGCAACTAGAGAAAGGAGAACAAAAAAAAATCCCCCAAAGTTAGTAGAAGGAAAGAAATCATAAGGATCAGAGCAGAAATAAATAGAGTTGAGGAGAACAATAGCAAAGATCAATGAAACTAAATGTTGGTTCTTTGAAAAGATAAGCAATATTGATAAATCTTTAGCCAGACTCATCAAGAAAAAGAGGGAGAGGACTCAAATTAATAAAAATAGAAATGAAAAATGAGAAGTTACAACTGAAGCCACAGAAATACAAAGGATCATAAGAGAGTACTACAAGCAACTGTATGACAATAAAATGGACCACCTGGAATAAATGGACCAGTTCTTAGAAAGGTACAATTTCCCAAGACTGAACCAGAAGAAATAGAAAATATGAACAGACCAATCACAAACACTGAAATTGAAAGAGTGATTTAAAAACTTCCAATAAACAAAAGTCCAGGACCTGATGGCTTCACAAATGAATTCCATCAAACATTTAGAGAAGACCTAACATACATCCTTCTCAAACTCTTCCAAACTTCAGAGGAAGAAATACTCCCAAACTCATTCCATAAGACCACCATCCCCCTGATAACAAACCAGGCAAAGAGGGGTGGGATAGGGAGGGTGGGAGGGAGGGAGATGCAAGAGGGAAGAGATATGGGAACATATGTATATGTATAACTGATTCACTTTGTTGTAAAGTGGAAACTAACACACCATTGTAAAGCAATTATACTCCAATAAAGATGTAAAAAAAAGAAAAAGAAAACTACAGGCCAATATCACTGATGAACATAGACACAAAAATCCTCAAAAAGCACTAGTAATCCGAATGCAACAATATACTGAAAGCATCATACACCATGATCAAGTGGGATTTATCCTAGGGATGCAAGGATTTTTCAATATCTGCAAATCAATCAGTGTGATACACTGCATCACCAAATTAAACTGCCAGTTTACAGATGACATGGTACTATACATAGAAAATCCAAAGTACTACCAGAAAACTACTAGAGCTCATCAATGAATTTGGTAAAGTTAGAGGTTACAAAATTAATACACAGGAATCTGTTGCATTTCTATACACTAGCAATGAAAGTTCAGAAAAAGAATTCAAGAAACCATCCCATTTACCATGTCATCAAAGAGAACAAGATACCTAGGAATAAACCTACCTGAGGAGAAAAAATACCTGTACTCTGAAAACTGTAAGAAGCTGATGAAAAAAATCAAGGACGAACCAAACAGATGGAAAGATATACCATGTTCTTGGATTGGAAGAATAAATATTTTCAAAATGACTCTACTACCCAAGGCAATCTGTAGATTCAATACAATCTCTATCAAATTACCAATGGCATTTTTTTCACAGAACTAGAGTAAAAAAATCTTAAAATTTATACAGAGACACAAAAGACCCTGAATAGCCAAAGAAATCTTGAGAAAGAAAAATGGAGCTGGAGGAATCAGGTTCCCTGACTTCAGACTATACTACAAAGCTATAGTCATCAAAACAGTATAGTACTGGCACAGAAATAAAACTATAGATCAATGGAACAGGATAGAAAGCCCAGAAATAAACCCACACACCTATGGTCAATTAATCTATGACAAAGGAGGCAAGAACATACAATGATGGAAAGACAGTCTCTTCAATAAATGGTGCTGGGAAAACTGGACAGCTGCATGTAAAAAAATGAAATTAGAACATTCTTTAACTCCATACACAAAAATAAGCACATAATGGATTAAAGACCTATATGTAAGGCCAGACACCATAAAACTCTTAGAGGAAATCATTGGCAGAACTCTCTATGACATAAATCGTAGCAATATCTTTTTCTGCCTCTCAGAGTAATGGAAATAAAAGCAAAAATAAACAAATGGGAGCTAATTAAACTCAAAAGCTTTTGCACAGCCAAGGAAACCATAAACAAAATGAAAATTCAACACACAGAGTGAGAGAAAATATTTGCAAATGATGTGACCAACAAGGAATTAGTCTCCAAAATTTACAAACAGCTCATATGGCTTAATATCATCAAAACAAACAACCCAGTCAAAAAATGGGCAAAGACCTAAATAGACATTTCTCCAAAGAAGACATCCAGATGGGCAAGAGGCACATGAAAAGATGTTCAACATCACTAATTATTGTAGAAATACAAATCAAAACTACATTGAGATATCACCTCATATCAGTCAGAATGGCTATCATCAAAAGATCCACAAGCAACTGATGATGGAGATGGTGTGGAGAAAAGGTAACCTTCCTATACTGTCGGTGGGAATGTAAATTGGCATGGGGATCTTTATGGAGTTTCCTTAAAAAACTAAAAATAGAGCTACCATACGATCCTGCAATCCCACTCCTGGGCATATATCTGGAGAAAAACGTGGTCCAAAAGAATATATGGACCCCAATGTTCACTGAAGCACTGCTTACAATAGCCAAGGCATGGAAGAAAACTAAAGGTACATCAACAGAGGAATGGATAAAGAAGATGTGTTACATATATACAGTGGAGTATTAGCCATTAAAAAGAATGAAATAAAAACAACAACAACAACAAAAAAGAATGAAATAATGCTATATGCAGCAATATGGATGGACCTAGAGATTGTCATACTGAGTGAAGTCAGTCAGACAGAGAAAGTGAAATATCATATGATAGATCTTATATGCAGAATCTAAAAAAAAACTAATACAAATGAACCTATTTATAAAATGCAAACAGACTCACAGACTTAGAAAATGAACTTATGGTTACTGGGGGGAAGGGTGGGTGGAAGGGATAGTTAGGGAGTTTGGGACTGACATGTACACAATGCTATATTTTAAATGGATAACCAACAAGGACCTACTGTATAGTGCAGGGAGCTCTGCTCAATATTATGTAACAACCTAAACAGGAAACGAATTTGAAAAAGAATACACACATGTATATGTATAACTGAATCACTTTGCTGTACACCTGAAACTAACACAGCATTGTTAATCAACTATACTCTAATATAAAATAAAAAGTTAAAATAACAACAACAAAAAAACCCAAAAAAACTAAAGTAGCAGTTAGAAAATATGATTAAAATTCTATGTATTCATATCCTGCTCCCTGATAGATTATCTGTTAAGAAGCTGTGCCACATCAAAGATTTCACATCACTTTCAAACAGAACAGATTGAATTCATTGGTAAAAAACATCCTATATTTTTTTCTGGAATAATTTTACAATAGTGTTTTCTAATGTAAGACTAATTAATTTGATCTTTTACACAGAGACAAGGTTAAAGCTACTGTAGCATCTCTCACATTACAGCAATTTCCCACAGCTACTGAAATTTCCCAGCCATAATGCTGGTGATACATACATGGAGGATAGTGAAACATCAGTATATTATGTTGTATAATAAACAAGTGCATTTCATATGGCATAAAATTACTTTTATGCATACTTACTAGGGTATATTTTGCTTTATAATTTATAAGAACACATATGGATATACTACAGATATGTCATGGTACATGCACAAAACAACTATTATAAATTGTTTCCAATTCTGAGAAAATAATAACCACTTATTGCAACATTATCTATTTTGAGCACACTGATTTGCTGACTAAATTTTACACATTACCAGTAACTGTTTAAAAGTGTCATACATAGATGGTCAAAATGTATTAGTACATATAACATTATTGAATGACCTATTCTTTTCAAAAACACTTCTTTTCTTCTCACTACAGGAAATGAGGGAGTAGATGTCCCTGAGTAGTGGGGGTTCCATCCAATATACTCCAGAAATAAGAGAGCATGTTCTAGCTAGATGAAAAGAGTTAGTTAGTTAAAAGGTCTACTTAATTTTGAAGTTGGCCATGTAACACTCCTGGGCAAAAAATGGTTACCTAGTGTGTTAGAAAATATCTACTGGTCAGGCTTTTACTTATTTCAGAGGCAATGTCTTCCAATATTAGACATTTCTAATTTTTATAAGCCTTATCTTGTTTTGAATGAATTTACCTACCTCCAAAAAATTACCATCTTACCATCTATAACTTTCACCTATGTTTCTTGACTATATACAAGACATTTATATTTTTCAGTTTATATATTTGAAAGTAGCAACTGGAATCCTTCTAAAATGTCTGTTATCCAGAGAATAGGAAATCCTCACTTTATATGATTTGTAATATGCATAAGTTTCAGTTACCAAGGTCTAGCTAAATAACATCAGTCTCCCAACACCAAGTTTCAAATTTCAGTTACAATAGTGGATAAGCTGTGACCAATTGCATAAAGTACCAACGTTGCTGTTAGCTCTTTAGTCCCCAAATCATTATGTAAAGAATAGATGATTATTAACACCCTGATTTGTCATCAGTCACATTACTTCTTTTAGCCTTTTGGTGAATCTGTTATTTGGTACAAGCAGAGACAGCAAAGCATGCACTTGTGTTACCTCCTAATATCCTGGTGATAAACCAAGGTGGCATTTTACAAAAATGAATGATCAATAGAGGGAACTGGACTTGTGATGAAAAGAATGAAGAAACATCAGAGGCACTGACACTGGCAAAAACTTCACATTGAAGAGACTTCTGGAGATATTTCACAACATTGAAAGTGCAAAGGATAAAATGTTGGAAGCTCAGCCAAACATATTTAATGAGAAGAAGGCAAACACTGTTCAAACTACATAAACTACTCTTTATCTTTTTTTTTTACAAGGAAATAAGACACTTTAATTCTATATGTTTCCAATATTTTATATGATAGTATATTAAATAAATATTGGATTCTATACATGATTTTTTTACTTCTATATACATTTATAACAGTATCAGCGTTTTTAATGATTTTACAAAAATTCTTAAAAGTAATGCAACAATCAAATTTTCCCATTGATTACAAAGATTGCTTTGTGTAGTTTCAGCTTGCAGGGTAATTTCACCATCCCACACTACAGTGCAAATCAGGGACTTGCTTTAAATATCCACAATGAATATTGTTCTTGAGGCCCACATACAGTGAGTGCATCAGCACACCTTGTTAACCAATCTTTAAAACAAATCCAGAATCTCACTACTTCTGACTGCTTTCCCTCTTATCAACAGTGGTGTTATTTAACCATTATGTCTTAATTATTAAATACAAAAACTTTCTAACTAATTGCCATCAGTCTTCTACTTAAATGCCCCCGACTTTGTAAGGCATTCTCTGACCATCTTTTAAATTATCAAACTTTCCTCCCAACATGAGGTATTCCCTTCATTGCTTTTTTTTTTTGTCCAAAGCCTTTATCATCTTTAAAATGTGCAGATATTTTGCATTTTACACACCAAAATACACAACATATTTTTTATGTTACATTGCATTTTGTTACATTACATTATTTTCTTTTTCTTCTGCCATGAGAATGAAACAGTCATAGCACATAACTCTCACTCAACCTATATTTGTTGAATATATGAATAAAATAATGAAAAAAAATTGTTCCTTGTGGGTGATTTCTCACATGATATTGTTTAAGGGCTCTGATCATTCTGATTTTCTACTGTGAAGGTGCTCTAAGGTGTGTCTTGTAAAATATTACAATCCATGTGGGATTCTCCAGCTGTGATCAGAGATATCTGCATGGTAATTTCTCAACATAAACTACATAACACTTGTTATTATTCACTCATGTAGCCAAAGATTGCATCTCTTTTATTTAAGTACTATGTCACGTTTTTGGCTCACAGTAAGCTTGCTGTTGACTCACTCCCAAGTTTATTTGTGCATATAGTATTCTGTTATTGTCATTAAGTATTTATTGGGGGGAAGTGAAATCAAAGGCTGAGATAATTCATCCCATAGAGGAAAGCTCAACTAGAAATGGTTCAGCCATATTTAAGTGACTCTTTGAATCAAGTCCTTCAAGATGTACTGGAAATATTTTTTAGGATTTTAATAGTAGTTCTCAATATAGTCTCTAAAATCCAAAATACTCACTTCAGATCTCTTTTTATTCATAAAAACATACATGTGAGTATGTGCTTGTGAATATTTGTAAAACAAGTAAGATAAGCTATACAACTTTTGGATTATTCAGATGAAACTTCACTCAGTTTCTGAAGAAACTTCTGCTGACACTAACTGAAAAAATACATGGCAATTATTAGTATTTCACTATGTTAGCAGAAACTAGCATGAAGGGAGGAGTAATAACTTTATTAGAAGTAATATGGAACAAGAAGCCTAGGATAAAACAGGCAAGGAAAAGTGGAGACTGTCCAGGGGAAGCCATGATAGACACTAGTTTACCTTGATACCTAAGAGGTATAGGTATAAAGGAAACTGTTCCATGATCATAAATGTATGTATAAGATTATCCTCCTGCTGAGGGACTCACCAATTAGATGTGCTTTAGAGATGAGTTTGTCCTAGATTTAAAAAAGAGTGACAAGATTTAGAACTGTTTTCTTATTTATAAAAGATGAAGATATCCTCAATAAAAAAAAATAATTGAAAACTATTTTGTAAATGCAATCATGAATTCAAGACACTTTTGGCAACTCAATAAACTGAAACAGAGAGTAAAAAGCAGAAGAAACATATACTACTGAGACTAAATAACACATTTAGAAATATAAATTCAGATGTTTTGAGGAGATAATACTTCAAGTCAAAAGAACAACACAGAACAGTCACAGAATATAAATGGTGAAAAATAATACTAATTTGACCAGGTACACAGGGCTTCCTTATTGTCTCTGCTACAAACAAAATAATGTCATCTGTGGGAAGGCAGGAATAACTGCTAGGCATGTTGTTTTCCTGGGGGATGTACCAAGTGCAAGTCATGATTAAGAGTCTGAAGACATATACATCCCAATGGTTATCATTTATTTCTGATCCATGATGGAATGAAGGATTCTACCTCACTAAATCTGTAATTTCCTTCTTTTAAATTTCTTGTTGACATAACAGTACAGTTGAAGATGTACACAGCAAAATATACATTTTTTTTTCTATTCTTAATTGAAGTTTTTTGTTTAAAAGGCAAGGTTACACTGAGAAAATCAAAAGGTAACTGGATGGGGGTTGTTCAAAAAGTGGTTTGATTTTATGGGCCTAGATTATAAAAGCAGAACAGAGACTGGAAGATAGGGGTGCTAGCTTTCTTGATAATTACACTGTAAAGAGATGGTTCCTAGGTCCTTGAGAAAGACATTCCTGAGTTGTAAAACCTAACAAGATGCTGGGATAAAATTTACATTTCAAAGGGGAAGAAACATAATTTATAATTGCAAGTTTATAAAGCAAATGCTCTAAGAAAAGGGTGACCCGAGACTTACAGTCAGGATGAAACCTGTCTAAAGTTTAGTCATGCTGAGGGAAACATTAAAGTGATCTCAGTCACAGGCCATAGCAACCTAAGGAGAAGGTCTAAAGAAATACCAACAATAAAAAAAAATAACGATGATGATGATGATGACAGAAAAGTTGCTTTATTGATTTACATTCATGTATCAAGCACTATGTTAAGCTCTTTTATATGGATACTTTAATTAGTTCTTTAAAATAAACCACTTGAGGTAGTGACTATATTGTTTGTACTGCAAATCTTCCTAGATTTACAGTGAGGTTATGTCCTGACAAACCCACCCTAAGTTGAAAATATCATTAAGTCAAAAATGCGTTTAATGCACCTAACTTGCCAAAGATAGCTTAGCCTGGCCTAAATTAAACATGCTCAAAACAATTACATTAGTCTACAATTGGGTAAATCTTCTAACACAAAGCCTATTTTATAATAAAGTTATATGAATATCTCATATAACTTATTGAATGCTAATAGTGAAAGTAAAAAACTGGATCCAGAATGGTTGTTAAGTGTATTGGTTGTTTACCCATGTGATCCTGTGACTGACTGGGAGCTGCAGCTCTCTGCTATTGCCCAGCATCACAAGAAAGTGTCTACCAGATATAACTAGCCTGGGTAAAAGATCAAAATTCAAAGTACAGTTTATACTATTCTGTAGCCTATTTGAAAGTGTATGACTTTCCCGCCATTGTCAAAAAAATTTAAGTTGAACCATTTTACTAATATTATTTGCACACAAATAAGCTTATGATAAATATATACTGAATGGAAAAATTAATCAGTGAATGACCCACCAGTGGGAAGTAAACAATACTTGGACAAACAGTGGTCTAGGATATGTCTGTAGAAATAAAATTGGATCTATCAACCCCTTTTGTCAAGTTTTCCAAACTCACAACTTAATCTTAAATCTCTAGTTCTCAATAATACTACACTGAGAAAATATGAAAATACACAAAACACAGGAATGAAAAAAAAAGTACAGTGTAGAAAATAACAATAAGAATTTTATTAGACTATAAGCAAAATATAAGTGTGATTGCATATAAAAAATCTTTCTGCAATCTTAGGTTGTGCAATCAAACAGTAGTGTTTAGAATAAAACAAAATAAATGCAGATTTGGGAGATGGGAGTGGGAGGCAGTGAATAACTTGCTCTCTTTATTTATTTATTTTTAATCTATCTATCTATCTATCTATCTATCTATCTATCTATTTATTTATGGCTGCGTTGGGTCTTCACTGCTGCCCGCGGGCTTTCTCTAGTTGTGGGGAGCGGGGGCTACTCTTCGTTGCGGTTGGCAGGCTTCTCATTGCGGTGGCTTCTCTTGTTACAGAGCATGGGCTCTAGGTGAATGGGCTTCAGTAGTTGTGGCTCACGGGCTTAGTTGCTCCGCGGCATGTGGGATCTTCCTGGGCCAGGGCTCGCTGCATTGGCAGGCAGATTCTTAACCACTGTGCTACCAGGGAAGTCCTTAACTAGCTCTCTTTAAATGTTTGAATAATTTGTCTTGTGAAAGCAGTGACGTTTATGTTATAGGTCTAAAGTATTGCAAGCAATATTAAATATGTAAACTGAAGAACATCTGATTTCTATTAAATATATGATTTCTACTAGACTTGAAATTGCTATATTGGCTAAAATAGAAATAATTGTCTTTGAAGTCAGAAACTTCTCCATTATTAGAGGTATTCATGAGAGATTTTGACTGCAGGATTATAAGGTAGAATAGAGAATATAATGGTGAGTGATATACATATGCACTTTTAGATTTATGTTTGTTGATTCTGTGAATGTAAGATGTGTTACTTTGTTATCCAAGATACTTTAATTGTATTCTCTCCAGGAACAGATCAACCAAATCAACTTTGAACAATTTCATAGTAGTGCAATCAGAATAACACTGGGCCTAGGATTGGGAGGTGGGTATTATACCCATTATCATAGCAAAAAAGTGACCGCTTTTGGATAGGGAATAGACTTAATACATCATTAGAGAAAGAAGAACAAAAGGGGATTTTACATTCAGCTTTAAAAAAGAAGTTTTATAATTAGAAGGTTTTTTTTGTTTTAAAAATGAAATTATATGTGAAATATCAAGTTACTCATCCTTAGAAGATTTTAAAGAAAGGATGAGCAAGAACCTTTCAGAATTTTGTGATAGAATTCTGTAATTTGGTAAAATAATTGACCTGGGTGACATCTCAGTTTACTCTAACATTAGGATTCATATTTAAGGCTCTTTTACATTATAGAAATAGATATGTTCTAAACATTCTTTCTACTAGATAAGAGACTTCCCATGTGTAATGATTTTTCAAAACACCATCTGCCTTAAGATTCTATTACTGTGTATCCAATGATATACTGACATGGAAATTAGTATGCCACCTGGCTTATGTAGTTTTTGAATAAACCCCTCCAGTACTTTTTTATGAGGCAAACACAATGGTCCAGTTATGCTAGACAGCCACAGTCCATTATATTAGGAACTATGATATATATGGCTCTTACACTTCCTGCTTTCATTTAACAGAAGTAAACAAAACAAATATGACTCTTGTTCATGCACTGGATCAATAAAGTAGAAAGACCCACTTGTACATCAAGTACTATTACCATATTATTTATTTTCCCCTTTCAATATTTTAAATCATGCAAGGTATTATGTGAAATGGATTTAATGCTCTTTTGAGTTTATACAGTTTGAGAAGTTAATAATTATAATTTAATGCCCTACTATTAAGTTTAATAATTACAGTTTATTAAAAAATTTGTTCATGTTATCAGACCAGATGTTTAAAATTGTTTAAATATTTTTTGTAATATAAGTAGAATGGTCGTGATGAACTATATAATAAATTTTAAGAATAATTCATGTTATAATAGGTGAAGAAAACAAAGCAGGTGACAGGACAGAGAGTGACAAATGGTGATGACACTAGGGGACCTAATTTGGATATTGTAGTCAAGAAAAAATCCTTTATGGAGGTGACATTTGAACTGAGACCTTACTAATGAGAGACATTTAAGATAAGACCCAAATGTTGAGAATGAATAAGTCATCTGAAAATCTTGTTGAATAACGTTCTAAGTAGAGGTCAAGGGGAAGTCAAATATCCTAAGATTGAGAATAGTTTGGTGTACTTTTCTAAGGATGAGCAGATGCCCAGTGTACATGAAATATAGTAAAAGAAGGGAACATAATAGGAGATACTGTCTAAGATGAAAGGCCAGGTCATGTACATGGCCTTGTGACACCATAGTAAGTAGTTTGAATTTATCCTAATAGCAGTGAGTGTGGAAAACCATTGGGATAATGGTTTCCCAATGGCTCCCCTAACCTGAGCCCTTAGGTACATGACTGACCCATCAATCAGAAGAAGTAACACAGGAAGAATAACAGGTATGAACATGAGCAGAAAATGAGTTGAACTTTGAATATATTGAGTTTGAAGTGCCATTGAGCAATTAACTGGCGAACTCCTTAAAAAATCACATACTCTGTGGAAAGACTGTGAAGAGTCAGCAAGAGGGTGGTCACCTGCAAACCCAGGAGAGAAGGTCTCAGAGGGAATTAACCCTGCTGGCACTTTGATCTTGGATTTCCAGCCTCCAACCTGTGAGAAAATAAATTGTTGCTGTTTATACCCAACCCCTTCCCCCCCTACCCCCAATCTGTGGTTCTTGTTATGGGAGGGCTAGCAAATAATACAGTACCTTCCTTACTTGTATGATTCTTTAGATTATAATCTTTGGTCTCAGCCTATATTTTTCCCCACATGTCTCCATCTTTTGGATTTTCTATTCTACATGGTCTCAATTCTGATGTCCTAAATAGTGCACTGATGTCTGAACAATGTAAATTTCAAGTTTCCAGTGTCATCCTGTAGTAATCATCCATAAAATATTTAGACATTGACTTAGATGAAAGTAATAATGATGTCATGGTAAAATCTGCCAACTGATGTAATTAGATGCCACGATATAGTGAATACAATGCATGAGTGAAGGGGCATCCAAGAAAAGATCTGGCATCAAGCCAAATTTAATGAAGCAAAGTTAAATAAGCATGGATATAAAACCTTGAATTTAAGTCTAAAAACTAAATTTATAAAGTAGAGATGTCATAGCCAAACACACCACATGAAATGCTAAAAACAAAGTCTTAACTATTTTAATTGACTGTTACTGAAATATTTATCAGTGCTGTTAAGTTTGCAATTAATGCTGATGTGAAGTTAAATGCAAGGGAAGCAATTATCCAATTTTTTTCTAGGCCACTCATACTGTATTTATATAATTCTAGCTGCCAGAACTTAAGAGAGATATTAACCAACCTGATTAGGTACAGAAGACAGGAGCATGGATATTGAATAGATTCAGTATCATTGTCTATAAGGAGAGACTGGGGTCAGGGTGGGGGATTTTATACTGAAGATGAAAAAAAAACTGGAGAGTTCTCGTAATAGAGATCTTAAAATATTTACGGGGTTGTTATTGAGACTTTTTTTTTTTTTTTTAAGAATGGTCACAAAGCAAACACTTAGACCAAGGGAAAGAAGTTACAGTCATAGAATAGAATGGTGTATTTAAGAGTTTATTAAAAATATAACTTGCTTAAAGAATAAAATGGTCTAAGAAGTTAAGAAGTTCTGCCATTGACAGGGCTCAGATTTTGGCTGAGTAAACACTGTTGCTAACATCTTAAAGAATAGTAAAGCATCTACTGGGGATTTTAAAATTAGGCTCCATGATCCTTGGGTGTTTTTCTGGAGTTGCTGCCACACACCATAGCAGAGGCAAGATGAAAGGGGCTAAGTAGCTGGAGGTCTGCAATTTTGTCTTATTGTAAACATTAAAGCCTTGTTTTTATATGCGTCACATGCCGGCCTTCTGACCATGACTCTTCCCTATCTTCTCCCTCTCAGAATTCACTCACTGATATCAGGATCCAGGCAATAAAACAGAAGCTACCACTCTAGATACTAGAAGCAGAAAAGAATGGGGCTTAGGTTACAAAATTGTTGGAAGGACTGAAATACATGAGGAGGGAAGGTAGTGTTATCTGGAAGTCAGTAAATTTAGGAAACTGCCACTGCCCTGAAGAAGCAGGCACTTCCCTGATACAGTTGCCACAGGAACCCAAGTTTATGTTCTACACTTTCAAAAGCCCCACTGCTTCCTGTTTTTCTTGACAGCACTTGGGGCTTCATACTGGCAACACATCCCCAAACTTCAATGGCAAGGAGGCCTGGGATATGCAATTTCTGGGGTTACAGCACGAGCATTACAGAGGGCAGGAATATGCTAAAGTGCCAGAAAATCTCAACTGATGACATAATCTCATCTACTATGGAGAAAATAGAAGTAATCTGGCAAAAGCCACTTTATGTGCCTACCAAACATGTATCAACCTCTGCACATCCTTATTCATATCTGTACTTCCCTTCCTTTTACAATGCATAGTCATAACTATACATTTTAGGTTAACGCTTCCTCTGTTTCTTTAGAGATCATCCTCCTCCCCCTTCTTTTCCAGAATGTTCCTCCCTTAATTATCCCCAGTATCAATATTTCAAGACCTATCTACTGGATTATTCACATAGGAGTACAACATACCCTAGAATTTCCTCTATTAACAATACTCCTTGACACTGTATCCTCTCCCTGCCTACAACAATACCCCTTTGTACCTATGTATTTTTTAAAATTTATTGAAAAGTTTGATTCTAGAAACTATATCCATGCCCTCATTTCACACCCTCTCCTCAATCTCATCAGTTTTCCATTCCCTCAACTCCATCAAAATCAAAGAACTCTATATTTCCAGATTCGAAATTAAATGTTTTTTATTATTTATCTACTACATATACACATTAGAAACAGTGACTCTTTTATATTTAAGTCTTTACTCTCCTGGTTTCCTTCACACCATATTCACCATTTTGTCTGTCATATCCCTTGTACTCCTACCCCATATTTTGTGTTATATCTCTTTCTTGACTCTTTGTTTGTTTGCTTTGGTTTGTTCATTTATTATTAGTTTTTTGCTTTTATAATCATAAAATCAAACTCTATATGTCTTCTACTTTGACTTATTTCACTTAGCATTATACTCTCTTATAATCTTGCCATGTAGTTGCAAATGGCAAGATTTCATCTTTTTATGGATGAGGGGTATTTCTTTATATCTATGTACCATATATTCTTTTTTAAATAAACTTATCTATTTTATATTTATTTATTTCTGGCTGTGTTGGGTCTTCGTTGCTGCATGCAGGCTTTCTCTAGTCGCGGCGCGCAGGCTTTCTCTAGTTGCGGTGAGTGGGGACTACTCTTCGTTGCAGTGTGCAGGTTTTTCACTGTGGTGGCTTTTCTTGTTGTGGAGCACAGGCTCTAGGAGCGTGGGGTTTAGTAGCTGTGGCATGTGGGCTCAGTAGCTGTGGTTCATGGTCTCTAGAGCACAGGCTCAGTAGTTGTGGTACATGGGCTAAGTTGCTCCACGGCATGAGGGATCTTCCCGGGCCAGGGATCGAACCTGTGTCCCCTGAATTGGCATGTGGATTCTTCCCTGAGCCACCAGGGAAGTCCCTCTTTCTTGACTCTTAAATGTTGTTGTTTCCATTCTGCTCCCTTGTATTTTCTATCTTAGTATAATGTTGAGATTAGTCCATCTAGTCCTCCATAACCCAATATAACTATCACAAACTATATCTAACGTTGATCTTTTTAGAGCTACAGATAAATAACGATTTAATTATATAACTTTTCCACTAGGACATAAAGTCACCTCCCTTGACATTGTTAAAAGAGAACCCTTGGTTTCTCCCCACATTTTTACCTTCTTTGTTCTAAATGTTCTAAATGTACTAAAAGGGGTTCTATTCCTATATCCACTAAGTTGCTCATGTCAAACCCAGGGAAGTTATCTTTTGTTCACTTATATTTCTCATCCCTATTTCATCTCATCAACAAAATCTATTGCATCTATTTCTTAAAAAAAGAAAAACAACTCCTAGAATTAGTTCAGTTTTGTCCATCTCCGTTACCATCCATATACATCCACACCACCTTGAACACTGGCTTTGAAAATTATAGTAGCTTTCTAACTAGTCTCCCAGCTTCTACTCTTTGTACCTACAATCTTTTCTCCACCTAACCCCTCACAACTCTGCAGAGCAGCCAGAGTAATTTACTTCAAACTAAATCATACCATTTCACTTACTTACTTTTTACTTCCATTTTAATTGAAGTAAAACTCAGTCTACTATCCAATTTACAAAATGTTAACATGAACTGACTTTCATCTATCTGACTAACATGTTCTAAAGCTACCCTCCCACCTGCCTGATAATTCCAGCGAACAGACCTGCTTCCTGTTTCTTGAATATGTCAAACTAATTTTTAGCTCCAGAGCATTTTCTTTAGCTAGTCCCTCTGCCTGAAATGTGTTCTAACATATTGGGATGTCCTTTTTCTTTGTGCTGGGGAAGCGTCTCTGAAACCCAACCTAAAGTAACTTGTCTTCCTACAAATTTCTGACTTTCTGTTTAGTATTTAATGCTGACTAATTATCTACTGCACTTGTTTAATTTTCCTTTGTACTGAACTTTATACTTGTTAAGGGCAAACACATCACTCATCTTGGTGACAGTTGGATAGTCAGAGTTTCAAAAAAGAGCCCAGTACTTTCACTGGGCTCAAAAACATCCGTTAACTGAATGAGTTTTAAGAGATTGAATAATTAATTTTGCATTTAAAATTATTATTCAGAATATACAATTTAAATGTAGCATTCTCATCTCTTTTATTTATATATTGGTAAGCTTTTTGTGTCTATTTCCAGCTAGTGAATATTTTAGGCATTGAGGACCATATGATTTTTGTTGCAACTTTTCAACTTCAGCTTGGCAGCACAAAAGTAGCCCTAGATAATATGTAAATGGCTGGGCATAGATGGGTTCCAATAAAACTTTATTTATGAATACAGCTCACAGGCTAGATTTTGCTCATGAGCTGTAGCTTGCCAATCTCTAATTAAGACTTAAGATTTGCAACTAAATTTTATGCAAAATTACATAAGATGTACTAATTTGGGGGGAAAGGATATAAAATTCTGCCTTTTTATCTTGTATTTTTCAAAAAAATTTTTTTCATTCTTCTTATTTTATCTATCCTATACAGTTACTCCTCCAGTTTTTTACCTCATCTTGTCTTCTATTTTTGCATGTATTTTCACTTTTGTCCATCCTGATGTTCTTATTTATATTCTCACCCTGTCAAGGTACATACTACCTGCTTTTCTGAAAGGAGATTTCTTACTTTTGTTGGATACTTACATTCTTATGTGAAAAGGAAATATTTACTTTCTTGTCAAAGTTCTAACTATGGATGAATTCAGCCATCTCTTATTTCAATAGCTGAACCAAGCAGCTGAATAAAGTTGGGAAGAATAATACTATTTCCTGAACATTTGAGTTCATAATAGTGAATGGCGATTAATTATTGGAGCATCATTATTTCTAATCCGTTTTACTATTTCTTTTGCCAGCTTTTCTTTCCACTCTCCTGAATAACAATATCAATTTTTTCAGCTTTCTTGTATATCTCATCTTCCCTTATTCCCACTCTTGTCAGATGACTTTTGTTTTCATCATAGACAAAATAGAAGTCACAAGTGGGGATTTTCTAACCTTTTCAACACCAAATTTAAAGTCACTTTCCACTATCCTGATGCAATTAGACAAAAAAATTTCCCTCAAAGTCTAGATGCTTTACCTGTTGTTTTGATTGTATTCCTTAATCTCCCGAACCTTGTACTGTTGATTATTTTCTATATTTTATCGTCAACATTTTCCTTTCTACTGAATCTTTTCACTTCATTTCCTATGTTCTAGTTTATCACGTCAATAAATAAATAATAAAAGTGGTAAATAATTTATTAACAATATCTTGATAATAAATAAAAATTCTAATAATTGATACATGAATAATCTCTCAATTCTGCACATTCTTCCATCCACTGCACACAGCTCTAACTATTCCTTTCTCTCATCTTTAATTTAGAGTTGATTTTCTCGAAAGAGTTTTCCAAACTCCTAATAAAACTTTCTCTTCTTTTGCTCCAGACGCACAGGCTCAGCAGCCATGGCTCATGGGCCCAGCCTCTCCACATTATGTGGGATATTCCAGGACCAGGGCACGAACCTGCATCCCCTGCATCGGCAGGCAGACTGTCAACCACTGCACCACCAGGGAAGCCCTGTCTTCTTTAATTTACTTCTCAACATATTCCAATCTGGCTTTGTTAACAATGGCATCCATGTTGATGTATTCAAATAATAGATTTCAGTTGAAAGACTGTATCTTCCTGAAATCACTTGGATCTTTCTATTCTTATAAGCTTTTCCCAAGCTCCATTTATCCCAG
Organism: Lipotes vexillifer; assembly: GCF_000442215.2. Classification (NCBI taxonomy): domain Eukaryota; kingdom Metazoa; phylum Chordata; class Mammalia; order Artiodactyla; family Lipotidae; genus Lipotes; species Lipotes vexillifer. The sequence continues at coordinate 119,346 of NW_006791831.1, read as the reverse complement.
GTTAAAAAAAAAAAACAAAAACACTCTAGCCCAAGTTAAAGCAAGGTTACTAGAAATAACAACCTGTACCTTTCTCAAGAAAACTGCAGGGGTCATTTTGTTTTTACTCACACCAACAGGTATCCTATTTTGCTGAAATCTTGCATGTCAGAATGTTTAAAGCCTTGCAGTTTATTTTCCCAGAATCACCCCTTCTTGTCCTTAGCATGGCTCCATCTGCAAAAGCCCTACAAATCCCCTTCCCCGTTTAATCTCTTTGAAGCAGTTTCTTCGGAGGCTGTCATCCCTGCTGTGCATCAGTTTATAAAGAGAAAATTCTATCCTTTCAGATCTCCTTGTTTATTTCAACACAGGCTCATTTATTTATTTATTTTGTTTGTTTGGTTTCTTCACATCATTGGACACAACTAGATACACCTCTCTTGAAGTATTTCTTTATGGAAAAAAAAAATCACACTTTTCTAGTTTCCTTACCTCTTTGGCTACATTTTTTATCTCTACTTCTAGTTTTATCACTTTTACCTAATCCTTATATTTTAAGTTACTCTGGGTTTGGCTTTAAAATTGCTATATTGTGGTTTTAGTCATTCTTCTTAAAATACCCTCATCCATTTTCATAACTTCAAGTACAAAAATACATCTCAATGAATCAGAAAAAAGTGTATATTCTGAACACAGTCACTGACAATAAGCATCAGAATCATATAGCTATTTTTTTCACTGATCCTTTCTATTTGCCAAACATATCACAGAAATTCCAAAATTGAACTCATATACCCCTGCAACTCATTTCCCCTCCAATTAACCTATCTTAATAAATAAACTGGCTTCCAGAGATTTTGTTAGCAACAAGTATGACCTCTGCCTCTCTCTGTCCAATCTGTGAGATTCATTTCTGTCCTTTCACTATTCTTTACCTCAACTGCAACTACCCTGGACCTATCCACCATCACATCTACCCAAGTGCAAAACAAGATGCTTTTCGCTGGTCTCCTTGTAGTCTCTCTTATTCCTCTCACACCAATCTTCATAGATCTCCCTCTCTTAAAATCTCCACAATGCTTCTTTGCCTGCCTTATTTATGCTGAATTTCCCACACTAAACATAGGTCTTGGTACATAGGAGACACTCAATGAATTATTGAAATCATTCTTAAACTCAGTGAATAAATTTTGATATCTGGATGCTGATAAGGGAGATGCAATCAATGAACCAGTGGGTAAAGTTCTCAGTGATCAGAATCTGTACTCTTTACAAGAAACACTTTTGCATTCATTTAAAAGAGAAAATCTCTGAGAGTAGAAAACTATATATATGACAAAAAGAACTTTTGTTATATATGTCATCCATTACCTGCATGAATAGAGTATTAAAAACAAAACATTGAGAATCATGATAAGACTTATTAAAGACTTTAGATCCCATCCAAAAAAAAAAATTCTTCTTAACTAGAAACAAAACACAAAAGATGATGTATTCCCATTGCTCAGATTTAATATTAATTATTTATATGGGAAAGAATTCTAACAGCTCTATTATGTTGACTCTATCCAGTTTCAATATTTATGTGTAGTATGATAGTGCTATATATGCTCATGCCATTAGATTCATATTTTAACTTTTTGTAAAAGTTAAGTAAGTAAAAACAAAGTAAAAGTAAAAACAAAGGTAGAGTCAGCATATAAAGCTGACTTAAATGCATGTGGTTACACACTCAAGCCATCTGTTTCCCATTGAATTAAACCCACTTTTCTTTGTCCAAGTGAGGTATTGCCAGACACATGACAAGGAGTAGTAGAAGATTAGTGCCCTGAATTTAATGCTGATCAAAATATACTTGCTTTTTTCAAAACTCTACATTTCTTCAGCAGCTCCTATTGAAAAGCCAAACTCTCTAAGCAGAGAAGGGGCTCACAACTCTTTCAATTCAGATCAGACAGAATGAAACCTTGTCCTGCCACAAGGGAGCACTTTGCTTTTTCTGTGGATGACATTGTATCACTTATTCTCTGCATTACCCATTAATGAATTCCCTGTACTATAAGTGAGATTATGCATTAGTTGAATACCAAGTTGTTCTCATACATAAAACTAGGATATGGGGAGGAGGAAAAGTAGTTTTTACTCTGAATGCACTGAGCCACTTAACTGGCTGTCAAGTGTCCTCAACACTTGACAGCCAGTTCAACAAAATCATTTCCCAGCTTCCCCTGGGAAGTTCAGAACATTCCGTTGGAAATGAAAATGTTTTTCTTCCCACTCCTACTGCCTTTCTTTGAAGCCCACATACAAGCCATTATTCAAAGGATGAATAATCCTGAAAATTCTCCTGGGAGTATATCCTGATGCATACTGAATATAATGCAAGACAGAATGAGACAGCTTTTTGTAAATAGCTGTAGTTTAAAAAAAAGAAAAAATAAAAAAAAAAGTTTTTCCTCAAATTATGTGTCCGTGTTTACTTCACCATTAGACTGACAATTTTTAAAAGACATTTGTGGCTGCTAGATTAATCTTTAACTATATTTTATAAACATAATAGCCTGTAACACACTTCATCCTTACATTTTCACCATTCCATGCCATTAAGGTATTTCATGAGGCTTCATAGAGTATATAGAAAATACTTGAAATTTACTGAACAGGGAGGGACAGGGACTGTGTTCAGAAGAAGGATGTTGTCAAACCAAATCTAAAATAAGTTAAATTAAAAAATTGATTTTTAGCAATTCACACCTCATGTGAATTAGAAGAAAACGGGAAATCTACCAATATTCAATCATTAACTTGACTAATAGATTTTTTCTGAATTTGTGTACCTTTCTACAGTAAAATATGAGAAATGGAAAATTTCTCTATTTGGAAATAAGTAAAGATTGCACTCCATAGAAGCAATAACAGCTAATATTAAATTTCTTTCTTTATTAAAAATATTGAAAATGTCAAAAAGTTTTTTCACAAATAACTCTTTCAGGTTTTTGCTTATCTCATTTAAAATTGGCCCTACACCTCATTCCCAATCTCTTTCCTTCTCTCCTGTTTCATTTTTTTTATCACAATTATGCTAATGTGTCATACTATATTTTACTTAATTTTTGATGCTTATTGGTTGTATCTTCAGGCACTCAAAAAATATACAGTTTCTGAATTCAGAGAAAGATGACAGTGAAATTTGGAATAGTAAGGAGGAGGATATAGATATATTGGGATGTAAACTGTGCTTCCAAGACAGGTTAGGTTTTGAAAACATAATGAATTGATTTACAGTAAGTTTTTTATTTCTCTTTCTATGGCAAATGTATGATTTACTTGGTAGACTTTTACAGTTCCCTCACAACATTTATGGCTTTGGAAGGCAGTATGCCTAATAGAAATGGTGATAACCTAAGTACCAACAGTTCAGGATTTTAGACACACAGAGAATAGTAATTATTTTTGTTATTTTGGGCAAGTTATTTTATTGTCCCATCTCTAGAATAAGGGATTTAGACCTGGTGATCTTTACTATATCCTTACTTTCTCTGATTATTCATTACTTCATTTCATTTTTTCATCCATTTTCTCCTTCAACAAATATTTAGTAAATGTATGCTGTTTGTCAAGGACCTAGGAGTAGAGTAGTGAATAACACAGACAAAATTCTGATCTATATTCAAGTGGAAGAATAATTTATATTATAAATAAATATATGAGAAAACAAAGCAGAAAAGTAGATAGGGTGTGTGGAGATTATTTTAGCATAGATTATATCAGAAAACTAATCTAAGGAGGTAACCTTTGATCTGAAACCAGAATAATGAGGTAGCTAGTCATGTGAAGATTTCAGAAAAGAACATTTCTGGTTGAAAAACAACAAATTCTAAATCTCTGGGACAGGAATAAGCTTAGGATTATTCAAAAAACACAAAGAAAATCTACATGGTTGATGCAGAGTGTAAAAAAACAAAACAAACAAACAAAAAGGCCCCAGAAACCTCAATTAAATAGGATCAGTAGACCAGAAGAGGGAGCTTTCATGCTCTGAAAAGATAGCAGAGCCCAACAGACAGAAAGACTCCTCTTCTTTCTGGCAACAACTCAGCCAACCCCCACCCCCACCCCTCAACTTCCTTTTCCCCTCTATAAAAGAGTTCTCCTTCCCTTGCTGGGTGGGGACTTGAACATGGCTCATCATGGTTGCAGATATTGAATTGCAATTCTCTGCTGATCCTAAATAAATTCATTTTTGCTAGAGAAATAACTGGTAGTCTATTTGTTTTAGGTCAACAGGAGTATAGTAATGGTAGTAGGAAAGGTAGACAGGGCTAGGGCATGTTGGGCTTTGTACCCAAGAATAAGAGTTTGAGATTTATTTTAAATGTGAAGGGAAACCACTGGACATGCTTTAATGGATGGAGGATCACTTTTGATATCCAAGGAGTGAAGTGAGACTAGAAGCAGAGAGGTAAGTAAGCAGGTTGTTGAAGTAGAATTTGGACTAAGGAGGTAACAGTGAAGAAGGGGGAGTGATCAAATTTATAATATATTCTATACATAGAGTCTATGGAATTACCTATTGGATTACATGTGAAGTGTAATGGAAAGAGAGGATTTAAGAAGAACTATGAGTGTGACTTTATGGATAGTGATTTTAGTTCTGAGATTAGGAAAGAAGCAGTTGTGAGGGAGGCTGTGAGGGCATTTAAAAGTCACTGACATTGTTTCATACTGACATTGTTTAATTGCTAGCTAGAAAAGGGGAGATACTAGAAAAAGTTGGAATGACCATTACATTTACATCCTTATTGGACAGTTAAATATGACATTTCTTGCCATAGTCATTTTAATTATTTGGCTTTTCATTTTCTTTTATTTCTTTTTCTTCCCTTTCTTTGTTTTGTTTTGTTTTGTGTTACCTGTTATAAAAAAAAAAAAGATATTTGTGATTTTTAAAATCTGGAATATTGGCCCTTCTCTGAGAGTTTTTTTTGATACACACCTCTCATCTTGTGGGCTGGCTAGCAGGTCCAAAATCCAGAGGCTTCTCTGGGAAACTAATTTTGTCTGATGTTGTAAGAGAAAAAAAAATCCAATCTGGAGGCAAATGCCTCTCTCTGGGGGATACTATGTTAAGGATATGAATTCCAGACCAAAGTCCTCTTTTTGACCTAACAGCAACAGCCAAAAGTAACAAGATATATCCTAGTGCTGATGAGCACACATTCTTAAGGTTACTTTGATATGTGTACTTGGCAAGAATCCCAGTTGTCACATTCTTGAGATCAAGCCTAATGTTTCTTTGTTTCAAATAAGTAATGTCTCAATTTTTTAGGAAACAAGGAAACCCAGTGACTTGGCAAAGAGATGCTTTGCATAAGATTCAGATTTTACACATTATTCAGAATTTACAAGATTAGTTTAATTCTTATGCATGTAAGAATTGTTGCTTGCTGTTATTTTGTGGGAAGATGGGAGGCCAGAAGGAGAAACACCTGCTTTAAATGATGGAGAGGCTAATGTTCTATTCATACTCTCTATGGAGAAAAAAAATCTTAGCAATTGTGATGTAATTATAACTTGATAACATCATTTGAAGTAGGATCCACAGGCAGGCCCATCTCTATTACTAATTAATAATAATTCATACTTATGTAACATTTAATATTTTTTCAAGGAATTTGACATGAGTTCTACATATACTAACTCATTTAATCCTCACAATAACCATATGAGTTAGGCTTTATGATTACTCTCATTTTAGAGAAGAAACTGAGACCCAGAGAGGTTAAATAACCTGTGTACGGTTGGTTATAAGGTTATTAAGTGTTAGAATTGTGATTAAAATCCAGCCTGTCTGACTCTTCACCATTAGGAAATTTAGAAACATTAAACCACAATTTGGCACAATTTTGGAGACAACTTTCTTCCAGAAACCATATATGCATGATATATTCCACTTGTAGAAAGAACAGAAATAACTTTCTAAGGTATGTGCACAGGGTTATTAGCATGACTTTGTTTTTAACAATTGCTTCTTTTCATTTTATTTATTCAGTTAATGAATTTCTATTGAAAATCTTTGTTGTAGGCTTTTGGGATTCATTAGTGAACAGGAAGATTCTCACCCTCATTGAGTTTACTTCTTCAGAGAGGGAATTGTTGAGGGGCAAGATTTGCTTATTTCCATCTTTCTCTGAAGAGATAGGGAATAAATATCATTGACCTTACACTGAGTGCCAGGTGGATCCAGACCTGCAAAGAGAGATTTAACTAAATATGTCTCGGGACACTAAGGAATAGTCCATTTCATAGGCTTTGGCGTAACACCCCCTTACAAGCCGGCAATGACGGTTCCTTAGTGTCTGCAGGGGTGAATTAAAGTTTCAACCCACTGCAAGTAGGAGGTCATTCCCTAATTAAATAACAATACTGTTTTATGGGAAAGGATCTTTGTTATTGTTTTACTTCCACTAACATTTTGGGTGTCTATAGGACATTAAATCAGCTAAGAATTTCTGCAGTTTTTGGTTGGTTGTGCTTCAGAGGGAAAAAATAATTCACGACATTCTGAGACTTATTTGGAATAACGAAAGCTACATTTTGGCACTTCTCTGAATGCCTGCCATTTTAGGTAAGCAGTACAAATAGTATGCTGAATGGTGTTATTGCATCTTCAGCCACTGAGAAAATGGTATTCTGTGCTGCTCACTTAGAGAGGATACTGGGATATCAAATAATCAGACAACCTTTGTTTCCGGAATGTCTTCCTTCAGGTTTTACACAGCGAGAGATTTATTGTGCAGATTAGATAGTGGGTTCACATAATGTTTTGCTGTTGTTTTGAAGGGATAACTTTTTAATGTTATTTTAATGTTATTTTTAATGTTATTTGTTATTTGGTTATTTGGTTATTGTCTTGTTTGGGTGAAGGTGCTTATTTATGAATGCTTACCAAAGACTAGATAGAGAAGGTTTTATGTTTGAGACAAATCAATAAAAATACACATGCATAAATAAGTGAGGCACACCTGTAAAACACTTTTACTATAACCTAGTTAAGACGTTTGTTTTATTGCTTTAAAAATATTTTCAAATCATTTATGATCATTAGAGTTTTACATCTGAGTCTGCAGGTTTCTATACTGCAGCCTGGTTGAGAAGGATGGTGTGAGTTCTTAGCAGCACAAACTCAGGCATCTCAAAGAGCCATTTTTAGACCTCTTCTCATCTCTATTTTTATTAGTAACCTTGCAGCTCAGTTTGAGATCTCCTCTGTGTTAACTGAAAGTGTGCCAATGCTGTGGTGTGAAATTGCAGTATACAACTTTGCCCCAAGGAATTAGCAGCCTGGAGTTGAACTTTGATAAAAATGAATGGATTATTTCTCCCCATCGGGAAAATCTGAATGGCCTGGTGTGCAAGACATTAGATGCTGAGTCAGAAGTCATAGCTTCATCACTTACTTGCTGTGTGACCTTGGGCAAATCAATTAACCTCTCTGAGCCTCAGGTTCTCCATCTGTATAATGAGTACCATTATATCTACCTTAAAACAAAGGTGGAAGGATTAATGAGGAAATGTCCACAAAACACATTAAGCTCCACAGAACAGAGGTGCTCCATAATTACAAACCATTTTTACTGCTGAATTTAAAAGAGTAAAATGGAACCATTATTTTATCTTCAACTGTAAGAGTTATTTCAACTGAAACAGTATTAGAGAGAATCTTAAAGCTGAATGGCTTATTTAAAATGCTTGAATTTTTGAAAGATTTCTCTTAATTATACAAAATCTCAAATTTTCAATATAATAAGATCTAAGGATTAAGACAATTTTGTACATTGGCAGAATACAAATCACTAAATATTGAGATCCAGATGGCTTCATATTTATTCCACTGCATAGATAGTACTGAGCCTAATTCATCTCAAAGAGATCATTATCCATTTGATTTTTATAGCCTTAAGAGAGTGTTTCTCAGACCTCCCCTACTAACCTGCTCTAATTTTCAGCAAAACAACCTTTCACATTTATCTAGAGTTCTTGCTCAATTTAACTGCATTTTTTTTTCATTCTCAATGGAAAAGAGAATGGTCAAACTTTTATATGCCAAAGGAGAATTATTAAGTTGTATTTTTGTCTCAATGCTTAATATATATAATTTTCCATAATTCTTCAGAGGTTCATCTCTTACAATATTGTTATCTCTTTCAACTCTTATTCTCATTCAGCTTTTCACAGTACTTTACTACTTCAAGGTCCAAGCTATGATGAAATATAACTTCTACAAGTTTTGCCATCAACTCGTTGTTTGAGATCTTTGTAACTCACTGAATCTTCCAGTTGGCTAGTTTATTTTTTGGCAGCCTGGAAAGGTAAGTCTAAATCACAAGACTTGATTCCAGCACTCACATTATATTTTGCTATATATTCTTGGTTATTTTACCACTAGTTTATTGAACATCAGTCAGGTATGCCAGACCTTTTATATGATTTGACATACTTTAATCATTTCAACAACCCTGTTAAATATAATTACTTTTTTTAAATTAATTAATTTAATTTTACTTATTTATTTTTGGCTGTATTGGGTCTTTGTTGCTGCGCTTGGGCTTTCTCTAGTTGTGGCGAGTGGGGGCTACTCTTCCTTGTGGTGCACAGGCTTCTCATTGCGGTGGTTTCTCTTGTTGTGGAACACGGGCTCCAGGCGTGAGGGTTTCAGTAGTTGTGGCTTGTGGCCTCAGTAGTTGTGGTTCACGGGCTTAGTTGCTCCATGGAATGTGGGATCTTCCGAGACCAGAGCTCAAACCTGTGTCTCCTGTATTGGCAAGCAGATTCTTAACCACTGCACCACCAGAGAAGTCCCATAATATTTTCTTTTTATTAATAAGGAAACTGAATGGAAACAGGAAGTACCATGTTGCTTCTAGTTAAGGTCCTGATCATTAAAGTAAGAAAGATTAGGTACTGAATCCAATTAATTTGGTTCCCTGGGTTTTTTTTTTCTATATAGCTTTATAATACTTATTTCAAAGTTTTAATGAAGACTAAATGAAATAATATGTAGTAATGATGCCAAAAACTTGACCTCTGTGCACCAGGGCCTAATTGAATCTTAGAGACAGAGTTTTGGGTGAAGAAGAAAATAATAGATTTATTGCTTTGCCAGGCAAAGGGAGACACAGCAGGCTTGTGACTTATTGAGGTTATCAAACTGTGACATTCTCTCTGGAACATCATCCTTTTGGTGAGGTTGTAGTTCTGCAGAGAGTTTAAAGATATTGTTATGTGTATCCCTTGAGGCAGAACCAGGACCTTCTCCAAGGTTGTACTATTGTTTCTTGACTGCTCCTCCCTTGTCTCTGCAAACCCTCCCTTCCCTGATTAGCAACTGTTCAAATCTGTCATTTGGAACACAGGAAATGTCATGGACACTCGGGTCTATTCCTTAGCAAGAAGAAATAGGGGACACAGAAAGGCTTCCATGCCCAGGAACCCCACAGTGTCCTGTTTGGTTTCAGTAATGCTTAACATAATGCCTGGTATGTTAGACACCTGGTAATTGGTAGCTTACTGGTTTTGATTGTGATTGGGGTTGTGGTTAATATTACTGATTTATTATCCCAGGAAACATATATAGAAGGTAGAGCCATAATTTTGATGCAAATTTGTCCAAAGCCCAAATCCAGTCACTATTCAAAGGGTCTATAGCTAGGTTTTAAGGTGTCAACAATGAAAATCTTGTTAGAAATAACAGGTAATTTCTCAGTTTCTTCTTGCCTCCCTTCAAAGTAGCTGAAACTACATAGACCAGTTATTGGATGAAGTTCCTGTAGAAATTTGTGTTATTTATTATACATAAATATGCATATGCACATATATATGTATATTTATTACTCAAAAGAAATATATACATATATATATGTACTTCAAAAGTTTTGTATGATTACTCAACAGTTGGTTGATAAAATATGTAAAGCTCATGACAATAAATAAGTTAAATAATGAATTAATTCATTTCTTTCTTCATCTGCATAGTAGTAGATCAATGGTTTGTTCCCACTAATGCTGTGAGAAGTTTCGTGGCAGGGATTCTTTTTACTTTGAATCTCCAGTGACTTATATGAATTCTGACCCTTAAGAGGTGTTCCATGAATTTTGAACAAAACTGAATTTTCTTGAGGAACATATAGCCAAGTAGGAGAGTAAGGCATGCACCAATATGGCTCTGATAAAATGTAAAACTGTTATGGTTGCCATAAAGAGATGGAGGAAATTACTTCAAGAATTCAGCAGTGGAGGAGATCTCTTCCAGAATATAGAAATAACATTTTCTGCAGGAAAAAAAAAAAAAAAATTAAGCAGAACATTGAAGGAAAAGCAGGACTCAGAAATGGAGACAGGAAGAAATGTTTGTGCAGACAAAGAGAATGTGCAGTAAGAAAAGAATTTTATTAGTTTTTCTCCTCTGTGCCAGACATTATGCTTTCTTGCACATTTCTACATTCTTCCACTTCTGTGAAGTCAGTATCATTTTACAAAGGAGGAAAATGTGTTTCAGAATGTTTAGGACACTTGACTAGTAATAATAAAACTGCATTTTTCAGGGGTCTGTTTGACCATCCAAGCCTGTCTCTTAGATTCAGAGAGACTGGGGATTGGGTGGTAAGACATTGAGAATCAAAGAACAGTTAAATTTAACAGGAGAAAGTTGTTCTGGGTCTCTTTACTCTTATCTCCATTCATAAAGGGACAGAGTAGCAGTGACTCAACCTCCAGATAACATAAAGTCAGATTACCTTGGTTTGCATCCTATGAATCATAGTGTGATCATGGGTTTCTTGCTACCTCTCCTTGCCTTATTTTTTCTCTGCAAAAAAATTGATAATCATATTTAAAGTTGGAGAGATCTTGGCTTAATTCCTGATAACAATTAGAGATGAGTGGCCCTGGACAATTTTTAAAATTTTCTAAACTTCAGTTTCTATATTTGTGTAGTTAAGATAGTTCTATCTGTCTTTTATTATTTTCTGAAGGTTAGAAATATTAGTATACTGTAAAACTTAATGAACTTTCTGTCAAGCAGGGATAATATTTATTTTTAGAAATATTTTCAGATTAAAATAGATAAGGTAAATGATGAGAGTATTTTGTAACATAAGCATTTGGATACTGAGAAAAAAGTATCACTACTACAAAAAAAAGCATACATAATATATATACAGAACACTTATATGTAGAAAGCCTCCACACACTGCCTGGTGCATAGTAACTACTTGATAAATATTAACTCACAGGCCATGCAGCTCTATATTAATGCTAGAAATAAGAGGATATTTTATGTTTGGATAATCAATTTTTTTTTTTTTTTTTTTTTTTTTCTTGCGTTATGCGGGCCTCTCACTGTTGTGGCCTCTCCCATTTGCGGAGCACAGGCTCCGGACGCGCAGGCTCAGTGGCCATGGCTCACGGGCCCAGCCGCTCCGCGGCATGTGGGATCTTCCCGAAACGGGGCACGAACCCGCGTCTCCTGCATCGGCAGGCGGACTCTCAAGCACTGCGCCACCAGGGAAGCCCTGGATAATCAATTTTAAATATAATATGTATATAAAATAAATTCATGGTTTCTCATGGAGTATACAGAAAAAAAAGAAACCTCATAAGTCTACCACACAGACATGTTGTTGTATAGCTGATGCACAGGTATACACATACGTGCAGAAACACACATATACAACTTTTTTCATATTTTTATCTACTGGTTTTATTGAATTTTATACCTAATATTTGATAATACTTATTTCTCTTGACATTAAATTTTTATACATATTACCATAATTTAAGTGATCATCTATTCTTGAGAATTTGAACTATTTTTAATTTTTTCTATTACATATAATGAGTTCATATATAAATCTTAGATTTTTTTCCCCAACTGTTTACATTTTAGGAAAAAGTTTCCATTTTCAATAGTGAAACTGCTAGACTAGTAGATATGTATGTTTTTCAAGACTTTTCATACATCTTTTTAACTGCCTTTTAGGAATACTGTCCTGTCTCATTAGTTTGCATTATTCCTCTTTTCTGTGCTATTTAGAATAGCCCTTCAGTTTTCTTCCTTTTGTTCTTTTCCTTACTGGCAACTACTCTGGAATCTAATATAAAATTTTTCTACTGAATGTCAAAGCTCTGAAGATCATTCAAACAATTTTCTGTGTATTATAAGAGCCTTGTCATTTATTAGAGCAGGGAAAAAAATGGTTTTATTTTTATTTACTTATATCTTATTCTTTATTTTCATGATATCATACATTTAAAGGTATGAAGAACGTTTCTCTGAAGTTGAGAGATTTAAATCCAACTTTCTAAATCCAAAAGTGATTTAATATGCCAAATTTAGCAAAGTATACACATTGATTTATACCCACTTTTATTGAGCTTAGATTGAAAATATTTCTTCACTAACATGCTTATCAATATTAGTGTCAAAACACTAAAGTTACTATAGAAAGAGTGTTTTGGAAGCTGGAACTCCTGAAACCTTTAAATCCCTTGCAGCAATCACTTAAATTTAGTCTTTTGGGATACAATTATTTTGTGTGCTGTGTCACTTTTCTAAAACCAGCTACTTTTATCTATAGCTCTCCAAAATTAACTTTGCATTAGGAGCTAAGAGAAAATAATAAGAATAACACATCTATCAGTTTATTGAAAATAAAGTTATAGGAAGTGGCATCATCAATATGTATTAATATTTTCCAAAAGAATGGATTTGTATTTATCATTTTAGTAAGTAGTTGCTTATGACTTGTATGTGCTAAAATAATCAAGGGTAGCATGGATATACGTAATGATGCTGTAGACTGAAGATTTATGTACCCCATAAATTCATTAGATGAAACCTCATCCCCAATGTGATGGTACTGGAGGCAAGGTTCTTGGGAGGTGATTAGGTCATGAGTCCTCATGAATGGTATTAGTATCCTTATGTAACAGACTTCAGAGTGCTCCCCCAATCCTTCTGTCATGTGAGGATGCAGTGAGAAAATGGCCATCTATGAACCAGGAAGCAGGTTTCACCAGACCTCAAATCTGCTGGTGTCCTGACCTTGAAATTTGCAGCCTCCTAAATTGTGAGAAATAAATTTATTTTGTTTATAAGCCACCCAGTCTATGGTATTTTATTATAGCAGACTGAATGGAGTAAGACAAATGATAATTTCACATGTTGGGAGCAAGATTAACCTTTATATAATTTAGCATGTTTAGGAAATTAGAATTGGATACTAATTCTAATTAGAATTGGATACTAAGATGAGCTCCTAGAATACACTGGGGCATTTCTAGTCTGTAGTAATGATTTTGAGTTACCATTTCTGTTTTAGTCATAAACACTCAGTGTTAAATAATTTGGGGGCTTCTTTCATTTTGTTTTCAATGAAATTCTGTCATGTCAGAAACCTTTCTTATAAGATTTTGACTTCATTATTAACGTGCTTTTTGAGAGATAAAGTATTGCCTAAGAAAATCCATCATTCCTAAAGTCAGATACATAATTATTCTGCAGAAGATAACTGTCTCCTAAAAATAGAATAACTTGATGGGATATGTGGGTATGAAAACTTAGGACAATGGGCAGGCTCATGGAGGAGAGGATTTATCAAATACAGCCCTAATCAAACTACTTGAGAATGCTGTGAAATTGTGCAGAGCTTATTTTCCCCCTCAATATGAGACCTTAAGTAATTTGGAAGAATTAGTTATATAGAACCCAAAAAGGGACAGAAGGTTGGAGCAAAATGAGAAACACGAAATTCAGATATTTTCAATGCAAAGTTGATAAGTGGGCAGTGTTCAATATAAAGGTACATCTAATACTCCCCTCTCCTCCCTATTTAAATAAAAGTTAGCTAAAAACACTTACTGTAGATTTTCTGATGATGGCATTCAGACTGGTGTGAAGTGATACCTCATTGTAGTTCTGATTTGCATTTCTCTAATGATTAGTGATGTTGAGCATCCTTTCATGTGTTTGTTGGCAATCTGTGTTTCTTTGTTAGAGAAATATCTATTTAGGTCTTCTGCCCATTTTTGGATTAGGTTTTTTTTTGTTTGTTTGTTTTTTTTTCTTGATATTGAGCTGCATGAGCTGCTTATAAATTTTGGAGATTAATCCTTTGTCAGTTGCTTCATTAGCAAATATTTTCTCCCATTCTGAGGGTTGTCTTTTTGTCTTGTTTACGTTTTGCTTTGCTGTGCAAAAGCTTTTAAGTTTCATTAGGTCCCATTTGTTTCTTTTTGTTTTTATTTCCATTTCTCTAGGACGTGGGTCAAGAAGGATCTTGCTGTGATTTATGTCATAGAGTGTCACTGTTGGCGGGAATGTAGATTGATACAGCCATTATGGAGAACAGTATGGAGGTTCCTTAAAAAACTAAAAATAGAATTACCATATTACCTAGCAATCCTACTACTGGGTATATACCCTGAGAAAACCATAATTCAAAAAGAGTCATGTACCATAATGTTCATTGCAGATCTATTTACAATAGCCATGACGTGGAAGCAACCTAGGTATCCACAGAAATATGAATGGATAAAGAAGACGTGGCACATATATACAATGGAATATTACTCAGCCATATAAAGAAATGAAATTGAGTTATTTGTAGTGAGGTAGTGAGGTGGATGGACCTAGAGACTGCCATACAGAGTGAAGTAAGTTAGAAAGAGGAAAAACAAATACCATATTCTAACACATATATATGGAATCTAAAAAAAAAAAAAAAAGGAACCTAGGGACAGGACAGGAATAAATATGCAGGAGAATGGGATTTTAAATAGGAAGATGGCAGAAGAGTAAGATGTGGAGATCACCTTCCTCCCCACAGATACACCAGAAATACATCTACACGTGGGACAACTCCTACAGAACACCTACTGAATGCTGGCAGAAGACTTCAGACCTCCCAAAAGGCAAGAAACTCCCCACGTACCTGGGTAGGGCAAAAGAAAAAAAAGAAAAAACAGAGATAAAAGAATAGGGATGGCACCTGCACCAGTGGGAGGGAGCTGTGAAGGAGGAAAGGTTTCCACACACTAGGAAGCCCCTTAGCGGGCGGAGACTGCTGGAGGCGGAGGGGGGAGCTTCGAAGCCGCGGAGGAGAGCACAGCAACAGGGGTGCGGAGGGCAAAGCGGGGAGATTCCCGCACAGAAGATCAGTGCCAGCCTGAGAGGCTTGTCTGCTCACCTGCCGGGGCGGGCGGGGCTGTGAGCTGAGGCTTGGGCTTCGGTCGGAGCGCAGGGAGAGGACTGGGGTTGGCGCCTTGAACACAGCCTGAAGGGGTTAGTGCACCACGGCTAACCGGGAGGGAGTCCGGGGGAAACTGCACCTGCTGAAGAGGCAAGAGACTTTTTCTTCCCTCTTTGTTTCCTGGTGCGCGAGGAGAGGGGTTTAAGAGTGCTGCTTAAAGGAACTCCAGAGACGGGCACGAGCCGCGGCTAAAAGCACGGACCCCAGAGACGGGCGGGAGACGCTAAGGCTGCTACTGCCGCCACCAAGGGGCCTTTGTGCCAGCACAGGTCACGATCCACAACCCTCTTCCGGGGAGCCTGTGCAGCCCGCCACTGCCAGGTTCCCGGGATCCAGGGACAACTTCCCCGGAGAATGCACAGCGTGCCTCAGGCTGGTGCAACGTCACGCCGGCCTCTGCCGCCGCGGGCCCGCCCCACATGCTGTGCCCCACCCTCCCCCTGGCCTGAGTGAGCCAGAGCACCCAAATCAGCAGCTCCTTTAACCCCATCCTGTCTGAGAAAATAACAGACGCCCTCCAGCGACCTACACGCAGAGACAGGGCTAAATCCAAAGCTGAGCCCCTGTGAGCTGTGAGAACAAAGAGAAAGGGAAATCTCTCCCAGCAGCCTCAGAAACAGCGGATTAAAACTCCACAATCAACTTGATGTACCTGCTTCTGTGGAATACATGAATAGACAACGAACCATACCAAACTGAGGAGGTGGACTTCGAGAGAAAGATCTATGATTTTTCCCCTTTTCCTCTTTTTGTGAATGTGTATGTGTATGCTTCTGTGTGAGATCTTGTCTGTATAGCTTTGCTTCCACCATTTGTCCTAGGGTTCTATCCTTCCATTGTTTTTTTGTTTGTTTGCTTTTTTAAAAAATTTTTTTCTTAATAATTAATTTTAATTTTAATAACTTTATTATACTTTAATTTTTCTTTCTTTCTTTCTTTCTTTCTTTTTTTCTTTCTTTCTTTCTTTCTTCCTTTCTTTCTTTCTTTCTTTCTTTCTTTCTTTCTTCTTTCCTTCCTTCCCTCCTTTAGACAATGAATCATCCCAAATTGAGGTGGACTTTGAGAGCAAGATTTATGATTTTTTCCCCTTTACCTCTTTTTGTGAGGGTGTATGTGTATACTTCTGTGTAAGATTTTGTCTGTATAGCTTTGCTTCCACCATTTGTCCTAAGGTTCTATCCGTCCCTTTTTTTATTTTCTAAATAATTATTTTTTAATTCAATAACTTTATTATACTTTATTTTATTTTACTGTATCTTCTTTCTTTCTGTCTTTTTCCTTCCTTCCCTCCTTCCTACCTTCCTTAATCCCTTCCTTCCTTCCTTCCTCCCTCCCTCCCTCCTCTCTTTCCTTCTTGCCTTCTTTCCTTCTTTTCTTTTCTTTCTTTCTTTCTTTCTTTCTTTCTTTCTTTCTTTCTTTCTTTCTTTCTTTCTTTCTTTCTTTCTTTCTTCCTTCCTTCCTTCCTTCCCTCCTTTCTTTCTTTCTTTCTTTCTTGCAACTTCTACTAATTCTCTCTAATTTTTCTCCCTTTTATTCTGAGCCATGTGGATGAAAGGCTCTTGGTGCTCCAGCCAGGAGTCAGGGCTCTGCCTCTGAGGTGGGAGAGCCAACTTCAAGATACAGGTCAACAAGAGACCTCCCAGCTCCACATAATATCAAACGGTGAAAATCTCCCAGAGACCTCCATCTTAACACCAGCACCCAGCTTCACTCAACGACCAGCAAGCTACAGTGCTGGACAACCTATGCCAAACAACTAGCAAAACAGGAACACAACCCCACCCACTAGCAGAGAGGCTGCCTAAAATCATAATAAGTCCACAGACACCCAAAAACACACCACAAGACGTGGACCAGCCCACTACAGAGACAAGATCCAGCTTCATCCACCACAACAGGCACTAGTCCCTTCCACCAGGAAGCCTACACAACCCACTGAACCAACCTTAGCCACTGGAGACAGACATCAAAAACAATGGGAATTATGAACCTGCAGCCTGGAAGGAGACCCCAAACACAGTAAGATAAGCAAAATGAGAAGACACAAAAACACACAGCAGATGAATGAGCAAGATAAAAATGCACCAGACCTAACAAATGAAGAGGAAATAGGCAGTCTACCTGAAAAAGAATTCAGAATAATGATAGTAAAGATGATCCAAAATCTTGGAAATAGAATGGACAACGTGCAAGAAACATTTAACAAGGATCTAGAAGAAATAAAGATGAAACAAGCAACGATAAACAACACAATAAATGAAATTAAAAATACTCCAGATGGGATCAATAGCAGAATAACTGAGGCAGAAGAACGGATAAGTGACATGGAAGATAAAATAGTGGAAATAACTACTGCAGAGCAGAATAAAGAAAAAAGAATGAAAAGAACTGAGGACAGTCTCAGAGACATCTGGGACAATATTAAATGCACCAACATTCGAATTATAGGGGTTCTAGAAGAAGAAGAAATATTGAGAAAATATTTGAAGAGATTATAGTTGAAAACTTCCCTAATATGGGAAAGGAAATAGTTAATGAAGTCCAGGAAGCACAGAGAGTCCCATACAGGATAAATCCAAGGAGAAATACGCCAAGACACATATTAATCAAACTGTCAAAAATTAAATACAAAGAAAGCATATTAAAAACAGCAAGGGAAAAGCAACAAATAACACACAAGGGAACCCCCATAAGGTAAAGAGCTGATCTCTCAGCAGAAACTCTGCAAGCAGAAGGGAGTGGCAGGACATGCTGAAAATGTTGAAGGAGAAAAACCTGCAACCAAGATTACTCTACCCAGCAAGAATCTCATTCAGATTTGATGGTGAAATTAAAACCTTTAAAGATGAGCAAAAGCTGAGAGAGATCAGCACCACCAAACCAGCTTTACAACAAATGCTAAAGGAACTTCTCTAGATAAGAAACACAAGAGAAGGAAAAGACCTATAATAACGAACCCAAGACAATTTAGAAAATGGGAATAGGAACATACATATCAATAATTACCTTAAATGTAAATGGACTAACTGCTCCGAACAAAAGACACAGATTGGCTGAATGGATACAAAAACAAGACCCATATATATGCTGTCTACAAGAGACCCACTTCAGACCTAGAGACACATACAGACTGAAAGTAAAAGGATGGAAAAAGATATTCCATGCAAATGGAAACCAAAAGAAACCTGGAGTAGCAATTCCCATATCAGACAAAATAGACTTTAAAATAAAGACTATCAGAAGAGACAAAGAAGGACACTACATAATGATTAAGGGATCCATCCAAGAAGATATAACAATTGTAAATATTTATGCACCCAACATAGGAGCACCTCAATACATAAGGCAAAAACTAACAGCCATAAAAGGAGAAATTGACAGTAACACATTCATAGTAGGGGACTTCAACACTCCATTTTAACCAATAGACACATTATCCAAAATGAAAATACATAAGGAAACACAAGCCTTCAATGATACATTAAACAAGATGGACTTAATTGATATTTATAGGACACTCCATCCAAAAACAACAGAATACACATTTTTCTCAAGTGCTCATGGAACACTCTCCAGGATAGATCATATCTTGGGTCACAAATCAAGCCTTGGTAAATTTAAGAAAATTGAAATTGTATCAAGTATCTTTTCCGACCACAACGCCATGAGACTAGATATCAATTACAGGAAAAGATCTGTAAAAAATACAAACACATGGAGGCTAAACAATACACTACTTAATAACGAAGTGATCACTGAAGAAATCAAAGAGGAAATTTAAAAAAATACCTAGAAACAAATGACAATGGAGACACAACGGTCCAAAACTTATGGGATGCAGGAAAAGCAGTTCTAAAAGGGAAGTTTATAGCAATACAAGCCCACCTTAAGAAGCAGGAAACACCTCGAATAAACAACCTAAACTTGTACCTCAAGCAATTAGAGAAAGAAGAACAAAAAAACCCAAAGTTAGCAGAAGGACAGATATCATAAAAATCAGATCAAAAATAAATGAAAAAGAAATGAAAGAAACAATACCAAAGATCAGTAAAACTAAAACCTGATTCTTTGAGAAGATAAACAAAATAGATAAATCATTAGCCAGACTCATCAAGAAAAAAAGGGAGAAGACTGAAATAAATAGAATTAGAAATGAAAAGGGAGAAGTAACAACTGACACTGCAGAAATACAAAAGATCATGAGAGATTACTACAAGCAAATCTATGCCAATAAAATGGACAATCTGGAAGAAATGGACAAATTCTTAGAAATGCACAACCTGCCAAGACTGAATCAGGAAGAAATAGAAAATATGAACAGACCAAATTTGGGAGGAACACTCCCAAATTCCTTCTATGAGGCCACCATCACCTTGATACCAAAACCAGACAAAGATGTCAGACAAAGAAAGAAACCTACAGGCCAATATCAGTGATGAACATAGATCAAAAAATCCTCAACAAAATACTAGCAAACAGAATCTAACAGCACATTAAAAGGATCATACACCATGATTAAGTGGGGTTTGTTCCAGGAGTGCAATGATTCTTCAATATACACAAATCTATCAATGTGATTAACCATATTAACAAATTGAAGGAAAGAAACCATATGATCATCTCAATAGATGCAGAAAAAGTTTTTGACAAAATTCAACACCCATTTATGATTAAAACCCTGCAGAAAGTAGGCATAGAGGAAAATTTCCCCAACATAATAAAGGCCATATATGACAAGCCCACAACCAACATCATACTCATTGGTGAAAAACTGAAAGCATTTCCGCTAAGGTCAGGAACAAGACAAGGTTGCCCACTCTCACCACTCTTATTCAGCATAGTTTTGGAAGTTTTAACCATAGAAATCAGAGAAGAAAAGGAAATAAAAGGAATCCAAATGGGAAAAGAAGAAGTAAAGCTGTCACTGTTTGCAGATGACATGATACTATACATAGAGAATCCTGAAGATGCTACCAGAAAACTACTAGAGCTAATCAACGAATTTGGTAAAGTAGCAGGATACAAAATTAATGCACAGAAATCTCTGGCATTCCTATATACAATGATGAAATATCTGAAAGTGAAATTAAGAAAACACTCCCATTTACCATTGCAACAAGAAGAATAAAATATCTAGGAATAAACCTACCTAAGGAGACAAAAGACCTGTATGCAGAAAATTATAAGACACTGATGAAAGAAATTAAAGATGATACAAATAGATGGAGAGATCCAATCAACATTGTGAAAATGACTCTACTACCTAAAGCAATCTATAGATTCAATGCAATCCCTATCAAACTACCACTGGCATTTTTCACAGAACTAGAATAAAAAATTTCAAAATTTGTATGGAAGCACAAAAGACCCCGAATAGCCAAAGAAATCTTGAGAACGAAAAATGGAGCTGGAGGAATCAGGCTCCCTGACTTCAGACTATACTACAAAGCTACAGTAATCAAGAGAGTATGGTACTGGCACAAAAACAGAAAGATAGATCAATGGAACAGGATAGAAAGCCCAGAGACAAACTCACGCACAAATGGACACCTTATCTTTGATAAAGGTGGCAGGAATGTACAGTGGAGAAAAGACAGCCTCTTCAATAAGTGGTGCTGGGAAAACTGGACAGGTACATGTAAAAGTATGAGATTAGAACACTCCCTAACACCATACACAAAAATAAGCTCAAAATGGATTAAAGACCTAAATGTAAGGCCAGAAACTATCAAACTCTTAGAGGAAAACATAGGCAGAACACTCTATGACATAAATCACAGCAAGATCCTTCTAGACCCATCTCCTAGAGAAATGGAAATAAAAACAAAAATAAATAAATGAGACCTAATGAAACTTCAAAGCTTTTGCAAAGCAAAGGAAACCATAAATAACACCAAAAGGCAACCGTCAGAATGGGAGAAAATATTTGCAATTGAAGCAACTGACAAATGATTAATCTCCAAAATTTACAAGCAGCTCATGCAGCTCAATAACAAAATAACTAACAACACAATCCAAAAATGGGCAGAAGACCTAAATAGATATTTCTCCAAAGAAGATATACAGACTGCCAACAAACACATGAAAGAATGCTCAACATCATTAATCATTAGAGAAATGCAAATCAAAACTACAATGAGATATCATCTCACACCAGTCAGAATGGCCATCATCAAAAAATCTAGAAACAATAAATGCTGGAGAGGGTGTGGAGAAAAGGGAACACTCTTGCCCTGCTGGTGGGAATGTGAATTGGTAAAGCCACTATGGAGAACAGTATGGAGGTTCCTTAAAAAACTACAAATAGAACTACCATATGACCCAGCAATCCCACTACTGGGCATATACCCTGAGAAAACCATAATTCAAAAAGAGTCATGTACCAAAATGTTCATTGCAGCTCTATTTACAATAACCTGGAGATGGAAACAACCTAAGTGCCCATCATCGGATGAATGGGTAAAGAAGATGTGGCACATATATACAATGGAATATTACTCAGCCATAAAAAGAAACGAAATTGAGCTATTTGTAATGAGGTGGATTGACCCAGAGTCTGTCATATAGAGTGAAGTAAGTCAGGAAGAGAAAGACAAATACCGTATGCTAACACACATATATGGAATTTAAGGGAAAAAAAAAATGTCATGAAGAACATAGGGGTAAGACAGGAATAAAGACACAGACCTACTGGAGAATGGACTTCTGGATATGGGGAGGGGGAAGGGTAAGATGTGACAGGGCGAGAGAGCGGCATGGACATATATACACTAACAAACGTAAGGTAGATAGCTAGTGGGAAGCAGCCGCATGGCACAGGGATATTGGCTCGGTGCTTTGTGACCGCCTGGAGAGGTGGGATAGGGAGGGTGGGAGGGAGACAGAAGAGGGAGGAGATATGTATATGTATAGCTCATTCATTTTGTTATAAAGCAGAAACTAACACACTATTGTAAAGCAATTATACTCCAATAAAGATGTTTAAAAAAAAAGTATATGGGGCTTCCCTGGTGGCGCAGTGGTTGAGAGTCCTCCTGCCAGTGCAGGGGACACGGGTTCGTGCCCCGTTCTGGGAAGATCCCACATGCCGTGGAGCGGCTGGGCCCATGAGCCATGGCCGCTAAGCCTGCGCATCCGGAGCCTGTGCTCTGCAACAGGAGAGGCCACAGCAGTGAGAGGCCCACGTACCGAAAAAAAAAAAAAAAAAAGTAAATTGGATATTTGAGTGGGTGGGCAAAAGAATGGGGATAGTTAAGAATGGCATCGTGTTTCTTCCGTGCATTACTCAGTAGGTGAAAGAGTCATTCAGTAATTCAGGCATCTTTGAAGAAGGGTATATATGGGAAGGTCATTCATTTTTTTAGAACAGATTCACCAACTTGTGGTTTCAAGTTATGTAAGAGGAGATAATAATAGGGAGCTGGACATACAATCTGAAATAGAAGAAAAAGTCTAGCCTAGCTACAATGACTTCTGATACCAAGTACACAGATTTAGGCCAAACCTTATAGGTTAAGGGCACAGTCCTCCACAAAACTACTCTGACAAAATAATTTACTAAATAATCAATAATTCATTAATTCAGTAAAACATCTCACATAACTTAGGAAAATGATATGCTTATGCCTACAGTTTTATTATCACAAACAGATTCAAAACAGAACCAGCCAAAGAGAGAGATGCATATGTAAGATACAGAGAAGTTTCAAATGTTCAGCTTCTATTTGACCTCTTCTCATGAAGTCAGGACACATTAACCTCCAAGCACACTGATGTGTGACAGTACACAGAGTACTGCCAACCAGGGAAGTTTACCTAAGCTTTAGTACCTGGAGTTTTGTTGACATTTCATTATCTAGGCATGATTGATTGAATCATTGGCCACATGATTCAAACTCAAAATTCACCCCCTTCTCCTCCTCAGAGGTCAAACTGACATCACTTGGCTAAGAATTCCAACCATCTAATCACACGGTTAGTCTTTCTGGCATGGCTAGCTCCAATCTTAAGCTATCTCATTAGTACAAACTATCGAAGGGCCCACCCTGAGACATCTTGTTAGCACATGCCATCCCTTGTGGTATGAGGGACCCACTATGAATAACAAAGGCACCTCTATCACTCAAGAAATTTCAAGGATTTACAGGTTATCACCCAGGAACCAGGGATAAATATCAGCCATTTTATTACACGCTAGTAACATAACTTTGTGAGGAATCTACATCTAGGTGGTTATTGCAGCTGTGGGTATGGATAAGTTTATCTAAGTATTTGTATGTTGAATTTGGGTATGATTTTAAAATTTAACTAGAGTTTAGAATCTCCAGAATTTGATGCTTAGGTTGAGGAAGGTGAGCCAATAAGGAATGGAAAAAGGCATGAATAAAGAGGTAAGAGGTATCTAGGGTGGGTCTCTGAAAGTTGGAAGAGATCAGACATACAACTGTTGCTGAGATGTGTTACAAGAGGAGACCTAAGAATTTTTTCTTTTTATTTACTGACTTGGATGCAATGCTGACCATTTTTTCTCCCATTTATAATTTTTTTTAATTAAAAAAAATTAATTGTATATTGGAGTATAGTTAGGTCACAGTGTTGTGTTAGATTCATGTGTATAGCAAAGTGATTTAGTTATACATATGCACACTACAATATGTAAAATAGATCAACAAGGACCTACTGTCTAGCACAGGGAGCTCTAGTCAATACTCTATAATAAGCTATATGGGAAAAAAATCTGAAAAACAATAGATATATGAATATGTATTGTTAACCTTTTGCAGTGTGTTTTTTGTAGCTGAATGGGGGCTGGAAACTAGGTTGAGAGGTTGGCTGACTAAGAGATTTTGTAAACATGCTCGATTATTCAAAGATATTTGGTTGTGAAGGTAAAGGATAAAGTTACTCACACAGCTAAAGGAATCTGAAGAGTCTGGAGTTCAGATTTTGTTGAGTTGGTTTGTTTGTACTGAAGAAGAACTAAAGTAATTAAAAAGCAAATAAGAAAGAGCCAGTAGAGACAGAGATTGATTTTTAAAAGAACAGCTTGTTCCACAGGATTAGGAGGACAAGGAAGTGAAGCAGAGATGGAAGAAGGAATTTACATAAGAGGAGGAACAGGAGGAGAGGGAATTAGGATAGTTAAAGACAGAATCACTCCATGGCAAGGCTTCAAGTGGGCCTTGGGCACAGAGCAATGAACAAAGCAGAAATCACTCTGCCCTAATGGAGCTTATAGTTAGGAAAATTCTAATTAGGTGACTAACATTAAAAAAGTAGCTAACCAAATACACACATAACTACCAATGAGAACAGTGTTACTGAGGAAAAAAACTGTATCTGGAGGTAGAAAAAAAACATACAAACAAAACAAACAAGTGGGCTCATAAAGAGGCCTACCTGAGCTTCCTTCTATTGCTAGATTGGGGCTGGGGAAATGCCTGGTCTAGAAGGCCTTCTGGTCAATGGGAGCCACTGTGTTGTTTCTCCAATCCTGGGATTCTAAATTACTTAGCTTCCTTCTTAGCAACTTTCAGAAATTTCCATACTTGCCCTGGATGTTATTTCAAAGGTTTATAATTGTACTTAATGGAAAAGACAAAAATGAGGCTATGCCATCTTGTCTGAACTGAAAATCCCAATGAGTTTAGTTAATAGTTCTTGCTTACACTGTGAATGATTTTAATAAAATTTTTACTCTCACTTTTGCACATTTATACTATTGCAAATTTTTATGTATTTAAAAATTAATTTAATTTTTAAATTAATTAATTATTTATTTTTGGTTGCTTTAGGTTTCTGTTGATGCGCACAGGCTTTCTCTAGATATGGCAAGCGGGGGACTACTCTTCCTTGCGGTACACGGGCTTCTCATTGTGGTGGCTTCTCTTTTTGTGGAGCATGGGCTCTAGGCATGTGGGCTTCAGTAGTTGTGGCTTGCGGGCTGTAGAGTGCAGGCTGTAGAGGGCAGACTCAGTAGTTGTGGCGCACACGTTTAGTTGCTCTGCAGCATGTCTCTAGTCTATATCCGGGGATAAAACAATGAATTAAACAGATAAAACCTTTTGCCTCATTCAGCAAACATTCTTGGAAAATAACAGTTTTTAATATCTTTTCAAAGTAATGCAATTATTAAATATCCAGTTGCATTTTAGGGTTACTTTAATCAAAAAGACCAAATTTATCAAGTTTATGTTAGAAAATAATCTATTCAGATTCTGAATTCTGAAAATTTGTAACCTATTTATCAATCACTAATTTAAAATTCTGTTGCATATATAAACATATTTTTTTCTTGAATAAACCTAAATTTCCTGGTTGGATTACTTTAGCAAAGGTATTTCAGGACAATTTCCAATCTCGATATGAGCTGGTCAAGTGAAATATAGTTTGTGTCACACTTATGCCTAAATAAGTGCTTGAAGAAACAACCCTGCAAGATTATTATTTTTTCACAGATATTTCAAATTCATCTTTATTTCCCTTTCAAATAAAATTTTGTTTGCATTTCTCACTGGTGATACAGCATATGTGAGTCAGCCCCATAAATGGTATAATTTATGGAGGATAGATATGCACTTAATAGTAGATGAATAATAAGGGAAAACTTAATTTTTCCCTAGGGTAGTAAACCTTATTAGCAAAGATGCAAATCTGACACTTTTAAGCCAGAAAAAAAAAAAAAAAAGAAAGAAAGTTCTGGGGAACTTGATTTTGTATTGGTACATTTACTTTCTGCCTTCTGGGTTATGCCAAGCTCTAGCTACTGTCTTCAACACCATAATTTAACACTAGGAACTCACTCCTAATGACACCATCCTTTGAGCAATACACTAATAGATCATGGGCTAACGATGTTCATTAATGATGAATCATACTAATCTATCATTTTCTGTGTCACACAGGTGTTTTATCAGATTAATTTCATTGGTGCAATGACCTGTGATGATGATGCATTGCTTAAGGATGGTGCAATTCAGAAAGAAATGAAATTTGGAATTAAACCTGTATTCAGCAGCTTTGAGACTCTATTGGAAAATTTTATAGAAACAAAAGATATGAATGAGATGTTCATTTAAATATGAAGCATATATCCTAGCATTAATAATGGAAAGAGAAAAGTAGTTCATATTTCTATTTACAAATTATTTTTTAAGAAACATTTTAAAATCCTAAAAACTATAGCTTCTGACTACTTGACAGTTAACTTCTGCCTGGGTATGAAAGCATCAAACTCAAACCAAATATATTTTTTGTAAAATTAAAATGCTTTTGCTTTGCCTTTTTCTATACATAAGTAAAATTAAAGTCAGCAGTTTAAATTTTTACTTTTTTAAAATTTGGACATAGCTTTACATATTAAGTAAATAAAATGTTTTACATAGTGGATTTAGGTCAATTTAAAGAGATCTTTTTAAAGTTTATTATAACATCTAGTGTAAATGAATATATTAAAATCATATTTTCTCTTGGTGTATATGAGTACAATTTTAAAAACATCATTGAGAGAATTTTAATTAGACATTGTGATAATGATAAAAGTGTTAACTATATTCCTATCATTTCATTTTCAGTTATAAAGTTGAATCTCAATTAGTATCCTATTAAATTACTTTTATATGATTATTACATATATACCATTGAAGACGTTCCTAAGGGTATATTTAATCGTGTATTTTAGAATTTTCTTTTACAAAGTAACTGTTTTACTCCTTTTCAAATCAAGACCCATTACTTCAGAGTATCATGTAAATGTACCGTTCACATTACAATTCCTGGACTCAATTTTAGTCCTTCAGTGTATGCCATAATGTTCCAAATTGATCTAGATCCACGATATACATGTTTTTTTTAACATCAATTTATAATAAATGCTATCATTTTGTGAGATTCAGACTTAACATAAAAAGATCCTTGCATACTGAAATCATTGAGTCAATTTATTGATTTAGGACACATTTCAAATAACTTTGAATGTTGACTGAGACATAGACATTATCATATCCTAATGGCCACTTGACCTCACCCAGAAGGGATCTAAGTTGACACCAAATCCAGCATTTTGTAAAGACGATGTTGTCTCTTCTATTTCTTATTTTTAGATCTTTACTATCAGACAAGTGTAACCATCTCATATTTTATACTTCTATCACATTGGTTATCTGACCTGTGGAATAAGGGTTATAACAGTAGGAAGGGGAGATGCAAACCCTGACACTCTTCCAATCTTGGTCAAGATAATTATCTAAATAATATTGAATCTTGGAGAGACTGGAAGAAATTAGTGCCTCAATCAAAGGTTGAAAGTACTCAAGGGCATTGTCTCTGTCATCTCCCCATCTAAATATTTTTTTGTTTGGCTTTAGAAAAAGCAACTAGATTGTGACAGATGATGATGAACTACCAAAACTTTTACCAAATGGCTGTCTCAATCACAGCCATTATGTTAGAAGTAGTATATTTACTGGAGCAGAACAACATAGCCTCTAACACTTGTTATATAAATATTGACCTGGAAAATTCATTCTTCTCAAGCTTCAACAGTAATGAGAGTCAAAAGCAATAGATGTACTGTTGCCACAATAAAATCTTATTCAAGAGTGGCCCTAAATGACAGTGCAAAAACAAACAAAAAAGACATCCTCCCAGAGGGGATGGCTAAACCTTATTTGTTCACTTTGTTTGGAAAGAGAGGTAGAAAAGTAACCTGAAGTTCAGACATACATGGACTCCTGGGTAGTAGTAATTGGCTTGGTACATTACTTAGTGACATAGAAGGAGCAAAATTAGAAAATAGAACAAGAACACTAAAGAATAAACATGTGTATGGTATGAGAATGTGGACAAAGTTTTGTTATTTTTTTATCTTGTCAATGATCTCTACAAGAGGAACTCAGAAACTAAGTGGCCAGGATGACTCACTCTGTAGAATTCAGACAGCCTAACTTTCAGCCACCTCAATGCTGGCATAATGGGTACATAAACAAATTGACCATGGTAACAGGTGTGATGGCTATGCATGGGCTCAATGGCAGGGGTTCCCTCTTATCAGAGATGTTCTAGATACTGACACTGCAGAATGTATTACAGACTACCAGCAACTGAGACTGATGCCAAGTTCTTAGCATATATAAAACTATCCCTTGATGAGCTAAGTCAGTCAGTTGCTGGCATGTAGATTACCTTGGAGGGATATTTTTCACCATTAAGGGAGCAGTGATCTGCCCTTAATAGAACTGATATCATCTCCATATATGTTTGCTTTTCCTGACCATGGTGTGTCTCACAACCAAATACTTAAAAATGGCTGATCAATTATTAGCATGATCATTCATACAACATTGATTCAGACTAAGGAATTGATTTTACAGCAAAGAAGATGCAACTATAGGCATATGAACGTGGTTTCCACTGGTCTTACAATGGATTTTGTATGTCCGAAGTAACTGGCCTACTAGAAGAGTGAAATAGCCTATTAAAGCCTCAACTGACACCTAGCCTGAGAACATCAATCCATGGAAATATGGTACATTGCCAATTCCTGATAAATGGCGATGTGTCCCTAACAGGTAGAAAACAAGAAATTAGGAACTGAGACATGGAAGTCATGTTGGTTCCTTTTATAATAACTTAAAGAAGTTAACTCGGAAAATGTGTGCTGTTTGCCACCACTATTCTAGGCTCGGCCAAATTACAGATCCTTACTCCCACTGACAAAATACTTCCTCTAGTTAACACACTAAACATTCCACAGAAATTAAAATTATGGCTACTACTTGGCAACTTTGGACTCCTCCTTCTGACTAACAATCAGACCAAAAAAAAAAAAAAAATAGTTGCTGTATTGAGGGGGATAACAGCCAGTTTCCATAAGGAGCCATAAGCTACGTGGTGGGGGAAGGTGAGAGTACATCTGGAAACTGGAAAACTCACTGAGATTTCTCTTGCTTCTTTCCTACCTTGTGGTAACTGCATCTGGGCAATTGCAACAATCACAGAAGGACAATGGTAAGACAAACAAGGGTTCGTAACTCTTGGGAAATAAAATCTGGATTAATCCACCTTGTAAGCAATCTTGACCAGCCTAAATAAAGGCCAAGAGTGAGTGAATTTTAGTATGTGGTGGGGAAAAAATGATGAATGTTAACCATTACTTCAGGAATATGTGCTGTTGCTGGAGAAGAAACTTGTTTTCTCTTTCTATTAATTGACTTGTATTATGCCATTTAAGAGATAGAGTTACCACTTTGAAGAGGCCTGTGGCTGACTGGCCATAATATAGCTAAGTGATACAAATAGGTGATGACATTGGACATCTTTTTGCACTATTGTAAATCCTGAGGGTCTTTCTTGCTCTTAGCACTGCTAAAGCAACTATTTCTAAGTAGTCCTTTGAGAAGCTTTGCAGATAAAATGGATAGCTACAGCAAAGAAGATGCAATTATAAGCATATGAACATGGTTTCCACTGGTCTTACAATGGATCTTGTATGTTGGAAGTAACTGGATAAAATAGATAAAAGGGCTGAGCCTTTTCCTGCCTATTACTTCCAGCCCCAGAAACTCTCACTTCTCTAATCTATTCATGTAGGATGCCCGTGGGAATCCACTTAACATCATCACATAAGCAATCTTGAACATTAGGGGCTTAAAATGTGTAGTATTGTCATTAACCACCAGGCAAATTAAGGCAGAAGGTAACTATTTCCTCTGTGTGCCCAAGTGGGATAGTTCTAAGATATGTTTTAAGAAATCTCAGGAAGGTTAAACCCCAGTAATCCATAGCAGTGATCAACGATAAGATATTGTTTTTAACTGGCTGTCTGTCATTTCCTCTTTTAATCCCCCAAATGCTCATTACAGCTAGGATTATAAGTCAGATTAATTTCTTGTCTGGGGGACTTTTTCTGGGGTTCTCCTTTTGAGGGGACCCAGGCTGAGAACCTCATTAGCAAGATAATTCACCATTGCTCCTTTGACAAATATTGAGTAAGCTGATATAATTAGGCCACAAATTTTTAATTGAATGACAAAAACATAAAGCCAGGTAAAAGGAGTTTCTGCATCCACCTCAAGTTAGTAAACACAAACCAGGAGAAATTACAACTGAACATAACAAAATCAGTTTCATACCAAGAATGAAATTATGGTTTAATATTAGGATATCTTTTAAAATATTATTGTATCGAATCTAAGAAAAATAAAAATCATGTGATTATCATGCTAAAAAGACATTTAGTAATAATCAATGTAATTGTTTATGAAATGTATTCCAGGTAAAAATGTTAAATCAAACATTTTTATTGAGAAAAAACATGAAAAATTGGGCATAATATGTCATTATTCTAAGCATGATCATATTCAAGATGCAAAAACAATGTAAAAGTTGATAAATTCAATTACATTAAAAAATTCTATATGAAAAAGAATAACATGCACAAATGTAAAACACAAAAGACAACTGGAAAAATAACTGCAGCACAATATACACATACATATTATAAATCAAAAAGACTTGAGTAAAATATATCTGGGAGAAATGGGCTATGGAAAAGAATGAAGTGTTTAAAAAAAAAGAAATAGGAAATAAAAATGGCTCTTCAACACACAAACACATGCTCACCCTCACTGATAATAAGGTAAATAAAAATTAAAAGAACAAAGAAATGTCATTTTAAAGTATCAGATTGACAACACTGTCAGGCTATTGTGGTAAAATAAAGACTATATCTAGTCTTTGTTACCAATTCCCGGCACAATCTGTCAAATAAATAATACATTCCCTTCAACCATGCAACTTTTGGGATATAGACTATACTCAGGAATATACTCAAGGAAGGATAAGGGCATTCATTTCAGCATTAGATTTCAGGAACAATCTAAATAATGTTCAATATGGTACAGTGAAATAAATTACAGTAGAGTCCTAAATAGAGTAGTATCAATTTGAAAAGAATGAAGCAGTTCAATCTCTAATGTATGCTAACAAATGAAAAAAAGCAAGATGCAAAATTACACATAGTATATTATAACTTATAATAAAATTAGTATGCATATTATTTGCATATAGAGAGAATATCTGTAAACATATATAATGCAAGAGCAATAGAAAATGTCTCTTTGGAGGTGATTCATTTGGTAAGGGAACAGAAGTGGGAGGAAGATTTATTTGAACTATTTATGCTCTCAGTTATATGTGCTTTTCAATTATTTTTACTTCTTTAAGTTATGAATTATGTGAAAGTTATTATCAAAGTAATAAATTATTCATTAATATATTTTTAAAAATTACACATTGTACAAATAACACAATGTAATTAATATGTATTTGTAAATAATTGTTTATGCAGAATATATACTGTTCTGTGTAACAAAGAGAATATGTTATTACAAATAAAAGAGTGGAATATGTAGTAAAAATGTTTCTAAAATTTAGTCTAGTCTGTCAATTGGTCAAAATTGTCGATCTTGAGTTGTACACTACTAGAAAGAAACTGGCTTAGAAAAGTGATCAGTGATTGAGAACACATCAAATGAATGTTCCCAAATTGCTGTCGTTTCCACCCTATAATTAAATAGTTTTAAATATCTAAATATCTGAGCTGAAATTTACTACTGTTTAGAGTTGAAATTAACTACAGTTTTATTAGAAATGTATATATATATTTACTAGTGTCTGATTTTTGCCTACACTGAGACTGTGTACCATGGTTGGAAAAATATAACGTTTTTCCTGTTTGATTTTATTTTCAAATTTTAATTTTTGTAAGTCTTATACTTTTTTGTTCTTTAGTAGAGAAACTTAAAAGCAAAAGAGATAAATTTATTATTAATGAAGAAAATAATGAACTTCAGTTTAGTATAAAAATGTATTCTTTAATATTTATAAACTTTGCTTAAGAAAATGAAAACACAGCATTTCAAGCTGGAGCTTAGTTTTTCATGTTTTAGTTCACTTTTTGGTAGTAAGTTTTGCATTCTGCTTATGAAATCCATCACATTTAGTTGGCTAAAACACTACACTCCTATACTTCAATTTTTTTTCTATCTTGCATACAAAATATATTACACATATTACTTACTTTTTACGTTTCTGTGACTTATACTTTGAGCTACTGTACTTTTTTTTTTTTTTTTTGCGGTACACGGGCCTCTCACTGTTGTGGCCTCTCCCATTGCAGAGCATAAGCTCTGGACGCGCAGGCTTAGCAACCATGGCTCACAGGCCTAGCCGCTCCATGGCAAGTGGGATCTTCCCAGACCGGGGCACGAACCCATGTCCCCTGCATCGGCAGGCGGACTCTCAACCACTGCGCCACCAGGGAAGCCTTACTGTACATCTTTTATATCATTTATATAGTTTGTAAGAACAGTACATATGGGAATAATTGTTAACTGTCAGATCACAGTGTATTTCTAATCATATTCCATCAGTGACACATGTTTTACATTGTTAAGACATCCTGTCTGAAAAACAAAACTCTGGAATGAAATTGTAAAAAGCACATTCTTTTAGATTGTTTGAATTATTCATGAATACAACACCTTGTTGGCACTTAGAATGCAATCAAAATATAAATGATGCATGTGTATGCCGTGTCCAAATTCCACACCAGATGTTTCTAACTTATACACAAGTATTACTATATGTTTAAATAGCAAAGTAAACTTGCAACTGTGTAAGATTGTTCTGACAGATCTAATTAATTAAAATATTTTCAGATTTAAATTTATCTATTACAGTCTTAAATATGAGCAACTCCCAATGTCTCCATTAAAACTCAAACATGTTATCTAGTATATAATGAACTACTTCACATCCTTTACAAGAAAAAAATTATTTTTGTATTTTTTGGTAGGCTCTCATAAGCCTACCAAATTTCCTGAAATTTCAGATTAATTGACTATCCAAAAGTATATGCTATTCTATTTTAATAATCCAGAAGGTTTAAACAGGGAAATTCAGTGCTTGGATTGTATAGATGAGAGCATAGTTTTACATTAATTTGTTCTATAACTGCAAGTAGTGTATGTTATAAAAGTGTGTTATGTAGTACAATTAGTGAGTAGCTTTTATGAATACATGAACCTAAATTTCATTACCTAAATCTGCTATTAATTTTGGAACTACATTAGGATCTGAGATAAGAAATAGGATGTGCACATATTCCAATATATGGATATATACATATATTCATATGTATGAATAAATAGATGGATAGATAGATATTGTCTCAGTATTACATAGGATAAAGATAAATTATTTGACAAAATAGCTGCCTTTAAGCAGTTTAGGGGATATATGGGGAGAACTGACTACCACTGAGAAAAATAAAACAGAAAAAGCAGGATAAAAATGTGATAACTGATGCTAAAGATAACTAGAATGAGAGTTCATAATGCTTTTATTTAGCTATAACTTAAATAACATTTATTAGAACTTCTTTTTTTCTTTTTGACTTTTTCTAAATGACCAACTTTATTAGGGTGTCATTTACACACAATAAACTTCACTCATTTTAAGTATACTGTTTTATCAGTTTTGACAAATACATAGTAATACACCACCACAATCAAGACATAGAAAAGTTCAACCCACAAATTCCCTTGTGCCCTCTTGAAGTCAATCTTCTTCCCCAACCCCCAGAATTTGGCAACCATTGAACTGCTTTCTGTCTCTATAGTTTTGATTTTTCTAGGATTTTGTATAAAAGGACTCATAAATATGTAGGCTTTTGTGTCTGGATTCTTTTACTTAGTTGACTATTGATAGTCATTCATGTTGAATGTATTAGTGGTCTCTTTCATTTTATTGTTCAGTGCTCACCATTACTTTATATAGACCCAAATTTCCATCTGGTATCCTTTGCCTTCTACCTGAAGAACTTCTTATTTAATACTTCTTGGAGTACAGGTCAGCTGATGATAAATTCTTCCAGATTTTCTCTAAAAGTCTATTTTGCCTTTGTTTTTCAAAGGTATTTTTGTTGGCTTTAGAATTCCAACTTAGTAGTTTTGTTCAGCAACTTAAAGATTTTGATTCACTGTCTTCTGCCTTGTATTGTTTCTGATGAGAAATCTGCCATAATTCTTTTTTTTTCCCTTTATATATAAAATCTCTTTTTTCTAGCTGCTTTTAAGATTCTCTCTTTTTTTTTTTCTTTAACATCTTTATTGGAGTATAATTGCTTTAAAATAGTGTGTTAGTTTCTGCTTCATAACAAAGTGAATCAGTTATACATATACATATATTCCCATATCTCTTCCCTCTTGCATCTCCCTCCCTCCCACCCTCCCTATCCCACCCCACTAGGTGGTCACAAAGCACTGAGCTGATCTCCCTGTGCTATGCGGCTGCTCCCTACTAGCTATCTATTTTACGTTTAGTAGGGTATATATGTCCATGTCACTCTCTCACTTTGTCACAGCTTACCCTTCCCCCTCCCCATATCCTCAAGTCCATTCTCTAGTAGGTCTGTAGCTTTATTACCCCTAGGATCTTCATGACATTTTGTTTTTTCTTAGATTCCATATATATGTGTTAGCATACAGTATTTGTCTTTCTCTTTCTGACTTACTTTACTCTTTATGACAGACCCTAGGTCTGTCATCCACCTCACTACAAATAACTCAATTTTGATTCTTTTTATGGCTGAGTAATATTCCATTCTATATATGTGCCATATCTTCTTTATCCATTCATATGATGATGGACACTTAGGTGGCTTCCATCTCCTGGCTATTGTAAATAGAGCTGAAATGAACATTTTGGTACATGACTCTTTTTGAATTTTGGTTTTCTCAGGCTATATGCCCAGTAGTGGGATTCCTGGGTCATATGGTAGTTCTATTTGTAGTTTTTTAAGAAACCTCCATACTGTTCTCCATAGTGGCTTTACCAATTCACATTCCCACCAGCAGTGCAAGAGTGTTTGCTTTTCTCCACACCCTCTCCAGCATTTATTGTTTCTAGATTTTTTGATGATGGCCATTCTGACTGGTGTGAGATGATATCTCATTGTAGTTTTGATTTGCATTTCTCTAATGATTAATGATGTTGAGCATTCTTCCGTGTGTTTGTTGGCAATCTATATGTCTTCTTTGGAGAAATGTCTATTTAGGTCTTTTGCCCATTTTTGGATTGGGTTGTCTGTTTTTTTGTTATTGAGCTGAATGAGCTGCTTGTAAATTTTGGAGATTAATCATTTGTCAGTTGCTTCATTTGCAAATATTTTTTCCCATTCTGAAGGTTATCTTTTGGTTTTGTTTATGGTTTCCTTTCCTATGCAAAAGCTTTGAAGTTTCATTAGGTCTCATTTGTTTATTTAGATTTGTAATTCCATTTCTCTGGGAGGTGGGTCAAAAAGGATCTTGCTGTGATTTATGTCATAGAGTGTTCTGCCTATGTTTTCCTCTAAGAGTTTGATAGTTTCTGGCCTTACATTTAGGTCTTTAATCCATTTTGAGCTTATTTTTGTGTATGGTGTTAGGGAGTGTTCTAATCTCATACTTTTACATGTACCTGTCCAGTTTTCCCCACACCACTTATTGAAGAGACTGTGCTTTCTCCATTGTACATTCCTGCCTCCATTGTCAAAGATAAGGTGACCATATGTTCGTGGGTTTATCTCTGGGCTTTCTATCCTGCTTCATTGATCTATCTTTCTGTTTTTGTGCCAGTACCATATTGTCTTGATTACTGTAGCTTTCTAGTATAGTCTGAAGGCAAGGAGCCTGATTCCTCCACCTCCGTTTTTTGTTCTCAAGATTGCTTTGGCTATTCGGGGTCTTTTGTGTTTCCATACAAATTGTGAAATTTTGGGTTCTAGTTCTGTGAAAAATGCCAGTGGTAGTTTAATAGGGATTGCATTGAATCTGTAGATTGCTTTGGGTAGTAGAGCCATTTTCACCATGTTGATTCTTCCAATCCAAGAACATGGTCTATCTCTCTATCTTTTGGTATTATGTTTAATTTCTTTCATCAGTGTCTTATAATTTTCTGCATACAGGTCTTTTTTCCCCCTAGGTAGGTTTATTCCTAGATAATTTTATTTTTTTTGTTGCAATGGTAAATGGGAGTATTTTCTTAATTTAACTTTCAGATTTTTCATCATTAGTGTATAGGGATGCCAGAGATTTCTGTGCATTAATTTTGTATCCTGCTACTTTACCAAATTCATTGATTACCCCTAGTAGTTTTCTGGTAGCATTTTTAGGTTTCTCTATATATAGTATCATGTCATCTGCAAACAGTGACAGCTTTACTTCTTCTTTTCCAATTTGGATTCCTTTTGTTTCCTTTACTTCTCTGATTGCTGTGGCTAAAACTTCCAAAACTATGTTGAAAAAGAGTGCTGAGGGGGTTTCCCTGGTGTCACAGTTGTTGAGAGTCTGCCTGCTGATGAAGGGGACAGGGGTTCATGCCCCGGTCTGGGAGGATCCCACATGCCACAGAGCATCTGGGTCTGTGAGCCATGGTCGCTGAGCCTGTGTGTCTGGAGCCTGTGCTCTGCAACTAGAGAGATCTGATCTTTATGGTTTCTTTCCTTCTGCTAACTTTGGGGTTTTTTGGTTCTTCCTTCTCTAATTGCTTTAGGTGCAAGGTTAGGTTGTTTATTCGAGATGTTTCCTGTTTCGTAAGTAGGATTGTATTGCTATAAACTTCCCTCTTAGAACTTCTTTTGCTGCATCCCATAGGTTTTGGGTCATTGTGTCTCCATTGCCATTTGTTTCTAGGTATTTTTTGATTTCCTCTTTGAATTCTTCCATGATCACTTCATTACTAGGTAGTGTATTGTTTAGCCTCAATGTGTTTGTATTTTTTACAGATCTTTTCCTGTAATTGATATCTAGTCTCATAGCGTTGTAGTCAGAAAAGATACTTGATAAAATTTCAATTTCCTTAAATTTACCAACGTTTGATTTGTGACCAAGATATGACCTATCCTGGAGAATGTTCCATGAGCACTTGAGAAAAATGTGTATTCTGTTGTTTTTGGATGGAATGTCCTATAAATATCAATTAAGTCCATCTTGTTAAATGTATCATTTAAAGCTTGTGTTTCCTTATTTATTTTCATTTTGGATGATCTGTCCATTGGTGAAAGTGGGGTGGTAAAGTCCACTATTATGCATGTGTTACTGTCAATTTCCCCTTATATGGCTGTTAGTATTTGCCTTATGTATTGAAGTGCTCCTATTTTGGGTGAATAAATGTTTACAATTGTTATATCTTTTTCTTGGATCGATTTCTTGATCATTATGTAGTGTCCTTCTTTGTGTCTTGTAATAGTCTTTATTTTAATGTCTATTTTGTCTGATATGAGAATTGCTACGCCAGCTTTCTTTTGATTTCCATTTTCATGGAATATCTTTTTCCATCTGTATTTCAGTCTGTATGTGTCTCTAGGTCTGAAGTGGGTCTCTTGTAGACAGCATATATATGGGTCTTATTTTTTTTTATCTATTCAGCCAGTCTTTGTCTTTTGGTGGGAGAATTTAATCCATTTACATTTAAGGTAATTATCAATATATATGTTCCTATTCCCATTTTCTTAATTGTTTTGGGTTTGTTATTGTAGGTCTTTTCCTTCTCTTCTGTTTCTTGCCTAGAGAAGTTCCTTTAGCATTTGTTGTAAAGCTGGTTTGGTGGTGCTGATCTCTCTCAGCTTTTGCTTGTCTGTAAAGGTTTAATTTCTCCATCAAATCTGAATGAGATCCTTGCTGGGTAGAGTAATCCTGATTGTAGGTTTTTCCCTTTCATCACTTTAAATATGTCCTGCCACTCCCTTCTGGCTTGTAGAGTCTCTGCTGAAAGATCAGCTGTTAACCTTATGGGGATTCCCTTGTGTGTTATTTGTTGTTTTTCCCTTGCTGCTTTTAATATGCTTTCTTTGTAGTTAATTTTTGTTAGTTTGATTAATATGTGTCTTGGCGATTTTCTCCTTGGATTTATCCTGTATGGGACTCTCTGTGCTTCCTGGACTTGATTAACTATATCTTTTTCCCATATTAGGGAAATTTTCAACTATAATCTCTTCAAATATTTTCTCAGTCCCTTTCTTTTTGTCTTCTTCTTCTAGAACCCCTATAATTCGAATGTTGGTGTGATTAATATTGTCCCAGAGGTCTCTGAGACTGTCCCCAGTTCTTATTCTTTTTACTTTATTCTGCTTTGCAATAGTTATTTCCACTATTTTATCTTCCAGGTCACTTGTCCATTCTTCTGCCTCAGTTATTCTGCTATTGATCCCATCTAGAGTATTTTAAATTTCATTTATTGTGTTGTTCATCGTTGCTTGTTTCCTCTTTATTTCTTCTAGGTCCATGTTAAATGTTTCTTGCATTTTCTCAATTCTATTTCCAAGATTTTGGGTCATCTTTACTATCATTATTTTCACGTAGACTGACTATTTCCTCTTCTTTTGTTAGGTCTGGTGGGTTTTTATCTTGCTCCTTCATCTGCTGTGTGTTTTTGTGTCTTCTCATTTTGCTTATCTTACTGTGTTTGAGGTCCCCTTTTTGCAGGCTGCAGGTTCGTAGTTCTAGTTGTTTTTGGTGTCTGTCCCCAGTGGCTAAGGTTGGTTCAGTGGGTTGTGTAGGCTTCCTGGTGGAGGGGACTATTGCCTGTGTTCTGGTGGATGAGGCTGGATCTTGTCTTTCTGGTGGGCAGGTCCACATCTGGTGGCATGTTTTGGGGTGTCTGTGGCCTTATTATGATTTTAGGCAGCCTATGTGTTAATGTGTTTGGTTGTGTTCCTGTCTTGGTAGTTGTTTGTCATAGTGTGTTCAGCACTGTAACTTTCTGGTCATTGAGTGAAGCTGGGTGCTTGTGTTAAGATGGAGGTCTCTGGGAGATTTTCACCATTTGATATTATGTGGAGCTGGAAGGTCTCTTGTTGACCTGTATCTTGAAGTTGGCTCTCCCACATCAGAGGCACAGCACTGACTCCTGGCTGCAGCACCAGGAGACTTTCATCTACACGGCTCAGAATAAAAGGGAGAAAAAGTAGAAAGAAAGGAAGGAAGAAAGAAAGAAAGAAAGAAAGAAAGAAAGAAGATGATAAAATAAAGTAATATAAAATAAAATAAAGTATTAAAATAAAAAAATAATTATTAAGGAAAAAAAATTTTTAAGTAAAAAACAAAACAAAACAAACAAAAGAAGCGGATTGACAAAACCCTAGGATAAATGGTGAAAGAAAAGCTATACAGACAAAATCTCACACAGAAGCATACACACTCAGAAAAAGAGGAAAAGGGGGAAAAAATAATATATCTTGCTCTCAAAGTCCACCTCCTCAATTTGGGATGATTTGTTGTCTATTCAAGTATTCCACAGATGCAGGGTACATCAAGTTGATTGTGGAGATTTAATCCGCGGCTCCTGAGGCTGCTGGGAGAGATTTCCCTTTCTCTTCTTTGTTTGCACAGCTCCCGGGGTTTAGCTTTGGATTTGGCCCCGCCTCTGTGTGTAGCTCGCCAGAGGGCTTCTGTTCTTCGTTCAGACAGGATGGGGTTAAAGTACCCGCTGATTCGGGGGCTCTGGCTCACTCAGGCCGGGGGCAGGGAGGGGCACCGAGTTGGGGGTGAGCCTTCTGTGGCTGAGGTCAGTGTGATGTTGCACCAGCCTGAGGCTCACCATGCGTTCTCCCGGGGAAGTTGTCCCTGAATCCCGGGACCCTGGCAGTGGCAGGCTGCACAGGGTCCCAGGAGAGGTGGTGTGGATAGTGACCTGTGCTCGCACACTGGCTTGTTGATGGTGGCAACAGCAGCTTTAGCTTCTCATGTCTGTCTCTGGGGTCCACGCTGTTAGCCGCGGCTCACGTCCGTCTCTGGAGCTCCTTTAAGCAGTGCTCTTAATCCCCTCTCCTCACGCACCAGGAAACAAAGAGGGAAGAAATAGTCTCTTGCCTCTTTGGCAGGTCCAGACTTTTTCCCTGACTCCCTCCCGGCTAGCCGTGGTGCACTAACCCCTTCACGCTGTGTTCATGTCACCAGTCCTCTCCCTGAGATCCGACTGAAACCCGAGCCTCAGCTCCCAGCCCCTGCCCACCTCGGTGGGTGAGCAGACAAGCTTCTCGGGCTGGTGAGTGCTGGTGGGCACTGAGCCTCTGTGCGGGAATCTTTCCGCTTTTCTATTAGCACTTCTTGTATGTAAAATATGTTGCTATACGTAGAGAATATCATGAAGAAGAAAGATAATATCTCTGATCTTATAAAGATTCAAGGCTAAGATTGTTGGACTGGATTAAATAATTCTTAGGTTGCTTATAAGATATATATCCTAAATATAAGCACACAGAAATATCAAAATTAAATAGATGGAAAAAGATATACTCTGAAAATGTGAGCCAAAAGAAAGCTGTGACTGTTATATTAATACTAGGAAAAGTATACTTAAAAGAAGAAGCATTACTAGAGATAAAGAGAAATGCTTTATAATGATAAAAATGTAAATCCGTAGGAAAATAAATAAATCTAAACTTGTGTTTAACTATCTCATGCTGTCAAAATATTTCAGATAAAAAAGAACCCTATCTGAAAGTATGAATAGACAAATTTACAATCATTGTGAGATATTTTTAGTACTTCTCTGAGGAACTGATAGCCTAAGTAGATTTAAAGTATTAAGGACATAGAAGATGTGAACATATGATTAACAAACTTAACCCTAATTGACACACTTAGAGTAATGCAACCAACAACTGAAGAATACTTACTATTTTTAAGTGCACATAGAACAATTACCAAAATTGACCACATACTGAGTCATAGTCTACAAGTTTGTAAGGATTTAAGTTATATTCCTGATCATAGTAAAACTAAGAAACCAATTACAAAAATACAACTAGAAATATTTGAAAAATAGGCAATATACTTCTAATCTAACCATGATTTGATGGGTAATTTTATGCGTCAACTTGTTTGGATCATGGGATGCCCAGATATTTGGCTAAACATTATTTTGGGGTATGTCTCTGACCGTGTTCCTGGATGCGATTAGCATTTGAGTTGGTAGACTGAGTAAAGCAGATTGATCTCAGTATGTGTGGGCCTCATCTAATCCATTGAGGGCCTGACTAGAGCAAAAATATGGAGAAGGGGAGTTTGTTCTCTCTACCAGATTGCTTGAGCTAGACATCAGTCTTCTCCTGCCCTCACAGACTGAGACACCATTGGCACTATGGTTCTCAGAACTGAATCACCAACGTTCCTGAGTCTTCAGCTGGTGACAACAGATCATGGAACTTAGTGTCCATAATCATATGAGCCAATTCCTTATAATAAATATCTTTACATACACATATATGAATATACATTATGTTATATAGAAATATTTTATAATATGTAATATCTAAATGTAGTATATTATGTATTATTCTAATATATATACACATGTATCTCCTATTGGTTCTCTTTTTCCAGAGAAATCTAATATTATCTAATACACAAAAAAGCAAATGTCAGTGGAAATCCTTTTAAACTTGGTAATAATAATACAATGTAGAGTCACTTATGCTGGAATTAACCACTTTTATTCCTTTCTCTTTCATTCTACAAATAATTGCCCGGTTATGTATAGTTTGCCTCCATTAAGTCTCATCTGTTCTATTATTTCCAAAGTCACCATCAATGAATGTGTTTGGGTCCTAATTATGTCCAGCTTACTGAAAACTACTGAAAAGTAATTCTCATGGTGCTCATGAATAGGAATGTCAGCACCTAAACATAGCTGACAATATAATCTTCCTGAAGCAGTGTTTGCACAGGACTTCCCTATTTGCCTATACAAGTAAATTAGAAATCCTCTGCATGGATATATAACAAATGTCTCAAATTTTTATTGTGCAAATATTGTGTGGTATTTCCTTTATATACTTAGACTTATCCCAACCTCCAATTGCCTCTACACCTTTCCTCCTAATATTCTCTCTGAGTTAACGCCTCCTCCTTTCTCTGTTAATATCCTATCTATACCTCAGGTTTTATTTCACATGCTACATTCTCAAGATACTCTGACTCGTTACCTCTAAACATCTCTGATCTTCTAATTTTTTGATCCTTGAAAAAGTATGTTCTGTATTTCTGTGATGGCCTTGGATGGTACCAAAGAATTATTTGTTTATTCCTTTCATATACTTACTTACTTCCTGTCCTTTTGATTTGATTAAATGATGTCTTACTTATCTTTCTGTCATCAGTAGGGTATAGTATATGAAAAAGTACATGAAAATATCTAAACACAGGCAATGTGTTGAGATTTATTTTGGTTTGAGATATTGAAAGACATTTAAAAAATTTATAGCAGGTAAAGGTCAATTCAAGCTGAATTTAACTCTTATGAACATATGGATAGAGAAAAATATATTTTGCAATAAATACTTCTGAATTATTTGGAAATACTATGAATTTAGTTTTACTTTTGATTTATTATTCATAAAATAGTTTTCCTTAAACATTTTTTATTATATCACTATAATTATTAGTACCTGACCAAAAATGTTTTGAAATTCAATTTTTTTAGGTTATACTTGATCAAACTAGCAAATTTCTTGCACAAAGTGTAAATTAATGAAATTAAATCTTCCACAGGAAATTTTTAGTATACTCTATTTTAGAATACTGGAGTTTTTCTTCTTCCCAGTTTCCAGTAACTTAGTGAATTTGATAAACTGCCCCATATAACACCGATAGTGTCTTGCTTTAACTTTCTGACAACTTAATATAGTGTAGGTGAAAATTAGAAGTTTGAAATAGGTTAGAAATTGCACACTCTAATGATTCAAAATATGTCTAGATGCCTTAAATGAATTATAATTTCATTATAGAAGAGTAAATTTAAATACAGAACACTTCCCCAGCTTATACTTAATAGAAGTGGCTATTAATTTTAGTCTTTAATTCTAAGACTCTCCAAGTGACTTTTATGTAGAATATATTTACAAAAGGTACTATTTCATTCTAATAAATTATTTGCACCTATTCATTATTTTCTACAAAAACACTATTAGAAATATTTTTCTATTAACCTTTGAATTATCAACCAGAAACCACTATTAAAAAATAAAATACAGGGTTTTTAATGACTAAAATTATGGAATACCATGGTGATGGAACTTAATGAGATCAGTCAAAAGGATCTAAATCAATAAACTGATTTAATTCTTATTTTTAAAGAATAAAAAATTTTTACTATCATTCTAGAAATACTCAAAGTATATTCCTAAGTAAAATTTTATCAATTTTAGTAAAATTGTTGTTTTATTTTCTTGCCAAATAATTTCTTTTCAATTAATTATATTTATTCCCTTTGGGGGTACAGGAATCCTCCCTGTAACAATTTAAATTTTATTAATAAAGCAAGACAACAAATAGTAGGTATTTGAATTATTTAATTGTGGTGATTCATCAAAACTGTCTCCAAATATTTCTTTTTTTTTAAGTCGTTAGACATCTCATTTTTTAATGCCACCAAGAGCTTCTTAGATTTAAACTTTCTAATAGTTTTAGTTTTATCACAAAATATTTTGAGGGTAATCTCCCAGAAATAAATTTCAATTAAATTGAAAGTATACATTTATCTTCAAACACTATCTATTTCTCAAAGGAATAATACATTTTAATGGAAAGTAAGACAAAAATAAAACAATTTTTAAAAAATTGAAGCATAAAACTAATGTCTTCCAATTTCCACAGATGAGAACCGTTTTCATGGAAAAAAATGGGAAATGACAGCTATAATGTATAAACAGGTATAATGAATCTGGAGGAGAAATTATTTTTCAAAATCTATTTTGTTTTTTCTATTAGACTGTATTACAGTTTCATAGACTCAATTGAATGACAAGGAAAAAAAAGTGCTCCACAGTTAAAACAGAGAAGGTGTAGATTTGAATATAGATGGTAGGAAACATGAACTGTAATCTCTCAGTTGCCCTTCTCAAGTGTGGTAAAACAGTAGAAAATCAAGTTAAAGATACATGAACAAAATAGTGTGCTAACTGAGTCTGCTAGGAGTCTTTTAGGAGTACCTGTAGTCAGTTAATTTATCTAAGTGCCTTGCTTATCCCTAAACTATGGAGGAAGATGAAACTTGAGCTATATCCCCAAAGAGACAGCATATTTCACATGACTGACTAACTGGAAACTGTTTACTGATGCAGAAAGTACCCAGAGATGAAGCATGTGGTTCAAGTTTTCTTGTGCCCTTGCAGATTAAAGTCCTGAACTTAGGAAATGAAGAAAATTTGAATGTTGCCTAAATAAACAAT
Source organism: Lipotes vexillifer (assembly GCF_000442215.2). NCBI lineage: Eukaryota > Metazoa > Chordata > Mammalia > Artiodactyla > Lipotidae > Lipotes > Lipotes vexillifer. The sequence continues at coordinate 74,781 of NW_006791831.1, read as the reverse complement.
GAGAGATGCAATGTGCAAGTGCAACTAGACTACTATTAGGTCATCATCAGACAAAAGTAGTAGAAAAACTGTACATGGATCAACAATATAAAAAAAAAAAAAAAGAAGAGTATAGAATAACTTCAAATTGGATAAAATTTTCTACACCAATAATCATGAAGTGTTTATACAATGACTTTGTTGTAACCCAAATAAATTTATAGAAAGTATTCTGAGTTTTATTAAATAAAATGTGAAAAATTAAGTTAAAAGAATATAAAACTGACCTAAATTAAATGAAAATGTGGGTAAGGAAACTTTAAATATTCAAGTGTTAATGGAAAAAAATGATGAATAAAGATTATAGGAAAAGTTATGTTTTGGAATATAGGTTTAAAAATAATCCTAAGAAAACATAATAAATTGACAGAAAGATAAATAGAGAGAAGATATATCAATATAATAATTAAATTATTTGAAAAGGAGTTAGAGCCAATGGAAGAGAAATTATATTCAAAGATGTTTTATGAATGAATACCTGAAAAATGGAACAAAATAAAAACTAAAATAATACTAATATTAATAGAAGAAAAGAATGTTCTGAACTGAAGCAAGATGTGAACAGTAAAGTGAAACAATTGATAGAATGCTGGCCAAAAATAATTGAAAGAAAAAAGACCATTGAAACATGCAAATAAAAAGATACTGCTATTTCCCATATAGAGTGGGTTAATTTGGATGCTTGTCTTCCTTCTACAAGCCTATGCAAATATTATAATATGTATTATGACAGTGAAAATCTAATATATAGCTGAAATTGGACAAAAGAAAGGGAAATTCACAAGTGTCATTTTTACACACAAAAGTGTGAATTAAAGGCCAAGTTATAAACTGATGAGGTAATGCCACTGCAGCCTGAAGAAATGTGGTTCTAGATATAGGCTATTTAAATATACTGTGAGGCACATATTAGTAAAACTGCAGAAAATCTGACATTATATATATATATTTGCTCACTCAACTCTCTTTTAGATGGCTTTGTTCATGATAAAAGCTAGAATGTTTAAAGTCTACCCTTTCTAGACTTCCTAACAGTTCAGGTTTTACAAGTGTTTTGGCTTTCACCAAATATTCAGATCCACATGGTATCTTAAAAACATAAATAAGGGAAAAATGTTTTTTGTTTTTTTTTTTTCTGTTTCAATTGGTTTTGCTGGCAAGCAGAGAATAGAAGAATTCTATTTTTCTGGAGCAGCAATGCACAGGACTCAATGGTCAGTTCCTAGCTTGAGGGACAGGGCATACAGCAACTATTTAATAACATGGATTGTGTCAAAGCTATTGTAGCACTGAAGTGAACAGTCATGATGGCAACTTTCTCATCCCTAGGTCAGAGCATTATGATCCGTGAGTCAGAATAGTAGAAAATTTCATAATAGGGACCTTCCAGTTTTCTATCTTTTTAAGACTCAGTGGAATTCACACACATTCACACATATGTGTGTGTGTGTGAGAGAGAGAGGGTGATAAGGCAAATGAACAAAATATAAACAATTGATGAATCTGGATATAGAACATACTGGACTTTCTTGCAGGATTTTCGTAATTGTCTGTAAGTTTAAACTAGCAAAATAAAAAGTTTCAAATAGAAAAAGGAAAACAATGCAAAAGATAAATAAGGGTAGTAAAGTTGAATTGCAATAAGCAGGTGTATTAGTTTCTATGGCGGTGTAACAAATTATCCCAAATATTGCTGCTTAATAAAGCACAAACATTTATTATCTCACAGTTTCCATGGGGCAGAATTTTAAGTTCAGCTTAGCTCAGTGTCCCACAGGGTTTCTATGAAGATATTGGTTGGGCTGCATTTTCATTCAGAGGCTTGACTGGGCAAGGGTCTGCTTCCAAACTCATTAAAGTTGTTGACAGAGTTCATTTCTTTTTGGTGTATGACTGACAGTCTCAACATCTTATTAGCTGTCAAATGAAGATTATTGTCATATCCCAGGGGATGCCCACAATTCCCTGCTGTGTGGTCCTCTCTGTAGGTAGTTGACAATGTGGCTATTCACTTCTTGAAGCCTAGCAGAAGAGTGTCTTACTCCAGTGTACTTAGACAGATTCTTATGTAACATAACATAATCAAAGGAGTGACTGTCCATTCCTTGCCATATTCTATTAGTTAGAAACAAGTTACAGGACCCTTCCATGCTCTAGGGAATAGGGTTACACAAAGGAGAGGGCACCAGAAAGTGGGAATTACTGGTGGCACTCTATAGAGTTGGTCTACCACAGCATGAAATTACTAAGTCAAATAAATGTGATTCATCCATTTCTATATAGTTTTCTATCTTCAATTTAAACTAAATTAAGAAATGGTAGGCTTGCCTGGGAAAGATGGCGGAGGAGTAAGACACGGAGATCACCTTCCCCCCCCACAAATACACCAGAAATACATCTACATGTGGAACAACTCCTACAGAACACCTACTGAATGCTGACAGAAGACCTCAGACCTCGCAAAAGGCAAGAAACTCCCCACATACCTGGGTAGGGCGAAAGAAAAAATTAATTAAAAACAGAGACAAAAGAATAGGGACGGCACCTGCACCAGTGGGAGGGAGCTGTGAAGGAGGAAAGGTCTCCACACACTAGGAAGCCCCTTCGCGGGCAGAGACTGCGGGAGGCGAAGTGGGGAACTTCGGAGCCGCGGAGGAGAGCACAGCAACGGGGGCGCGGAGGGCAAAGCGGAGAGATTCCCGCACAGAGGATCGGCGCCGACCGGCACTCACCAGCCCGAGGGGGTTGTGTGCTCACCCGCCGGGATGGGCGAGGCTGCGAGCCGAGGCTCGGGTTTCGGTCGGAGCTCAGGGAGAGGACTGGGGTTGGCGGCTTGAACATAGCCCGAAGGGGTTAGTGCGCCACGGCTAGCCGGGAGGGAGTCCGGGGAAAAGGCTGCACCTGCTGAGGAGGCAAGAGACTTTTTCTTGCCTCTGTGTTTCCTGGTGCGCGAGGAGAGGGGTTTTAAGAGCGCTGCCTAAAGGAACTCCAGAAACGGGCGCGAGAAAAGCTCGGAAACCAGAGACGGGCGGGAGACGCTAAGGCTGCTGCTGCCGCCACCAAGGGGCCTGTGTGCGAGCACAGGTCACTGCCCCCACCCCTCTTCCGGGGAGCCTGTGCAGCCCGCCACTGCCAGGTTCCCGGGATCCAGGGACAATTTCTCAGGGAGAACACACGGCGGGCCTCAGGCTGGTGCAACGTCACGCCGGCCTCTGCCACCGCAGGCCTGCCCCGCACTCCGTGCCCCTCCCTCCCCCCGGCCAGAGTGTGCCAGAGCCCCCGAGTCAGTGGCTCCTTTAACCCCGTCCTGTCTGAGCAAAAAACAGACGCCCTCCAGCGACCTACACGCAGAGGCAGGGCCAAATCGAAAGCTGAGCCCCTGTGAGCTGTGAGAACAAAGAAGAAAAAGGGAAATCTCTCCCAGCAGCCTCAGAAACAGCGGATTAAAGCTACACAATCAACTTGATGTACCCTGCCTCTGTGGAATACATGAATAGACAGCGAATCATCCCAAATTGAGGAGGCGGACTTCTAGAGCAAGATCTATGATTTTTTCCCCTTTTCCTCTTTTTGTGAATGTGTATGTGTATGCTTCTGTGTGAGATCTTGTCTGTATAGGTTTGCTTCCACCATTTGTCCCAGCGTTCTATCCGACCATTGTTTTTTTTTTTTATTGTTTTCTTAATAATTAATTTTAATTTAAAGAACTCTATTATACTTTACCTTCTTTCTATCTTTCCTTCCTTCCTTCCCTCTTTTAGACAATGAATCATCCCAAATTGAGGAGGTGGACTTGGAGAGCAAGTTTTATGATTTTTCCCCCTTTACCTCTTTTTGTGAGGGTATATGTGTATGCTTCTATGTAAGATTTTGTATCTATAACTTTGCTTCCACCATTTGTCCTAAGGTTCTATGTGTCCCTTTTTTTTTTCTCTAAATAATTATTTTTTAATGCAATAACTTTATTATACTTTATTTTATTTTACTGTATCTTCTTTCTTTCTGTATTTTTTCCTTCCTTCCCTCATTCATTCCTTCCTTCCTTCCCTCCTCACTCCCTCCTATCTTTCCTTCTTGCCTTCTTCCTTTCTTTTCTTCTTTCTTCCTTCCCTCCTTCCTTCCTTCCCTCCTTTCTTTCTTGCTTTCTTTCTTTCTTTCCTATTTCCTCCTACTTCTACTAATTCTCTCTACTTTCTCTCCCTTTTATTCTGAGCCGAGTGGATGAAAGGCTCTTGCTGCTCCAGCCAGGAGTCAGGACTCTGCCTCTGAGGTGGGAGAGCCAACTTCAGAACGCTAGTCAACTCGTCAAGAAGAGACCTCCCAGCCCCACATAATATCAAACGGCGAAAATCTCCCAGAGATCTCCATCTCAACACCAGCACCCAGCTTCACTCAACGACCAGCAAGCTACAGTGCTGGACAACCTATGCCAACCATATAGCAAGACAGGAACACAACCCCACCCACTAGCAGAGAGGCTGCCTAAAATCATAATAAGTCCACAGACACCCCAAAACACACCACCAGACGTGGACCTGCCCACTAGAGAGACAAGATCTAGCCTCATACACCACAACACAGGCACTAGTCCCCTCCACCAGGAAGCCTACACAACCCACTGAACCAACCTTAGCCACTGGAGACAGACATCAAAAACAACGGGAGCTACGAACTTGCAGCCTGCAAAAAGGTGAACCCAATCACAGTAAGATAAGCAAAATGAGAAGACAGAAAAACACACAGCAGATGAAGGAGCAGGATAAAAACCCACCAGACCTAACAAATGAAGAGGAAATAGGCAGTCTACCTGAAAAAGAGTTCAGAATAATGATAGTAAAGATGATCCAAAATCTTGGAAATAGAATGGACAAAATGCAAGAAGCAGTTAACAAGGACCTAGAAGAAATAAAGATGAAACAGACAATGATGAACAACACAATAAATGAAATGAAAAATACTCTAGATGGGATCAATAGCAGAATAAATGAGGCAGAAGAACGGATAAGTGACCTGGAAGATAAAATAGTGGAAATAACTACTGCAGAGCAGAATAAAGAAAAAAGAATGAAAAGAACTGAGGACAGTCTCAGAGACCTCTGGGACAACATTAAACGCACCAACATTCGAATTATAGGGGTTCCAGAAGAAGAAGAGAAAAAGAAAGGGACTGAGAAAATATTTGAAGAGATTATAGTTGAAAACTTCCCTAATATGGGAAAGGAAATCGTTAATCAAGTCCAGGAAGCACAGAGAGTCCCATACAGGATAAATTCAAGGAGAAATACGCCAAGACACATATTAATCAAACTGTCAAAAACTAAATACAAAGAAAGCATATTAAAAGCAGCAAGGGAAAAACAACAAATAACACACAAGGGAATCCCCATAAGGTTAACAGCTGATCTCTCAGCAGAAACTCTACAAGCCAGAAGGGAGTGGCAGGACATACTGAAAGTGATGAAGGAGAAAAACCTGCAACCAAGATTACTCTACCCAGCAAGGATCTCATTCAGATTTGATGGAGAAATTAAAACCTTTACAGACAAGCAAAAGCTGAGAGAGTTCAGCACCACCAAACCAGCTTTACAACAAATGCTAAAGGAACTTCTCTAGACAAAAACACAAGAGAAGGAAAAGTCCTATAATAACGAACCCAAAACAATTTAGAAAATGGGAATAGGAACATACATATCGATAATTACCTTAAATGTAAATGGACTAAATGCTCCCACCAAAAGACACAGATTGGCTGAATGGATACAAAAACAAGACCCATATATATGCTGTCTACAAGAGACCCACTTCAGACCTAGAGACACATACAGACTGAAAGTAAGGGGATGGAAAAAGATATTCCATGCAAATGGAAACCAAAAGAAAGCTGGAGTAGCAATTCTCATATCAGACAAAATAGACTTTAAAATAAGGACTATCAGAAGAGACAAAGAAGGACACTACATAATGATTAAGGGATCGATCCAAGAAGAAGATATAACAATTGTAAATATTTATGCACCCAACATAGGAGCACCTCAATACATAAGGCAAAAACTAGCAGCCATAAAAGGGGAAATCGACAGTAACACATTCATAGTAGGGGACTTCAACACCCCACTTTCACCAATGGACAGATCATCCAAAATGAAAATAAATAAGGAAACACAAGCTTTAAATGATACATTAAACAGGATGGACTTAATTGATATTTATAGGACACTCCATCCAAAAACAACAGAATACACATTTTTCTCAAGTGCTCATGGAACATTCTCCAGGATAGATCATATCTTGGGTCACAAATCAAGCCTTGGTAAATTTAAGAAAATTGAAATTATATCAAGTATCTTTTCCGACCACAACGCCATGAGATTAGATATCAATTATAGGAAAAGAGCAGTAAAAAATACAAACACATGGAGGCTAAACAATACACTACTTAGTAACGAAGTGATCACTGAAGAAATCAAAGAGGAAATTAAAAAATACCTAGAAACAAATGACAATGGAGATACAACGACCCAAAACCTATGGGATGCAGCAAAAGCAGTTCTAAGAGGGAAGTTTATAGCAATACAAGCCCACCTTAAGAAGCAGGAAACATCTCGAATAAACAACCTAACCTTGCACCTCAAGCAATTAGAGAAAGAAGAACAAAAAAACCCCAGAGTTAGCAGAAGGAAAGAAATCATAAAAATCAGATCAGAAATAAATGAAAAAGAAATGAAGGAAACAATAGCAAAGATCAATAAAACTAAAAGCTGGTTCTTTGAGAAGATTAACAAAATTGATAAACCATTAGCCAGACTCATCAAGAAAATAAGGGAGAAGACTCAAATCAATAGAATCAGAAATGAAAAAGGAGAAGTAACAACTGACACTGCAGAAATACAAAAAATCATGAGGGATTACTACAAGCAACTCTATGCCAATAAAATGGACAATCTGGAAGAAATGGACAAATTCTTAGAAATGCACAAACTGCCAAGACTGAATCAGGAAGAAATAGAAAATATGAACAGACCAATCACAAACACTGAAATTGAAACTGTGATTAAAAATCTTCCAACAAACAAAAGCCCAGGACCAGATGGCTTCACAGGCGAATTCTATCAAACATTTAGAGAAGAGCTAACACCTATTCTTCTCAAACTCTTCCAAAATATAGCAGAGGGAGGAACACTCCCAAACTCATTCTACGAGGCCACCATCACCTTGATACCAAAACCAGACAAGGATGTCACAAAGAAAGAAAACTACAGGCCAATATCACTGATGAACATAGATGCAAAAATCCTCAACAAAATACTAGCAAACAGAATCCAACAGCACATTAAAAGGATCATACACCATGATCAAGTGGGGTTTATTCCAGGAATGCAAGGATTCTTCAATATACGCAAATCTATCAATGTGATTAACCATATTAACAAATTGAAGGAGAAAAACCATATGATCATCTCAATAGATGCAGAGAAAGCTTTTGACAAAATTCAACACCCATTTATGATAAAAACCCTGCAGAAAGTAGGTGTAGAGGGAACTTTCCTCAATATAATAAAGGCCGTATATGACAAGCCCACAGCCAACATCATCCTCAATGGCGAAAAACTGAAAGCATTTCCACTAAGGTCAGGAACAAGACAAGGTTGCCCACTCTCACCACTCTTATTCAACATAGTTTTGGAAGTTTTAGCCACAGCAATCAGAGAAGAAAAGGAAATAAAAGGAATCCAAATCGGAAAAGAAGAAGTAAAGCTGTCACTGTTTGCAGATGACATGATACTATACATAGAGAATCCTAAAGATGCTACCAGAAAACTACTAGAGCTAATCAATGAATTTGGTAAAGTAGCAGGATACAAAATTAATGCACAGAAATCTCTGGCATTCCTATATACTAATGATGAAAAATCTGAAAGTGAAATCAAGAAAACACTCCCATTTACCATTGCAACAAAAAGAATAAAATATCTAGGAATAAACCTACCTAAGGAGACAAAAGACCTGTATGCAGAAAATTATAAGACACTGATGAAAGAAATTAAAGATGATACAAACAGATGGAGAGATATACCATGTTCTTGGATTGGAAGAATCAACATTGTGAAAATGACTCTACTTCCCAAAGCAATCTATAGATTCAATGCAATCCCTATCAAACTACCACTGGCATTTTTCACAGAACTAGAACAAAAAATTTCACAATTTGTATGGAAACACAAAAGACCCCGAATAGCCAAAGCAATCTTGAGAACAAAAAATGGAGCTGGAGGAATCAGGCTGCCTGACTTCAGACTATACTACAAAGCTACAGTAATCAAGACAGTATGGTACTGGCACAAAAACAGAAAGATAGATCAATGGAATAGGATAGAAAGCCCAGAGATAAACCCATGCACATATGGTCACCTTATCTTTGATAAAGGTGGCAGGAATATACAGTGGAGAAAGGACAGCCTCTTCAATAAGTGGTGCTGGGAAAATTGGATAGGTACATGTAAAAGTATGAGATTAGATCACTCCCTAACACCATACACAAAAATAAGCTCAAAATGGATTAAAGACCTAAATGTAAGGCCAGAAACTATCAAACTCTTAGAGGAAAACATAGGCAGAACACTCTATGACATAAATCACAGCAAGATCCTTCTTGACCCATCTCCTAGAGTAATGGAGATAAAAACAAAAATAAACAAATGGGACCTAATGAAACTTCAAAGCTTTTGCACAGCAAAGGAAACCATAAACAAGACCAAAAGACAGCCCTCAGAATGGGAGAAAATATTTGCAAATGAATCAACTGACAAAGGATTAATCTCTAAAATTTACAGGCAGCTCATGCAGCTCAATAACAAAAAAATAAACAACCCAATCCAAAAATGGGCAGAAGACCTAAATAGACATTTCTCCAAAGAAGATATACAGACTGCCAACAAACACATGAAAGAATGCTCAACATCATTAATCATTAGAGAAATGCAAATCAAAACTACAATGAGATATCATCTCACACCAGTCAGAATGGCCATCATCAAAAAATCTAGAAACAATAAATGCTGGAGAGGGTGTGGAGAAAAGGGAACACTCTTGCACTGCTGGTGGGAATGTGAATTGGTTCAGCCACTATGGAGAACAGTATGGAGGTTCCTTAAAAAACTACAAATAGAACTACCATATGACCCAGCAATCCCACTACTAGGTATATACCCTGAGGAAACCAGAATTCAGAAAGAGTCATGTACCAAAATGTTCATTGCAGCTCTATTTACAATAGCCCGGAGATGGAAACAACCTAAGTGCCCATTGTCGGATGAATGGATAAAGAAGATGTGGCACATATATACAATGGAATATTACTCAGCCATAAAAAGAAACGAAATTGAGCTATTTGTAATGAGGTGGATAGATCTAGAGTCTGTCATACGGAGTGAAGTAAGTCAGAAAGAGAAGGGCAAATACCGTATGCTAACACATATATATGGAATTTAAGAAAAAAAAATGTTATGAAGAACCTAGGGGTAAAACAGGAATAAAGACACAGACCTACTGGAGAACAGACTTGAGGATATGGGGAGGGGGAAGGGTGAGGTGTGTTAGGGCGAGAGAGAGACATGGACATGTATATACTAACAAACGTAAGGTAGATAGCCAGTGGGAAGACGCCACATGGCACAGGGAAACAGGCTCAGTTCTTTGTGGCTGTCTGGAGGGGTGGTATAGGGAGGTTGGGAGGGAGGGAGACAAAGAGGGAAGAGATATGGGAACATATGTATATGTATAACTGATTCACTCTGTTATAAAGCAGAAACTAACACACCATTGTAAAGCAATTATACCCCAATAAAGATGTTAAAAAAAAAAAAAGAAATGGTAAAATTATTTTCTAAGAACTATTGATGTTATATATTTGAGAGAAACAATTTTAGACACTGGAGAAAATGTTATCATTTTTTGATATTCACTCAGAATCTTTAGAACATGTTTCCTTATGTTTCAGAAATATTTTACATGATCAGTCCTGCCTACTAAAGGTGTTCTATCATAAATACTATACACCAAATATGTCTGAATTTTTTTCTAGTCAATGGTGGGATTACATTTCCCTGTCCCTTTTCTAGTTGGGTGTTATCTTGTGACTTGTAGGTATAATAATCAGGTGAATTGCTTTGATCAACAAAATGTATGTGGGAGCTTTCATTGCATATATGTCCATTGGCGTATTCATCTTTATCTGACTCAAAATCTTTGAAAAATTATGTCACAAAGGGGCTCCTGTCAGCCTGGATCTTTGAATGATTGCAGGGGGGAGAGTCTCCATACTGAAATGAGAAATGAATTCTTGTTGTGTTAGGTGACTGCTGTTTTTAGCTTTTTTTATTATTATTTCAGCCAGACCTAGTCTATCCTGACTGGTATGGACATTTGTTGTCAGAATTGGCATGCCACTATAACAAGACCCTAAGTTATGTATTGTTGATTGAATGGTTAGTTGATTGGCAATAAGGAAACAGAAACTAACATCATGGTGATTCGTCATATTCTGGAAGGAAGGACTTGGTAAAACTCTCACCTAGGGAGCAGATCATGTCCTTAGTGATTATTATGCTAGATAGAGTAAGAGGTTAGAGAGTAGGATGTGAGCTTTGCATGTGGGTGAGGAATAGCAAGAAAAGGATGATAATTTTGATGTACAGGTTCAGGGACCATGACACCCAATATCAGCAGTGCAAACTACAGGGTTTGTATCCAGTGAAAGAGGCAGAGGGATCTTCCTGGGAATAGTCCCACTCTGTGGTTTGGGAGTTTTTTCTGGCTGCAGAGCCTTGAATCCTGACCTTCTGGTTCTCAAGTTAGCTCTGGAAGTTACCTAAAGTTATTCAATAAATTTCATTTCTGCTTAAAAAAAAAAAAAAAAGACTCAGGGGAGGCTTACAATGAAAGGAATTGAAGGACTGGAAACTCCTCAGTATAATAAACAAGAAAGAGATGGAGATGTTGCAATCAATCATCATGGGTGACATACCATAACACTTTCACCCAGTAGGTCCTAGGATACAGTCTCCTCATCAAAGCTCTGAAAATTGCATGTGCAAGGGGTTTGGCATCAATAGGCAACAGGGCAAGTGTGGCAATTAGAGCAAATACACACACCAGCATTCCAATATCAAATAGAAGTAGTACATATTCAAAACAATGTTGGAGGCATAAGAAATTTGTGTGAACCATTGACTTTTTTTCCCCAGCATGCCTTCTCTTGCTACACTATTATTCCTCCTGAAACCACCATACCTGTGAAACAACAAGAAGCTCTTATGACAAGTTGACTTCAGGAAAACTATTGAGTATACTTTAAAAATAGTCTGTACACATCCAGAAGTGTACAGATTTTACATTCACACCAGATGTGAT
>NW_006791831.1:0-63244 GCF_000442215.2 Lipotes vexillifer | reverse complement strand
TTCCCTACAAATGGCAAAATTGTGAGCAATATGCCACAGTTTACTTGACAATAATGTTTATTTGAAGTCAGATATATACAGACTTTAGACAATAACGCTGTCCAAAGACAGTCTATTTGTAACAGGGAAGAGCAAACTTATTCCTTTAGCTCTAACCTTTGTACTCTATTGCCTCTTCTTAGTCATGCTGATTCTGCACCTTTGTAATAGAATGTTGAAATATACATAATAACACTTTCTCAAGGCTCTGCCTCCCAGGCTTGACCTTTAAAGGTATAACACTTTTCTATTCATATAGAGATAAAAAGTTGCGGAACAGAAAATAACAATTGCCTTGTTGGAGGTTTAGAGGAACATTGTGAGCAGACTGACCTGTACAGCTGCAAGAACAAAGGATTATTACATCCTCTCCAGGGTCTGGTCAGTACCAAGAAGTTTGCAACACCAGCCAAGCTCTCCCCCCTGTTAGTATAAAAGAAGCCTGAATTCTAACTCTGGTAAGATGGTTCCTTGGGACACTAGTCCATCATCTTCTAGACCTGGTGGCTTTCCCAATAAAGTCCTTATTCCTTGCCTAAAACACCTCGTCTCTCTATTTATTGGCCTGTTGTGGGGTGAGCAGTTTGAGCTTGGACTTGATAACATATTTACTTTAGACAAGCAGTTATGACTCACTGGGTGGTCAGAGATTTGGGAAAAGCAAGACTGGAAGATTGTGACATGGAGAGCTAAACAAATGTATGTGAATGGGCTTCTCAGAATAGAGTTTGGTAATAAATATCCTTGCGAAGGCCACCACAGGGTACTCATTAAATAGAATGTTTTCAATAAGCAGGTGAACATTGTGACCCACTCGGTTGATTACAGTCAGCTTCTTCCTCAGCCACCCTTGTGCTTACCCAATAGGCTGATGAACCCAGTGGCCATGGGGATAGGATGGCAGTTACACATGGTTGCAACAACATGTTTCTTATATCAAGGCTATGACCAAAACTGAGTACCCAACTGGTTAGTAGCAATTAAATATCTTTTGTTTCTGGTAGTCAACATTTTACAGGGTATAAATTTGCTCCCAGATCATAGATTGGAGGCAATGATTTTCCCTCAGGATTAGAATTACAACTTCTGGAAATGGATTTATTTTCTCAATATGTCATGCTCTCTCAGCAAAATCATACTTGACTTACCAAATACCTCTTTCACCTTCTTGGTATTCCACACAATACTGTTTCTAATTCTGCAGCAAACAAAGTAAGGCAATATAGGCCAACACATACTGAATTTACAGATTTTATTATGTTCTAAATTCCCAAAAAACAATTGCCCAGAAACTATTGATTGTGTAATGATTTTTTGAAGGCTCAGTTAAAAGCCAGCTGGAAATACAAAACCTTAAAAGTCTGAGGTGTTTTCTTATAGGATATGGTATTATGCTTTGAACCAGGAACCCATATATACTGTTGTTTCTTCCTGTAACTAAAATGTATCATAAAGGGAATCAAAGAAGAGTTGGGAATGCATCTGTAAATGTTACATTTAATGGTTCGGTCACAAAGTCTTGACTTGGTCCACTCAACCTGGAGATCTGCTTGTTTTCAGGACTTAGAAACTGAAGGAGGAATGCCTCCTCCTGGGAACCTAGTTAAAAAATAAAATTGTGTGAAATTCAAAGTTTCAACAACCACCAACCATTTGGATAGAATACCTCATTCCACTGGACAAGTAATAACTTTTTGGCTATAGTGATTTAGTCTTAATATGAAGAGAAATTATAATTTATATTTTATAATGTATCTGACAAGATATGGGTGGAATCTAGGGAATTTGTTAGAATCTTTTCTAGTACTGTCATATTTATTTGACAGTGTTAAAGGAAGATTAAAGAAATCCCACACAGGCAAGTCCACCCAGATTTCAGATCCTTTGGAAACAGAAGAGAAAGAACTCCAGTTACTTATGTACTACGAAGAGCAAAAGGCCTGAAATGAATAGCTGAGGAAAGAAGCTATGAATACCAAAACAGCCTTGGGACCAATTAACAAAATGAAGATTGAAATAGCTTCTCATATTTTGTCTATTTCCAAACTACATATGTTTGTATATGTTAATTTATTTTTTCTTCTGCTTACACTGATATTTAAATTATTTTGGTGGTTATCACTGTAATTTAGCTCAAGCTTATAGTATATGAAATTCAGAATGTGGTTGTATTAAAGGAGAAAAGAACACTCATAAGTGTAGAAAGTGACTGAGTTTGGTCTCATTATTTATGGAGAAAATGAGCAGATTTTCATATGTATTAAATTGAGATACATTGTTACAAATGTGTCCCAATAAGGAAGTATGTTTATATATTTGAGTTTTCAATAATAACAATTGACGGACAGCATTATTTTTCTCAGGAAGAAAATTATCTGCTATTGCATTAAAACCAGAGAAGGCAGCCTACCTCCCTAAGATTAATATATATATATATATATATAATATCAGAAAATGAAAGTGGAAAATATGAAAATACTTCAGATGTGGAAAAAAAATCAACTGTTGAATATTTTAAAATTTTAAGGTAGACATTCTTTTTTTTTTTTAAGGTAGACATTTTTGATATTTATGATTTAGCACTTAGAAAACTTATTTCTAGTTTTGAGTTGGATATTTGTACTCTTGTCTCTTTTGTATATTGATATAAAAATACTTTTCTTTCACATTTAAATTTATTTCAAAAATCAGTGTGCAACACATTAAATGAAATTATCTATATATTTTTCAAATACTTAGAGGAAGAGAAACATTAAATAAGAATTTTTAAATTGTTAAAATACTGTATGCTTCAGGAATGAATGTGAGTTGCTATTGAAATCTGTGCCTCCCCCAAACTGCAATTCTAATACCACAAATAAAGCCTTTTCTATTTGCAAAAAAAAATTATATGCTTCATACATGTCTATAACTTACATTTTTAAAAATAAGATGATTCTAAAACAAAATGGTTGGTTATGTGCTAAGATCAGTCAGCACTTGGAAGTTTAAATTTAAAATGATAATTTTTTTCTAGGAATTTTTATAGAAGTGCTAACTATAATCTATCTAATCTGTCTATCTGCCTAGATATCTATCATATATGCATGCATCCACCCATCAATTAATATTCTGATATTAATTAATCCTTCAATTAATATTCTGGCAAATATCACCATAGTTTATATAATTTTTCTCCAGATTTTGCGTGAATAAGTAAACATCTTTATTATGCACCTAAAATTGTGAGCTAAATATCAACTTATTTAATATTTACCTAAGGTTATTTTAACATACTTTGTATTTTAAGATATTTTAAACATATATTTTGAACATGAGATCTTAAATACAAATAGAATATTTGCATATATAAATCACTTTCCTTTAGGAGGTAAATCTTATTTTTTTTAATTTTTTGAGTTACATATAACATAAAATTCAATGGAATATAAATAAACATGTACTTAAATAAATTAAATAGTTAAATTCATATTTACTGTGATAGGTAAGTTCTGGAAACTTCTATTTTAATGCGAAAGAGCATTTATGAAACCAAGCTTTGGCTTTAGAGTATCTATGGATGCTCAACATAAAACAAATCTAAAATTTAAACATAGTAAATTAAGTTTCAACTTCATTCTACAAATGTGTACACAATCACTTTTAGATAGTATAGTGAAGCCAGGAATAATTTATAGAGTGAGGAATTTTATGTTCAGATAAAAACTGGGGCTACTACAGGTAAGGAAGTTTTAGGATACCTCCAAATACCCTCCAGGAACTCTTTATTTTTCTCAAAGTGTATTAATATTACTCCATAACAGTAACTCAAAGCCAATAATCTAAAAGCAAAAGAAAAAGAGTGCATTAACATTCTCTTCTTTTGTGAATTCCTTTTTCTTTTCTTTTCCATTGTAATTTTTCTCTTCTTCCTTGAACATGCCTCAGGGATGGAATGGCAACCTTTAAATGTAAGTTAAAAGAGAATATGTATGCACTTACATAAAATTTTGGTGTAGTAACTTAAAATGTGTGATAATTGAAAAGAGAATACATGTATAACAGGCTTTTGTATAAATGTAATATGTGTAGTGTATTAGTCTGTGATTTCTTTAATTTCAGTAAGCTAGTATAAGCAATATAGGTAATATTTATCTGTAAATAAAAGAAAAAAGCAGTTATGATTTTGGCCTTGGGCTTACCAAGGCCAAAATTTAACTTCTTATTTCTTTACATTTATTTATGTAGAGTAGCCTATGTTTATCCCATAGAAAGTACTCTGTAACTTTTTTTTAATGTAAATATTTCTCTATCTGTAACTATTTTTCTGTAAATATTTCTCTATCTCAATAGTACTGCCTATAGATTTATATATCATTGTCTAGTGCAGTCTAATCAAGAGATGTTTACATCCAACTTTCAAAAATTTTTTAGTTATGTATTCAACATTGACATATGAGATCTCAAAAGACCCTGAATCTTTTATTCAATTATGAGACTTAGTATACTCTTTAAGATATTGGAAAGTAAATCATATTCTCTGTAGTCTCTTGCTGCTTGCAATCAACTGGTTTTCCTTTCTAAATATAATTGCAGTTTCCAAGGAATATCTAATAAAGCTAATCTTCTTAGTTATGAAAGTAAGAGTACAAAGAATGTTTAGTATAAAGCATTTTTCTAAAGTAATGATTTCTATTATAAACACATACATTAAAACCATCCCCCATATACATACTTAAGCACAAAAATAATTAAAACTGATGCAAAGCTGCTTCATTTTTTTATCCATATATGCGATAGCATTTTGATTAAGTCCTTCTGAGAGAATGCTAAATCTGCCTCAGTATTATCTTGCTTACTCATTACAACTCTTTGAGAGAAGCTAAATTGCCATCATCACGAGAAGTTAGAGAGATTTAGAAAATTTTGGTGAATGCCTCAATCACATAGCTAGTACATGCTAATACAGGCTACTTGTGAACTTAGCATCTACTACACTTCTTTGCAGGAAAGGGCTTCACAAAATAGAGAGGATAGAATTGGATATGATTTTAAAATAAGAAAGGAGGGCATTATGCTCAGCTAAGTGAACAGCCTCAGCAAATTCATAACTTGACATAAAATTTGCATGAGAACAGTAGTTTGGGAACAATAAAATCAATTTCCAAATATGCATGTTTTTTCTATTTTCCCTAGGAGACAGTATATTTTGCTTCTGTTTTTGAGGTTTGTAACAGGAAGCAATTTTTACATGCAAATAGGATGATAAACTCAATCTAAATATCTCTTGCAAAAAGGAAACACCTACACAAATCCTTATTAAAATTTATACTTACCATAGAAACTACACACATATGTCAACTCAAAAATAAATCCAATTTGGACGTAGAAGGTTTCTTTCAAGTAAGATAGAACGCAATTATATGAAAATTTTCTCCACCCTTGACCCTGTATCAAAGACCAACCCAAAATCATTTGTCAAGCATCCCAGAAGTGTAAATGAAACCAGTCTCAGTGTTACAATCAGAGCAGAGACTATCATCTATAATTAAATTATGGATTATGGTAACTTTATTACCCATCAACTTGGCATTAAACAGCGTGAATCACAGCATGGGGTCTCTGTCAGCTAATGCTCCTGGGATGAGGATTCTGATGAGACCATTAGAGATGAAAATCAAAGCCAGCTTCCACATCTTTGGCAAGGAGATAATGTCCTTCTGCACTGTTTAAAGGAAATGAGAGGGTCCAGAATATAGACAAGAATTTTCCCATGGGGCATATGCATTTTTAAACATTTCTCAACTTTCTTAGAAGACTAAACATTTGTTAAAAAAAATGGTTTAATTGCTAAATGTTCTTTACTAGATATATTTAATATAAAATGTGACCCCAAAGAGGAGAGCAGTAAATGATGAACAAAAAGAGAGATATCCTCATGTTTCACCTCTGAGACAAGTGTAAACTAACATAAGTAGTATAAGCAAATTAAACACACCCCTGAATAAGCCAACCACTGGATTTCTTTTTTTCAGTTAAACATTACACTCTTGAGTTGCTAGTGAAACTCACTAATTCATCTAAATAAAATTAAAATATTCAATGCTAATGATTTCTTGATACTTCTTGCCTAAGCATGGTTTTATCTTTAATGGCTTTTTAATACTTCATGAAATAATTTCTTAATGTCCAATAAGACTTTCTGAAAACTATATGTTCTTCCTTCAACATGTTAAATGATTACATAGGTATAAGTCTTATGATTTATTTATTGGTTTCAGTTGAAGTGGGTGGTTGTCGTCATTTCGCACATAGGAAGCTGAGAAGAGGAAATTGAGACCCTAAACACACAAAAGATATAAAATAGTAGGTGTTGAAGATGGAGCCCAACATACACTCTGTACGCGGCTGTTTGTACATTATCACCTAGCCGATGCTGCGCATTTGTTCCTACATCACTCCCTTTTGCTTGATTTGTAAGATTCATGGGTGAAATAATCATGCAAGGATTACAGAAGCATAGGTTTAATTTTTATAGTTGCTACTCTTTTGTTTTTGATAGAAAAATGTTTTCTGTGTATTTTTTTTACGTGGGCCTCTCACTGTTGTGGTCTCTCCCATTGCGGAGCACAGGCTCCGGACTCGCAGGCTCAGCGGCCATGGCTCACAGGACCAGCCGCTCCATGGCATGTGGGATCTCCCCTACCGGGTCAGGAACCCATGTCCCCTGCATCGGCAGGGGGACTCTCAACCACTGCGCCACCAGGGAAGCCCGTTTTCTGTGTATTTTAAAGATCTGAATATGTGAAGGAGGCAAATGTTTGAGAAAAGAAAAAGGGTGGTGTTGCCAGGTTCCTCCTCAGGAAAGAACAGCAACAGTAACACAATTGTTTTTTTTTTTTTTTTTTTTTTTTTTTAACATCTTCATTGGGGTACAATTGCTTCACAATGGTGTGTCAGTTTCTGCCCCATAACAGAGCGAGTCAGTTATACATATACATATGTTCCCATATCTCCTCCCTCTTTCATCTTTTATCTTTTGACATGCACGGTCGTTAAATTATAGTCACCCTGTTGATATCAAGCAACACTTCAGGAAAATGCTAGTGGAAAAGGAGGGTCAGCTGCAGTCAGTGCTGAGTACCTCACCTCCTAACTCACGCTTTCACTGATGCGCTTTGCAACAAGAAAGCAAAGCACTCTAATTTCCAATTAACATTACAATTAACCAAACATTTCTATATGCCGGCATTTATTCTGTGATTGATATGTGAGCCTGCAGTTTATTAAAATGCACCACAGGCAATTATGTAATATCACTCTGGTGCACCTTCAATTGCCTACACATTCATTTAATAAAGCCTTTTTAATACCTCTAATACTTTAAGTAAGATACACAAAACCCCACACCCATGCTTAAATGGTAGAGAGGCAACAACATGTGTAGAGTTGTTCCATCTTCCCTACTGCAAATGCCCAAACTGTGTAACAGGAGCTCTAAAATGAGAGGTAGAAAGATGAGCCTACCTCCATTTCTGGAGCACAAATCAGAAAGATTTAAAGACCCTTGGAATAGGGAACAGGATGGAGTAGAGTGGTGCATTTGCCTTTTACTCTTAGCAACTCAAGTTTTAAATTTACTTAAAGCAAAATGCTTTTGCTAACCTCAGGCTTTCACAAAACCTGATGAGACCTGCTTTATATGAGACAAAAGGAAATCCCCTCAAGGAAGGGCATGAGCCACAGGTAAAAAATTATATACCTATATATGTACATATATAGATATATATGTGTGTGTGTGTAAATATACACACACACAGATGCAAACATCTTTATGTAAAAAGGAGCCTGATGCTTGCCATTTAAGTTAAAAATAATAACTCATTTTGTTGCTAAAGTGACTATTTATTAAAATATTTTTTATAATTTTTTTTCTATTTTATTGAGGGGAAAAATAATTTTATATTCAATAATATGTTAGTGTTAAGACAATAATCTTTTTTGTCTTAATTGTCAAAGTAAGTTTTGCATCATGATGGTTTATTCAGGATTAATTTGTATCATGGAGGTTCTTGTAACAGCTTATATAACATTAGGTAATGTCAAAAAGAAAAATCCAGGTTTAAGAGGTGTGTTTTCTGACAAGGCTATATGTATTTAATTATTTCATGGCATTAAAATTTCAGGTTCACTCAAACATATTTAATTTATTCACTAATTTATACAATTATTGCTACTGTTTTTGATCACGTAATGAAAAATGCAAACTACTGGTACTTGCCTTATTAAACAAAACAATTATAAGCTGGTTAAACTATCTATAGATGTCAAATCATACCTATTTGGAGAATTGGTTACAAAATATATTTCAATTAGTTATTCGATTCAGTCTTTCTATGCAATTTATATGCAATATACAATTTTCCAATTGTCCTTCAGAAGTCAAGCATCTGGTTCTAGTTCATTTTGATGAAGGTGTGTTACTCTACATCATCTGGAAAGAAGCTTATGCTATTCTTAGTTGCTATCACCAGCTGCATTACTGAAAGCAGGCTCTGTCCTTACACATTATAGATGGATAGCTTCAGATAATAAAAAGCTATCTTGGTGAATGGTGGCCAGAATTTTGATGTTTCTGTCTAGTAGGTGATAGGGTTATCATTCACATCTTAGGTGATTTGAGAAGATGGCTGTCTGGAGCAATAGATAAAGCCTCATTGGACTGTTGCAGAGGAAAAGAAATCTAAGAGAAGCATGTGAATTCATTACAAAGAAACAAATGCCATACTTTTCAGGCTAAGGGGAAAAAAAAGCAATGAAAATGTATGAAAAATCTGCTGCATTTTCTTTTTGATAGGCATGTTCTGTGTTATTGAATTATATGAAAGAGATTAGTAAACGAAGGATATATTGAGTTTCTTGATTATTTTCTTTTAATCAAGCAACATGATGACACATTTGGAATGAAGTTGTAAGGTAGCTCAATTCAAATGACAAGATTAACTGTAAATGATATGATGTATATACAATATGCTTTCTAATAGAACAAAGGAGGTCACAAGTGCTAGGATCAGTATCATGTTCAGAGGATTTTTCTTTCAATTTGTTTAGTTTTATTTAGTAAAATTATTTTAAAAGAAATAGTATCTAATAGCTACTGGGATGTTTAAATTACATGAAAAACAGAGATGTGTGTTATTTCTTGACTAAATATTTTCTAAAATATATACAGAGGAGTTAATTAGATGAGAATAGAAAATCTAATCTATGTTGGGAACTGTTAACAACAACAAAAATATTATGAACGTAATGGGATAAAATATTAAAAAGTTTGTATTTGGACAGTATGGACTTGCCTCAAGATTCTTATTAGGAGTGCATCTTAGAAAATATATTTAATATCTCCTTGACCCAGTATACTCATCTTCAAAAGAGGATGATAATACCTACCACACAAGATTACAGAAAGGATTATGGTGAATGAAAGCCATTCATACTCAATGGCTGTTAGTTGTTTTCTTTTGTCTTTCTGGAGATTTTGCAATAATTTCTCCTCTCATGCTTGCTTACTTCAGTAGGGAGAAATTCCTAAATTTGGCTTTGGAGGAAGATTGGACTTTGACTCATTTGGTTATTATTTCAAAAAATCATGCATGTAACTGTAAACTCTTAATTTTCTAGAATTATGACTTTGAAAACCCTGGTCAAGTATATTTTTTATTGTGAATTAGCTAATCTGATCACAAATTTAATTAGGCCTTATAAATATTAATATCTGAACCTGAGATCTGGGAATTATTACATAAATATTGGAACATCTTATAATGATATTGAAAAGCCCTGTCCTTTCAAATATATATTTTAATAATTTTTATGTTTGTTCTAATGTGATTGAAGTAAACAATTCTAAAGTAGAACTGCAGTTACATTCATTGAAAATTAAGTAGCATATTTCTTAGAAAGGAACATTTTGAGATACTTCCTTTATTCCCTCTTTTGCCAGTAGGCTTCTTTAAGGCAGGGAGTATCTTGTGTAATTGAATTAGTTGGACACTCCCTGTTCACCTATACAGACTGTGGTAAGAAAATGTAATTTTATTCCAAAATCAGTGTATCATTAATTGTATGTAATTATTAGTGAGTTAGCATTAAGAGAATGACACTAAACTGAGCAATGTATTAAAAAAATTAAACTACATTACCAAATAAACTAAAAAGTAATATATTGTCAAGGCATTGTCTAGAAACTGTTAATCTCTCAGAATAAAATTGTAATCTGTTTTACCTATTTGCAGGTCACTTGTAGAATAATTGCCAGCTTTTTTTAATGGTTCTGAAATGTGACTTAAAGTTGTTAAATATTTGGGGTAATTTTGAATTGCATAACTTGGGAAAAGACAGAATATATATATTCTTTATGCTATTTTCTCTCTCCTCTATAGCTTAACTATTAACTTTGTAAGAATTCTGAACAAGTCATACTACTTCATTACTTAGGCAATTCTTATTTATATTTTAAATAAAGCTATGTTTACTATATATTCTTTTATGAAATCAATGCATATTCAATATAAAAAACTAGTAAAATGCAGAAAATTGGAAAATAAATGTAGTCATTTATATCTTTACCAAAAGACATATCTACAATATCAAAGCAGATCACCAATTTAATGTATATATTTTGGATGATTCTGAATTTACTATTCATACAGTTAATGTTATAAATGCTTCCTCAAGCCAATTATTATTTTTTAACATTATAGTAAAAGGTGAATAATATTTAGAGTAACCATATGTTTTGGTTTACCTGGGCCAGTCCTAGTTTATACCTGTAGCACTGGCTTTCTTCCAAATCATCCTTATTAAAAGTGTCTCCAACTGAATGAAAATTTATATGGTCACTTGCATAATATGCTTTTGAGTTAATGTCTACTATATGTATTCAAATTTCTCTATTTTTATTCATTTACATTGTTTCCCAAGTTTGGTAATGTAGAAAAAAAAAATACTCTAATGACTCATAAGCATAAACGCTATTTTTTAAAACTAAGAGTTACTTTTTGATAAAATTTCCAAGATAGAATCACTGACTGAAAATGGTATGCTGTTTTCAAACATTTGTTGCATGCTGCTGAATAACTTTGCAATGTATTTTCTCTTTGTGGAGTTGAGATGCTGTCCAACCTGTTTTCTACTGCATGTCCTCTATGCTATCACTGCACAATCCTGTCAGCAAATGCAAACTCAGCACAAATACTTTACTGTAGTAAAGTTTTAAGAGTATGGAAACTGCTTTCTGTATCATAGTTGACGAGAGCAATGTGGTTCTTATTTAATAATAGTTCTGCAACTAGATATTGAGCAGAGATGTTCTTTTTCAAAAAAAAAAAAGGGTTGACCAAATTGCATTTTAATATTTGTGTATATAAAGTGTATACACACATACATTACATAACTATATATATATATGTGAATTTTAAGCTCTCTAAAGCAATACAAATAACTTTTTTATTGTATTAAGAATACTAGATTTAACCTTTTAATAGTTTTTTAAGTGTACAATACAGAATTCCTACCTAGAGGAAAAATATTAGACATGAGATCTCTAGAACTAATTCATCTTGCATAACTGAAATTTTATACTCATTGATTAGCAACTCCCCATTCCCCACTCCCCAGCCCGTAGCAACTACCATTTTATTCTTTGTTTCTATGAGTTTGACTATTTTAATTACTCATATAATTGGAATCATGCAATATCTGTTCTTCTGTGACTGGCTTATTTCACTTAGTATAATGTTCTTCAGGTTCAGATTGTCACGCTTTGTAGGATTTCCTTCTTTTCTGAGGTTGAATAATATTCCATTGTATGTATATACAACATTTCTTTTAACTTTTCCAAAATATCAGAGAGCAGGAAACATTTCCAAACTCATTTTACAAGGTGACTATTGGCCTGATAACAAAACCAGAAAAAGACACCACAAGGAAAGAAAACTGCAGGCTAATATACCTGCTGACCATAAATGTAAAAATCCTCAATAAAATACTTGCAAACCAAATTCAACGGCACATTAAAAAGATCATAGAATATGACCAAGTGGGACTTAACCCTGTATGTAAGGATGGTTCAACATATGAAAATCAATCAATGTGATATACCACATTAACAGAATGAAGGATAAAAATCACATGATCATCTCAATAGATACAGAAAAAGCATTTGACAAAATCAATATTTTTTCATGATAAAAACTCTCAATAAATGAAGGACACTACCTCAGCGTAACAAAGGCCAAAGAAGTAACTTTAGAGCAGAGGTTATATAGTATCCAATATCAGATGACAAAAACATTAGAATTTAATTCTCCAACTTTGACATAACTCTAAGAAGATTGAGACAACAAACATGAATAGTCCTACCCTTCTAAGTAAATAATGTATACATTTGTTTCGTATTTTGACAGATAAATTTTTATAAAGCACTCAGCATATTCTTGAAAGTTTCTTCAGTGCTGAAAAATCTTGTTTTTCTTTATTGAAACAACTATCTTATTTAGAAAAAATGCAAAAATCTTATTTTTCATGTTAAATTCTACCAATATCTAAGGTCTAACATAAGTGGTCTCATTCTTGATTAAAAATTTAATGATACTCCAGGTAGACACATTACTTTTTCCCTCTGAATTCTCTTATACTTTGTCTTTTATTATGATCATATTTATATTTTGGTATATAATTATCTTTAAAATGCCTTACTTTTTCACCAAATTACAACTGCCTCCATATTTTATTCATGTTCATTTACCTTTTATGTCATCTAGGTCAGATCTTTATATAATAGAATCAAAAGAGTGCATAAATGAATGGGACTAGTTAATAAAGTCAATATTTGCCTATGTTGAATGGTAACCCTGCATTTAGCAGATAAACATCGATTAAAATGAGAAAATAATGTTTACTTTTGTAAGTGATTACAGCACTATGTGGTGGAAAGAGCAGGTATCAGACTACCTGGGTTTTGTTTTTTATTCTGAAATAACTACATAAAATTGGTTGAGTCTTGAAGAGCTTTTGGTCTCAGTTTCCTCATGTTTAAATTATCAGGGGGATACAGTTATCTCTAAGGTAGCTGCATGCTAAAACATTCTGTAATTTTACATCTTTATATTTTATTAAAAATATGTTAACACATTTGTAATCTGGAGCAAAAAGTACTCTGATGCTTTACTTCCAGTGCTTAAGCTTCACAGACCCTTGTCTAAACAATTTTTCAATATAATGATTATGACATACATTCTGTCTGCTAAGTAAACAGAATTCTGTGAATTATTTATTGGAATTTATTCTCAAAGTATTTTTCTTTGTAAATATATTCTGAAATAAAACAACAATAATCTTTGTTGGCATTATCATTAGTTAATTCACTATTTTAAGAAAGCTAGGTCAGAGTGAGTTATTTTACTTTGGAAAAACTCTGATAGCAGAGAATATTCTGTTCTTTTACTGAATATTGGAAAAATCTGCAAAGATTGACAAATTAATCACAGATCGAAATCAGTGATGATGGCTCAAGGTTTCCCCTTTTTATAAAAATATGATTTCCATAATGGTGACTAGAGGAGGAAAGCTTTTCAACTGTGAATTGGTTTACTAAGTAGCCTTCAGTGTCAATAGTATGAAATCCATAGCAAACTCATTCCTTTACAGAATGTTAGCTTGTTCTGGGTTTATAGCATTGGTCATAAAACAAACCATGATATAAAGCCAAACTTATTATATATTTTTAAAAAAACACATAAGAATATTGTTTAAAAACTTTTATATCAAACACCTTAAATGTTTATGTCAAATGATGTTCATTATGCAAAACATCTAATTCAACACTGGGCTATGAATCCCTCTGTTAAATTGTGTGTGAAAATTAATTAGTAAGTTCTGTACCTCTTGGTGTCAAAAATGTTTACAAATATTCTTTCCATCGGTTACAAGGGTTATAGCGACCAATTTTTCAAATTTAAAATCCTAATGTGTGTATCTATATATCTATAGATTTTGATACCACAATATTTTCAAACAATTTTGCCATGCTGATTCCACCTGTTCACATTTGAAAAGTTGACTTTTATATAGTTAATAATCTAGGGAATCTACCTATATAATCTCACATCTTTATCATAGATTTTTATATTAAAAAATGTTTTTCTCTTACATGGAGTACTTTAGATATCTTGTCGAAGATTAAGTTATGATTATGTTTTGTGACTTTATAAATTATGTCGATGTATAACTCTCTAATTGTGATAGGCTAAACAGGTAAAAAATACTTGTTTGCCACAAAGCTTCATTTTATATTCTGACACAAACACATAGTTAATTAGTGCCTTTTTGGGGTTTAAAAAAGATGATCCCAACTTGTTACAGTATTATAATTTACTGAATAATATGATTGCTACTTTTAATGACACAATCTACAAAGGCTAATGATACATTGGATAGTATAAGAATGCCAATTAAAGGGTAATGGTCATTTCAAAGGTTAATGCTTGTAACTCTCAAGAGAGAATAAATCGACGTAATGCAATCCATTTTAAGGAAATACTTCCCTTCTGTGATGATGTGACCAATTATCCTATTGGCCATTCAGTAGACATATAATCATTTCATTCGCTACCATTAAAATGTCATAATAAAAGCTTTGGAGATGTGGAAAATGTGAATCTTCATTTAATGTCCTTAAAAAGGGACTTATGTTGAATATGATTATTTGAATGAGAGAAAAGGAGAGCTGTTTCAAGTTTTAGAGAAGTTAAAATGTACCCAATAAAAACACCACAGCCATATTAAGCAAATGTCATTGCTGTATGTCCCATTAACATGGATGCACGTAATTATACATAAACAACAATCAGAATTTATTTTCCTTTTGAAAAGCTCAATAGTTTATAGAGTGACACCGATCAAAATTGATTGCGTCTAAATAATGGTTTAGAAGAAACAACTATCATATCTGAGCATTATGAACCTCACCTCATTCTGAAAAGAAGCTGAGGTAAGTGAGAGATATGGTCTGCTGGCTCTTAATTCACAAAGTGACAATGACAAATGAATGGAAGTCAGCTCCAGCTGTAGCTGTATTTTAGCTCCTGGATACTTTTTGCTGCTAAAGGCACTGTAAAAACAAAATTTCCTATTAGCAACTAACAAATGCTTTCTTTAAAGTGGTATCTAAACAGTGTCCATCAGGGAGTCACTTCATTTTTCTGAGAGGGAATACTTCTTTGTTAACAGATATAAAAACATCCAAAGGCATGTAATTTTGGGGTTTCACATTAGATATTGGAGAAACATTGTAATCAGTAGTTTCAGTTTTTCCAAAGTTAAGCAAGTTGAACAACCTTTGGAAAAATAGAAAAAATAGTATTTAGGTTAATGGTGTTCATCTCTGCACGAGATCTTGAAAACAGAAAAAAATGCAAAACACAAAGCTAAATTTAAGGAGACAAAAATAAGCTAATAATATTACTTGTTGCCTTATTTTCATAAGAACAATTTAGTCCCACTATTCTATAAAATTGCTTCCTTAAAACGTCACCAAAATTTTACTGGCAAACCCAAAGTCCTCCTTGATTGCTCTTCTCATTCATTTATTCTTGGTTCAAATTAAATCCTATATTTCTACAGCTATGAAATGAAACCAGTGTTCTCACAGTGACTCCATTAGAAGAAATCATACAGGAAGATGCAGGAAGTTCAGAACCAAAAATTTATTGAATTCAAATTCTACATCTATAGAATGAGAATTAAAATACATATCACATAAGTACATTATGAATATTAAATAAAAATTTGAGATATCTGAAAAACCTTAGCTGATTAATAGTTAATTTGTGTCATCTTTTATCCCATTTATTGCTTTAACTTTTTCCTTTCCCTGATATTAAATAATTTTGAATTATTATACTAATTCCAATAGCTGTAAATGGAATTATGCACATATAGTTTTTAATAAATTTTCTATTTGTTTCTGTCTGTCTGTCTCTCCCTCTGACTCTCTCATTTATATATATATATATATATGCTTACATATTTCAGAAAAGTACTATTTCAACTACAACAAATTATTACCTATTGAAGATGCAACATGCCTATGTATACACTAATTAGTTTAAGAAATAAAATATTTTATCAATAAAATTGAGTCTTCTATACATAACTCCTCAATTCTATTACTCTCTTCCCCACCCTCCCAAAGAGAAAACCAATCTCATTAGTTTCAAGAAGATTATTTACACTATTTTCCTTTTTTACATTTATGACACATATTCATAATATGTATCCATAATATTGTATTACTGGTTTTGAATCTTAGAGACTATCATGACTACAGTAGACATGCATACTAGAGTGAACTTATTCTGGGGCTTTCTTTGTTTGATGAAAATAATCAATAAACAATCTATAATAGGAATAGAAAAAAAATTGTCATTAGAGCCAAACTGAGAACAGTAGTCTAGGGGGAATAGATTCAAGAAGCACCTGAATTGTGTTTCTCCAGACTACAAAATGGGGAAGGCTTATATAGGCAAAAGCCTCAAGGTTTCAGTTAGTTACATGAGTTGTTTATCAAGAATTATAATTGGAGCTGCAAGAAGTAAGGGTACATGTTAAGCAAGGATTGACTTGGGTCCAAAATTGTTGTAGAGTTACAAGGGGAGAACTTGAGACCATAAGGTTGCAGCTGGCAGCTGGTAGCAGATGTTGTTTTGATAACAGATGTTGTTTTGATAACAGCAGATGTTGTTTTGAGTTTGATGCAGTTCAGAAAGTTCAAGTTCTCAGTAATGCAGGAATGTGTCTGAAATCACATCTACAATGACCACCCAGCTCCACTTTGAATGCCTGAGCTACAGTTACTCCATTTTGATTTTTAAATGCATTCTTTCCTTTAATGGTTAAAGCAGAAATACGAATGCATGTTTGACAGGCCATAAGACAGGGTGTTCTAGTTAGTATAAAGTTCAAGCCAAATCATGTATACCATGATTTATTTATCCATTCTTGTTTAAGTTCTTTTTTTTTTTTTTAACTTAGTTCCTATTATAAGTGTCTTAGTCTGTTCAAGCTGCTATAGAAAAATACCACTGATTAGGTGGCTTTATAAAAAGCAGAAATTTATTTCTCACAGTTCTGGAAGGTGGGACACCCAAGATTATGACTCCAGTAGATTCAGTGTTTGGTGAGGGTCCACTTTGTAGATGGCAACTTTTTGCTTTGTCCTCACTTTGTGGAAGAGGCTAAAGAGCTCTGTGGGATCTCTTTTATAAAAGCACTGATTCCATTTATGAGGTCTCCATCCTCACGGCCTAAAGGCCCTGAGGCAGGAAAGTCAGGGCCAAGACCAAGATCAGCCGCCTCATGCATAAGCATTAGGCAGAAGGCAAAGCCATCTTCTTGTTTTGTACTTAATAAGTCCATGATGCGTGGAGGAATGGCATCTAAAACAGAAACTTTGTAGCATCTGAACAAGAAACTCTGGCCTTGAAAACAATGGAACAAATAAAAATGCATAGGCTGGGCTTCCCTGGTGGCGCAGTGGTTGAGAGTCCGCCTGCCCATGCAGGGGACACGGGTTCGTGCCCTGGTCGGGGAAGATCCCACATGCCGCGGAGTGGCTAGGCCCTTGAGCCATGGCCGCTGAGCCTGCGAGTCCGGAGCCTGTGCTCCGCAGCGGGAGAGGCCACAGCAGTGAGAGGCCCGCGTACTGGAAAAAAAAAAAAAAAAAAAAAATGCATAGGCTGCTGATAATTTGATGAAAGACAAAGCAGCCCACCGCACCCTCCTCATTCTTGTGGTCTAGAGGAGTTCCCAGCCTGACACATGCACTGAGGGGATCTCAACCTGTCCTCTATTAACCTTGGCCACATTGTAATATCATTATAATATCATTTTAATTGCAGTTGTGATTCCCCTTCCCACACACACAAGTTTTGCCTTAGGTGCTCACGGGAAAGATTGAAAATAGTCCCTGACAGAAGCCCAGATAAGGAATTTCAGATGACACACTTATAAGAGAGGGAAAAGGGGAGTCACCCTCTTCTAAACCCTGGAAAATTAATCCCATATTAACAACCTAAGCTTCCCCTATTGCACGTCTCCACTAGCAAGGACGCCCACACTCTTCTTCTCTGAGTGTGTAACTTTCAATCTGCCCTAAATAAATGGCTGCCTTGTTTTCTTTGCACATACTGTGCTTCCAATAAACTCTGTACCTGCCTTACAATCTTAGTCTCTTTGTTGAATTCTTCCCACAAAGACAGAAGTCCTCTTGCCAGCAAGATCAGCCCCACCTCCCTCACATCATAACTTTGGATGTGAGAATTCTAGCATATGAAATGTGGGGTGACTTAAGCATTGAGACCACAGTAATGATATACCTAGCATTTTGATTTACATATATCCCTATTATATTTGATTTCTTTTTATATTTATTTTAAAATATCAATCATGAATTCACCACTCAAAACAATAGCTAGATGATTACCAGTAATTTAGTTAAATCTATGTTTTCACTCTAGCTTTTAACTTTTGTATTAATTATTCCACTGCTCTTGTGTGTGTATAGTCCCATGTATATGTATCTGCATAAACAATATATTATTTAGACTTGTTTGGATTTTAATTTTATAGAATGAATGTCAACCAACTTAATCTGGGACTTTTCTTCACTCAAAGATATACATATTATTGAGATTTGAGAGATATTTATATATTCTGGATACAATCTTTTTATCAGATATTTGATTTGAAAATACTTTTATTGAGTCTGCAGCTTGCCTTTTTTATCTATGTCTTTTTCAGTGCAAACGTTTTTAGTTTTGATCAATTCTAATTTAAGATTTTCTTCTATAAAGGTGATTCATATCTAAAATCTCATTGCCATAATCAATACCACATGAATTTTCTCCTATGTTTTCTTCCAGAAGTCTTATAGACTAGTAGTACCCATTTTGAGTTTTCTCTTTTCTATCTTTTCCCGTAGGAGGTAGAAGGTGGGAGGAGGAATGGTGTCATGAGTTTGAGGGGGGCTTCTGCTGTGGCTGCTATTTTCTCCTGGATACAGGCAGTTTCCACAGTGATCTTCAGGCTATGTTCTTTTGCCCTTTACTCTATATATTAAAGTAATTTTTCATAGGAAGAGAGGGGATATGGGCCTGGAGAGTTTTAGCAGTGGGTGCTGTTACCCTCCTCTAGCCAACACCTCAGAAGAAGCTTTCTTGGGACACCCCATAATGTGTCCTGTGAACCTGTGTTCCTGGGGAATAAGCCTGTGAAGTGGTGGGAACCCCCAATACCAGGGCCCGCAGGGGCTGCACACTAACCAAAACACAACCATTACTAATTGTTAAAAATTGCTAGCTGAATCTTCCTATAGGTTTATGAATTGGTGTACTTTTCCTTTATTTTCCTTTTTTATTTTTGCTTCATATATTTTAAAGCACTCTTAATAGGTCTATACATATTGTGATTATTTGGGGTTCCTATGAAATGACCATTTTTTCACTCAGGGTGGTCAAGTCCACCTCATCTTTTATAAATAGAGCTGCACCAGCTTTCATATGCTTAGTGTTTTCTTGGCTAACTTTTGTCCCTCCTTACACTTTCAATCTAATCTCATCTTTACGTAAAGTGGGTGCATTTCCTCCCTCTCCCAGCGTCTTTCTTTCTCTCTCTCTCTTAAATTAAAAACATAACTCATTTGTTTTCATCTTAATTAATTACTAATATAATGATGAAACCTATACAAATCCTTTTGTTATTTGAACTGCATCTTTCAGGTTCTGATATATATTTTCTTATAATTCGTTCTTAGTGTTTACATTTCTATTCTAGTTACTCTTTGATCTATGAGTAATTAAGAAGTATTTTCCTAAACTTTAAATGACTTGGGATTTACTTATCTATTAAAAATTGATATATTGTGGTCAGAAAAATAAAATATAAATCTTTATAGCATAATAAAACCTCAGCTTTTCTTACCTATTATGTATTCTTTTTCTTTTTCTTTTTCTTTTTTTTTTTGCAGGCCTCTCACTGCTGTGGCCTCTCCCGTTGCGGAGCACAGGCTCCGGACGCACAGGCTCAGCGGCCATGGCTCATGGGCCCAGCCGCTCCGCAGCATGTGGGATCTTCCCAGACCGGGGCACGAACCCGCGTCCCCTGCATCGACAGGCGGACTCTCAAACACTGCGCCACGGGGGAAGCCCCTATTATATATTCTTTAATATTCATTTTCTAATATGTTATGCATATCTATTTATTATATTAATCTTGTTATTTTTTCAGTCCTAGATTTAATTAAACAATAATGAGGACAATAAAATATAAAATTTTAATAGATCCTTCTACTTGTCAGAAATATTAGAATAAGTTTTAAACAAATTAATTAATTTTTAAAATAAATCTGTGCTATAAGGATTGTTATCATCCATACTTTATAGGAAGTAAATGAAACATAAAATAGTAATTTGTCAAAGATACAACAGCTAGTAAGAGAGGAAAATGACATTGCAATATAGAATAATCAGAAAAATGCTTCTGAAGAGGAATGGCTTAATAGGTGCTTTTTATTTCTCATATTTCTAATTGGTGATATTTATGTTTTCAGGTTATTATTTTATAAGCTAACATTCCCTTAGCTCTTTTAATATTTCTGTTTTGAATTCTTGATTTTTCAGTTCTAGTAATTCTGATTTAGACACTTTTTAGTAGTGTGTGTGTGTACCTTTCTCTTAAAATAATGGTGTTTGTTAATAATATATCATGTTACTTTTAGTCCAGAACTCATTACCTCCTGGAGATATCAGCTATTCTTTCAACCAGTATATATTTGGTGAAGGCGGGGACCCAGAACTTGGGAGAGTCAATTGATTCAGTGGTAGGGAGAACAGAGATCTAAGTTGAAGACCACCAGGTACCATAAAATCACATTCAATCATTTCTTCACCCCACAAAGCATTTTATCAGATCAAGGTTCCATCTTTTGCTAATGAGGAAAAAGCAACATTAGAGCTGACTGTCTTTAGATTATTTTTTACCAGGCCAGGAGGTTTGAATAAGGTGGAAAGTAACATTCAGGACCTAGTTAATCACTATCATTTTCTCAACTGCTCAAAAATACAGGGATTCTGCACTGATTTTGTTACTGAAGCATCATGAACAGATCTAAGACAAATCAGGCACAGGGCCAGATACTGTTTCAGGGCTAGATACTGTTTCTTCCAAGTTATCGATGAGCAAAATGCAAGAGAATAACTGTTTGTTTCTTTTCACTATCTCATTCATTCATGCTTGACTGCCTCCTGCCATAGGCCAAAACCACTGTCCAAATATGCACAAGATCAAAGCAGTTTCTCTTGTCACCCTAATGACTTTCTAGAATAGAGTATCTTCCTGATTTCTTTCACATTATCTTTGGGATTTATTTTGGGGACTGGAACGAGTAGTTTGGTCCAGAATCTTGATAGGAAAACAGTAAATTCCATTAAATGTGTATAGTTGAGAAACACAAATTGAGGAAAAGGAAAGATTATCCAAATGAAAAATAAAAATCCATGAGCTTGTAAGAAACACACTATAATGAATAAAAGGTTTGAAAGTAAAAGGATGGGAAAGATACCAATGCAAAAACTAAAACAAGGCATAGTAATATTAGACAAAATCAATTTTAAGAGAGAGGCATTTTATGAAAAATTAGTAATTTCATAATCATTAAGGTTTAATTCATGGGGGAGATATAAAATTAATAAATTTGTATAAATATAATAATATAGCCTCAAAATATAAAGCAAATATTGAGAGAACTTAAAAAAGAGACAAACCTATAACAGTGGGAAACTTTAATACATCTTTCAGTAATTGATAAAAGAATAAAAGAAAATTGTCAGCAAATAAGTAGAAGGTTTGTACAACTTGAGTTTGATATTTGGCCTAATTGACTACATAACATGACCCTCAATAATGACAAAGGATATGTTCTTTACAAGGACAAATCGAACAACAGCCAAAATTGAACATATGCTAGGCCATGATACGTTTCAACAAATTTCAAAGGACTCAAATCATAGAGACTATGTATTCTGGTTATCATGCAACAGAGCTAGAAACAACTTCTGTTCCTACCACTACATCCATCACTACTATTACTACAAGTACTACTGTTTATCATCAACATCATTATTATTATTATCATTATTATTATTACTAATACAATGAAAATAAATACGTCTATCCAAACTCACGCATTTGGAAAGTTAGTCATATACTTCAAACTTACTCATGTGTCAAGAAATCAAAATGAAATTTAGATGATATTTTGAAGTCAATTATTATGAAAAGGGTAATGTGACTAATATTAAAATAATGACCCCAAGTAAATTTACTTCCTCCTTTCATCATGTCTTATTTCTCTGGGAATACATCACTGCTACTCTCAGAGAGATTCTATTTCTTCCTTCCTCTTTTTTATCTGGGCTGATCTTATTTTGGTAGCTATTCTCAAAGATGGCCCAAAATGCACCATATCTCCCAGTATTCAAATCTTTGTGTAGGCTCTCCCACATTGAATCTAGGTTAGCTGTGTGATTTTTGTATCCAGTATAATATGGAAAAAGGTCATTTTTTAAGTTATGGGTTTATACTTTAAGAAAGCCAGAAAGCTTCCCTTTTAGTGATTTTGAGAGTTTTGAACTGCTGTGTAAGAAATCCAACTATTATAATGAAGAGATCATGTAGAAAAACTGTATTGGGTGTCCACACAGAGAAGCAAGGAAGATAGGACTTCACACCTTCTAGGGCCCTGAAGCTTTCTTGCTGCCTTAGGAAGAGTGTCCAGTGTGAACGAACCGTCTTGAAGCTTCTATCCTAATCAAGCCCCTAGATGAATTCATCCCCAGTTGACATCTCTTCATGTCTATGGCTGATTGACTATCTCTCTCTCTATCTCTGTCTCTCTATCTACCTATCCATTCATACATCCACCCATCTACCCAATGAAAGAAGATCAGCTTGCCACTTCCTTTTTCACTTTCTTTTTATGTGACTACATGCAATCTATTTAAACTTTTCTACATGTCAATTTCCTTCTCTCTTATTAATGGTATCTATATTATTTTGAATGTATCAAGAATTAATTGAGAATGTATGCAAAGTTTGTATTACAGCACGTGCCACAGGTGCTAAATAAAAGGAACTAATGTTCTTACTGTTGATATAGTTGTGATTATTACGCAAAGAAGAAAAATGTATAAAATGTTTATAAATTAGAATGACTACAGAGTCGAAGTACTTTATTTTTTTAAAATACAGTGAAGGATTTATAAAAATCTATTTCATAAAACTCCTTGTCCTTACTCCATGGAAATTGCTGACTGTATTTTACACTATGTTCTATAATACATTCTTCAAAAGGACTCATTGAAGAAAGCTTTTTCAGATCTAAATACCAGAAATCACTTTACTTGTTAAGAACAACTAATATACTTATAATTTTTGTACATTTTGTATAAATTAACATAAATTTGCTCTTTGCATTGGGTGTTAAAAATTTCCAATCCAAACAGAAGTCCCCCTCAAACAAATAAGTGTACAGGGCTTTACTGCTGGCATTGTATACTCCAGTCTCAGTCCTGGTTTAGGCAACAAAATTTTGCATTTAAGAAGTTTGTCTATGAAATCAAATGAATTATATTCAACTCCTATCAAATTAAATACTTAAAAATACTTTATTCTCTAAATTTTACAAAGTGGTTGTGGAATACACAGTTCACTTTGAACATAGTGAATATGAACTTTATTCTATTGCCATTCCCTGGCTTACAGTAAGTACAAAGTCAATGTTTACTGAATGAATGTAACATAGAGCATGACACAAAATATAAAAGCTCAAGTTAGGAAAACTTGAATCAATTGACTTTTAAATTTACTTTTGAATTTTATCTTTCTTTATCTCCAGGTTATATCTAAGGGTTCTCAGGGCTTAATGTTTGTGAATGGTTATTAAAAAAACAAAAAACAAATGATGAACTACACTTGTGCCATGTATATCATTGTGCTTTCAGAGATTGTGACCTACATAGGGTCATGTTATACAGATATGAGAGTATATACTAGCAAACCTGCTAATCTGAGAAAGTAGTAATCAGTACAAAGTTTATATCACTAAAATGCAAATCAGGACTCTGTCATTCTGCTTATGACCTTGAACAGTTCTTAAATCTCTGGACTTGAATGTCATCAAACATAAAATGGTAATGATGACAGCATTTACTTCATGAAGGTGTGGAAAAAATTGAACAGGTTTTTTAAAATGAATTAATGCATGAAAACTTTTAGGACTGTATGAGACTTCAGTAAATATAGTTCCCATGGTGGCTGTTGCTACTGGTCATCAGCAGGTTTGGTTGTCAGAAAATGAAGAGCTGCACTGGAGTGACCAGCTTGAGGGAAGACACATTCCCTGAGGTGGCATTTAGAAACAATTCTAAATTCTTATGTATAACTCATTTCATCAAATCTTTGATTTGCTTTCTATTTCTTGTCTCTACAAGCTCATGATACTTTCATATTTTGCATAATGGTTTCTATATTTTTGTATTTATATACATACATCTTGAATATTTTATCTCATTTTTTATTCGGCAAATCCTACCCTCTTTTCCTATAATTTTTTTTTTTCCTGTGTGTTTAGCGATATAAGCATTTCCCCAGCAGTTAATTATATTTTATTTTCTACAATTTTTATTTTATTTCCTCAATGATTTATTTACCTCTTTGGAAGAACCACAAAATACATGGCTCACACACGTAAAAGAAAACAATATTTACAGTGTAGACCTACTATTGTGAATAATTACGGATAAATCATCTTTCAGTGGGATTTCATATTGGCAATTTAAGTTAGAAATTTTATACACACACGTATGGTGTGTGTGTGTGTGTGTGTGTGTGTGTGTGTGTGTGTGTGTATTTGGAGGAGAGTAGTGGCTAAAAAATATTGAAGGCCCGTGTGCAATTTCTTCCGAGAAAGAATGAGAAGCCTGTCAGGATTATTTATGTCCTCCCATCACAAAAATAGGATGCATAAGAGAGAATCCTACTTCTGTAGATCTTTGACTATGAATAGATTTTGTATCAAAACAGCTAACGTACAAAAATAAAATGAAGTGAAAATTATACTATTATTTTTCCAAACAAGTACATAATGGGAAATCCTGTGGTTTTTGATGTTTTGGGTTATAAATAATATGTGCTTTAAACTTACTCCAGTATCACTGGAATTTCCCTGCCCCTTCCCTAACCCACTTTAAAATGCTTAAGATTATCACCAAATACTCCTTAGGTAAATTATTTGTACCTTGTATATTATATATACCTAGTTATATGCAGATTAATTTATGCATTTTCAGGAACATAGAAAAACTATTCTCATGTTACTAATTTTAAAAATAAATAATAATAATAGCAACTTCCTTTTCTAATGTGTTCTCTACTCCTTTGTTTTTTGATCATGAAATAATAGTGAAAATCAAGTAATGAAATATAATTTTTGATATTTTTAAATATGGGAACATATTTCTCATTGTTACAGATAAGTTTGAGACATAAAGTCTTGTTTACATATTCAGTGAGAAAACTAATACTAAATGTCTGGCTTGTAAATGTTTTCTGTGACTTTTGTTGCTTTTTGACAGTTGTAGCAGATATTTCACTCATCATGCAGTTTAACTGGCATTCTGCCACAATCACGAAACCAAGCCACAGATTGTTAACTCTAGGGAACTGCCAGGATGAAGTAAAGCATTTTCAAACTCCAAGTAATTAACAGAAATGTTTACAAAGGGAAAAAGTGGTATATCAAACTTCTCTTTTAAACATCAGTAGTTATGTTTTGAGCTTGTTCTAAATTTGAATATTTCAACAGTGGCACTAGGATTCTAAAAGTACCCTTTTGTCTTATAAACCTTGCCATCATTTATTCATTAGTAAGATCACATAAATTATTTCTATAAAGATACACAGAATGGCATTCAAGAAAATATTATATTCTGCATAAGAGTGTGAGGTGATGTGGTTAAGGATAAAAATGATTGAATTAAGTGGTATTAGGTACATATATAAACTGCTTAAAGTCATGTGTGAAAGGAATTATTGATGACAAGATGGACATTTAAAATTCTGGGTTTGGATAACTACCTAAGATAAAACTGGCTAAAGCTCCTCATAACTGTTCATTAGGTGGAGCTTTCAGGATTGATAGATTATACCTGATCCCCTCAACCTCATATACCGCTTCCATCTTTCTCAATTTGTGAAAAAATACAAGTTATCTGACAGCTCTAATTTCTCTCTGGGGTAGGTTGACTACAATTAGACACAGAACAGGCATACTGTCCAAAATTTTCATTGATACAACCTACTAAGTAAAAAAAAAAAAAAAAAAAAAAAAAGAAACAAAAAAAACTGCATTATTTGAAAATTCTTCTATTTTGTATACATTAAAATCAATAGAAGTTTGAAAGTATTCACAGAGCTTCCAAAGTATTTGAAAGTGAATGTGAGCCTTCTAGTTTAACTACATGTGACTTTAAGAAAACCCTTCTTATTAAAACAAAATTTTAAATAAAAGAAAAAAACCTTAAATCTCTTTGAGTCTATATAGGCAAAATATACAGGAGTATTTAATGCTTGTTTATTTTTTCATTAGAATGAATTTTATTTTTAATTTGTATTTTATATTGGAGTATAGTTAATTAACAATGCTGTGTTAATTTCAGGTGTACAGCAAAATGATTCAGTTACACATTGTTAAATAAAAAGATTTTATAAATGTACATGTAATCAATGAAGAAACTTTATTTTTGTTTAAATTAGACACATACAGTAGACATTCTAAATTCACTATTTAGTTAAGGGTTTTCTTCTACATCGATGTGATAGATAGATAGATAGATAGATAGAAAATGAAATCAAAATGTTTACATGTAAAGACAAAACCAATGAAGTCAAAATGTTTACATGTAAAGACAAAACCAACTGTTACTCATCTATTAAGAGTTTTTTCTCTAGTTAAGGTTTCTATGTATGACTTAAAGTTGATTGTCTGGTCTTAGTTACCCATAATGGTTATACACTTTTTTGTATTCAGTATATTTTAATCAGGAAGTTCTTTAGTTTATATTCTTAAAGGAAATTAAATACAAAATGGCATATCTACTGAAGTACATTATTAAAAACACTCAGTCCATTGTTTCCAATATATGAAAATATGACTATAGGGAGGAAGTAATCTCTTCATAAATTAAATTACTCAGGAAGACACTAACATGAATCCCAAAAATCTCTTTCAACAGACATTATTTACATCCTCCAGTCTTTCATCAAACTTTTATCAGTTTATCTTATTTACTTGTCTAATAATTTAAGCCAGATAATTAGAAACACTTCTTTCAACTCTTTATGGTTAAGATGCATCTCTCTTTCCTGAGAAGCTGTGAATGAATATTAGAGCCCAGTTTTCTCATTTACCTGTTTATTCCATTATACATTAATCATCTATAATTTGTCAGGAACCTTTCTAGACCTTTGTCCATGAACATTAGCACAGATTAATTTGTCTAAATCTATTGTGGCATTTGGCAATTTGGAAGGCACCACAAATAGTATAAACAATAGAATACAACACAATACAACATGGCACAATGCAATGGAATAATTTTAAAAAAAGCTTAAATTTTAGGTGAACAAAGAACTTGGATGGTTGGGACACATCGAGTGATGTGGAGCCAGGAAGGATCAGCTTTGCTGATGGTTGACAAAGTGAGCACCCAAGAGTAAAAATTATGATCAACTGTGGTTGTTGCTTTTTTTTGTTTTTCTCTTGGCCACCCACGTGGCTTGTGAGATTTTAGTTCCCCAACCAGGGATCAAACATGAGTCTCCTGCAGTGGAAGCATGGAGTCCTAATTGCTGGACCACCAGGGAATTCCTCTGGTTGTTTCTTTGATTGTCTACATCTGATTCGACTCTCCAGCATCCTTTGCCCTATTTAGAGGAAGATTATTTGCAAGGGGAAGCTCAAAATTCCTCTAGAGACTCATCCTACATTTTGTTGGGAAACAAATAAAATTGCAAAAGGCTCCTGGAACAGAATGCTAAACCATTAGGAGTGACTTGTTCAACACACAGAGCAAACTACAAAAGTACATTATCAACATAGCAAAACTCTGGTGTTGAATATGAGACTACTATGAGATTATTTAACCAAGGAAAATAAGACATGCTTTTAGATCATGTTTAATTTGTCCACATTGATCACTTAAAGATATTCTTAATTCAATGTGTTATTTCTTGCAGCAATTTGTTAGGGTGGTTAATTAAAAAGACTGGCTCCAGATAAGGAACTTGTGATAGAAGAAATCTTTGGTATAATTTAAGAGGAAACATTTAAAACTCATTGGGATGCAAGAATGCTATCTTGAATCTATCAAAAGACATAATAATCATGATTTAAGAACACAGATCCAGGAGTTACAGTGCTTGAGTTGAGTTCCCTTTTGGCTCTGTCACATACAAAGTGGGTAATATACTTAACTGTGATTTGAAATGATACTTAAAACATTTGAAGCCGTGTTTGTTAAACTTCAGTCTGATTTAAAATGTCCTAGAAGAGATTGTTAAAAATGCTGATCACTGCTTCTATCACCACATTTTAACTTGTTAGATCAAGGTAAATCTAATACAGTTGACAACAATATCAACATTTGAAGTGTACTTATTTGAAATACTTTTTTTTCTTTTTTTTTTAGGAAAGGAGATCAATTTTGAATTATTTAAAAGTCTTCTAAGTCCACTGCTGAAGGAATTACTCCTGGGAACTGGGAAAAGTAGATTATTGCACAAGGTTTTGAATTCCTAAAGACAATATATGCATAACAAAGAATCTGTTCAACAATTTATATTGCATAAGTTCTGTATGTAAATAATTCAAAATCTACAATTTAGGAGTGTACCTTAGCAATTTGTTAGGTTGAATTATCAATCAATATTAAATAAACCTACTTTGTGAATGCATATTTAGGCATATTATTAGGCAAAATTGGAGGTAATATAAAAATGAGGCAAACTCATTATTCTTGAGAATTTTACAATTGTGTTATTTTTAAAAGTAGCTCAGAAATATATTCTATGTTTGGGATTTTGAAATAAAGCATTTATTCAGTAGTCTAGACTAGTCTAGACTAGATTAGATGCATGCACCTCCAGTGCAGAGCATGACACTATCTACTGTGATGTATCTCACACACACACACAGACACACATACACACACACGATAATTCAAGGATACTTAGCTTTTCTAACATTTCAGTCATAAATTGATATGGGTGCTGTCTCATAGCCTCTCATAAGAAGGTGATGAATCATTTATGGAAAGCAGAGAAGGGTAGTATTTCTCACATGTTGGGGGAATCAACAATGGCATCTTCATTTATTCATTGACTCCTCACATATTACAGTTTGCATGTTTCTTCTTATAAGGATTTACATATTAACATGTAATTAATATGCACAAAATCAGTACAAGATATAGAGAACTTTTGAAACCAAGATTGAAGATATGAAACCAAGATTGAAGATAAGCAAAAGAAAACAAGAAAATAGCAAAGTTGAATATATTTTTTCTATGATAACTCATCAGCAAAGTTACAGTATAAAACTGATAATGATTTGTGTATGCTACTTAATATACATGTTTTAAAATGTTTTGTCTTTTTCTTTAAGATTCACATGATGTTTCTAAATATGAATGGGGAAATAATACCTTTGCTTTTATTTCAGTGAAAACATTTTATGAAGAAACTTTGAAATAGTTACTTATAACAGTTTCTTTGTTATTTTACCTTGTTATCTACAATATTGCTATTATTTATAAAAGCCCTTTCATATTCACATGATTAAAAACTATAAGCAAAGTATTTTCTAATATATTTAAAAATCTTTCAGAGAAATATATGCTCTAAATATAAAAACAAAAAAAGCATTACATTTTCCATTAGTTTATTTGTTTCCATTGTTATTTGATTGTAATAACAATCAAATAACATTAGAGAAAATAAAAATTTACAAGCAAAATTTTAACAAAAATATTTGCATAATGGTTAGATTGATTTGGAACCTGACCATCACAATGTAGAGAACATAACTAATAATGTACTTCCATTTGGATCTACTTATCTGTGAAATCTGTCTTTCAGATATGGTAGCCATTATCAAAATAAACCTCTGGTGTACAAAGTTTTATGCCAAAGCTATAAAAATTAATGAAGAATATTTAATCATGCTGCCATTATTTAATAATAAAATCAATATGGATTTGGAATCTTGCATGGTCACACAAAGAATGCAATAAGTCACATAATAAACCAAAGATTTAAATTCAATAAGATTTTTATATAGGAAAACAAATTTCTTATATCTATATAATAGAAAATACTTTAAAGTATGTTACTTTTATCTCATTCATTTTAATTCATATTTTTTATTATCTTTTATGATGCAAAATATTAGCACAGTATTCTAGTATACAATAAAATATTTTTATAATAAGCACATAAATAGATATATTTTGAGGTCATTCTTAAGAAATTTTAATTAAATTAAATTAAACATTAAAAATTTTGAATACCAGTGACCACAATCTATTGTCTTAGATTGTGATAATAATTCAGTAATCAAATACTATATGATATCACATGTAGAATCTAAAACATAAAACAAATAAATGTATATGCAAAACAGAAACAAACTCACAGATATAGAAAACAAACTTGTGGTTACCAAAGGGAAGAGGGAAGTGGGGGTACAAACTATGGGTATGGTATTAAGAGATACAAATTACTATATAAAAAATAGATTAGGAACAAGGAAATACTGAATAGCACAAGGAATTATACTATTCCATAGCCTATAATGGGATAAAATCTGCAAAAATACTGAATAACTATGCTGTACACCTGAAACAAACACAATAATAATAACTATACTTCAATTAAAAAAATGAAGTCAAAAAGTTATTTTTTCTAAATTTCAAACTAACAGAAAAGGCCATGAGAAAACACAACCTTATATGTATACATTATTTTGTTTACTTTTACAATTATAAACCCTGAAGTTACATATGGTATAAAATTAATTTTATAAATGAAAAACACATCTTTCTGAACTAAATTAGCATGTCTAGATACACGCATTAAGAACACAATTGAGAAACTGTTTACATGCATTGGTACCTATTTTGAATATTAGTAGACAATGATTAAAAAATCACTGCAACATTAAGTGTGAAATATACTTTTAAAATGAAGTGATTCTGGGGCTTCCCTGGTGGCGCAGTGGTTGGGAGTCCACCTGCCGATGCAGGGGACACGGGTTCGTGCCCTGGTCCAGGAAGATCCCGCATGTGACGGAGCAGCTGGGCCCGTGAGCCATGGCCGCTGGACCTGTGCTTCTGGAGCCTGTGCTACGCAACAGGAGAGGTCACAACGGTGAGAGGCCAGCATATTACAAAACGAAAACAAAAACAAAAATAAAAAATGAAGTGATTCTGATTCTTGGTTATTTCCTCCAGACATATTGAAGCACAAAGAGATTCTGGCTAAAATTCTTAAGTTTAATGCTATCATAAATTAATTAACACCAATACAATACAAATAGACACAGCTGTGTGCAGAATGTCTGTGAGTGTATAACTTGTGTTTTACATGTAAGATGTTCTAATAAACATGTTGCTATGAGAAAATGAAATTTGAATTGCAATCCATGTGCCTGTAAATTCTAAAAAAAATGAATTTACAGGCACATGTAAGGCAGTTTAGAGCACACAGCTCATTACTTACTTTCTAGATGCCTTACTATGAACCAATGAATAAATGCCAACTCTCAATAACATTAATATATTTGAAAATATGCAAATGTCTATATATTTAATAAAATAGTACAGTATAGGATATTATAGTATAATAGATGATACAAAGTAAAGAATTAATAAGTGAGCAAAATGGGAT
The DNA here is from genome assembly GCF_000442215.2 of Lipotes vexillifer. NCBI lineage: Eukaryota > Metazoa > Chordata > Mammalia > Artiodactyla > Lipotidae > Lipotes > Lipotes vexillifer. The sequence continues at coordinate 31,105 of NW_006791831.1, read as the reverse complement.
AATGTAAAACAAGGATTACAAATTTAAATGTCTATATTTGGATGCACATTAAATATGTGAGAATTTTTTTATTTCTAAAAAAATTTGTCTACCCAATTCTTTGTGTGACATGGAGATATGAAGACATTTAAACTCTATCCCTAATACATACAAATACCCAAAGAAAAGATGAAAAATAACAACAGACACTGCAAAAAGCAACCTGAAGAGACAATGACTACAGTGGACAGTAGAACATGTGTCTAGTACTTGTGACTACTCAGGGACATAGGAAGAGTTTGCCAGATTTTCTTTTCAACAGATACATAGATTTATATATGAAATCTACTGATTGCTTTTTGTCAGCTCCAATCTTTAAAATGAGGGAGATAACTAATAATACATTCTGTTGACTGCATTTAGTCTATGGACATTAATTTGTGTTTCCAGATAAAACCTCTATAAATAGTAATGATGCCATTATTCCTTTTGTGGAAAAATATTAGAAATCTTTACCATATTAGAGTAAAATTTGTTCTCCAAAGTAAACGTCAAATAGCTGTTTATAAAATATGGGTATCATAAAAAGATAATCCTTTATTATTGTCTGGAGTGGAACAGAGAATGAAGAAAGGTCTTTACAGGAAACCCAGACAAAACCCAGGAAAAGAAACTTGTTCCAGGTGTGGTTGTAAAGTTAACACACTTGATGGAGACACACATCAATTTTACCTGTGTATGTAGTTACACTTCCCATCTAATTTATTTCTCCTCCACTTTAACATTCTTCAAATCCACATGAGTGACTCATCACTAATATGAAAAGGCTGTAGGATGAGGTGAAAAAAGCATCATCTCTGAAGATGTATATCCTTGAGTTTGAACGTCACTTATTAGCTGTATGGCTTTAAACAGCTCATTAAATCTCTATAAGTTTCTATTTCATAATCATACACATTTCATATGATTTATTGTTATGATAAATATACGAACCCTCTGCACCATGCAATGTTGATAATTGTCCTTGATGAATGTGTATCATTTCCCAATGCAGATTGTTTAGATGCCAGTAGAAGTTTAGATTTTGAAAGAATGTACATTTACATACTACTAGGTTATATATTCAAATGTAGATATTGGGGAGAATGATTCAAAATGTCTATATGACAGAGAATTATGAATGATTTTAAGCTAATTAAAATGGTAGAATATAAACTGATTATCTTATTCTCATACATGACTGATGCAATACAGAATGGTACAGCCACTGTGAAAGATAGTTTGACAGGTTCTCACAAAGGTAGATATAATCTTAACATGTAGTCTGGAATTTGTGCTCTTAGATATTCTCCCAACTGAATTAAAAGCTTATGTCCACACAAAACTATGCACACAAGTGTTTATACAAGCTTCACTAATAATTACCAAATATTGGAAACAAAATGTCCTTCAATAGGTTAATGGATAAACAAAATGTGGTACATCAACACAAGAGATCTAGCTATTCAGAAATAAAATGAAATGAGCTCCCAAGCTAGGAAAAAAACATGGAGGAAACTTAAATGTGTATCACTAAATGAAAGAAGCCCATTTGGAAAGTCTGCAAACTGTAAGATTCTAACAATACGACATTCTGGAAGAGGCAAAACAATAGAGACAGAGAAAAAATATCAGTTATTGCCATGTAGAAGGAGATGGATGGGGGATAGTTGAATATGTGAGTTAATAAAGAGTATGACTCCATGTATTGATGTTGATACAGATAGCTTTTAGGCTTCGCTCTTCCTTTTTCCCTTTCTGCCCACAGCTGGACAAGCTGATAAGAAAATTAGGGTGTTCCTTCTTTTAGCAGAACTGAGAATTCAAACAATGAGTCTCTGCCTTTGGGAAATTTTCACTCCTGTCTTACCCCCAGTCACTGTAAAATCCCAAGCCAGTTTTCTTACTGTGTTCTCTCAAATTATTTTTGTACCTGTTTGGGATCTACTCTGTTCTTCCTACAAAGCCTCATTATGTGAGTAATTAGCCTTTTCACAGTCTTTTGGTGTGTGTGTGGCATCATCATTCTCATCAGAACCAAGTTGGGTAGAGGTCCATTTTGAATCTGTAGAGTGTTCACAACAACTGGTGCTGTGAGAAGGATGTCTAACAATGACCACTGCTACATACAAGTGTTTTTTTCTTGTTTTTCTCCATGTTGCTAACTGATTCTGCTGCCTGCTGGCAGTATATTCTTTGAGCTACTGCTTAGTGGTTACCTTGCACTTTGGGCTGTGCTGCTTTGTGCTATATTTTCTGGAGTTTTATTCAGTCTCTGTCTTAACTAACCTATGTGTTGGAAGTTTTAAGAATTGACATTTAGAAAGAGGAGTATGAATTTAGGGTCCTCTTTAAAGTGGCTTGGGTTCATATGTTTTGCCCTAGACCTATCTCTGTTTTTCATATTGAACTGTACGTGTTGTTCCCAGAATGAACAGTGGCTGAGGCTAGCTAAGTTCAGGGAAAAAACTCTTCCCTGTGACTGTTAGTTGTGTATGTCAACCAGGCATTAGACTCTGTTCTGTAGAGTGCTCTAAGGAAAGGCAGATACTTATGCAATAATGCATGTCCATTGAGTGATCACTTCCATGTGCAGGAAGAGCAGCTACTATCTGGCATACAGAGGTCACACTCCTAAAAACAAATGGTTCACTAAGACTTCCTCATTACCTTTGCTGCTGCTTCTGCCTATTCTTCTATCACCAGAATTTATCTTGATCTTCATGGCTATCTGGAAAATCACTCATGACACTGCTGTGGCACATCAAAAAGGGTTATTCTACTTATGCCATGGGAAAGCTCTAAACCCTGATTATACTAATTTGAGGCTCTCTAGAAGAAAAACAAAAAATCTTATAAGCATGGTAGAGAGGAATCTCTGAAGTCTATCTAGTAACCACCAAACCACCAAAAAATAAATGGCTCAATTCAATAAACCACTGGTAAATATTTCGAGATTATAGAGTTGTCTAAAATTTTTTGTACAGTGACTGTTTAAACAGCCTCTTAGGTAAAGTTTTAACCATACCTCCAAAGATCACAGTAAAACTTTACCTGGCTACTCATGGGGTACTTCAACTGCATTGTCATTATACACTGTCTTTTTAGGCAAGGTCTTAATCTTATCCAGCTTTTTACCAGAAGCACAGGTATGACATCACATTGATAACATTTTACTCAGAAGGGATGCATTTGACATTTATTCAAGACACAGAAATACTTACAAAGAATCTTCAAAAAAGGGGACTGTCCATCGATTCACACACACTGCAGGTCTGTGTCATCTTGGTTAAATTCCTAAAAGCTATTTGGTAGAATGAGGGTTGTTCCATTCTTGACACTAGTAAGAGACAGCTATTGACCCTCTTAGCACACTCAACATTAACAACAAACCCGACATCTTTCAGGTCTTTTTGTGTTCTGGAAGCAGTCTATTCCTTACTTTACAATTTTACTTAGGCCATTTATGTTATTACTTGTAAAATGACTCACCTTGAATGGGGTATCCTATAATAAAAGGATCTAGAATCTGTCCAAATTGAAATTCAATAAGCATTACTATTAGTATCGCTCAGAGATTACTTTACTTTAGTAAACTAGAAGCTTTAGTAACCTTCTCTCAAGACTCCCAGACTCTCTGGATCATTTATGGTCGCTAGAAACTGTCTCTGGCCTTTTGATGCAAGTTACTGTCCTCATTGGCACCATGCTATATGCCCTTAGAGCAATAATTTCTAGCCACATGCCATGCTGTCCTGGAAATAGACACGGTTAAAGGCTTTGATCCCTTGAGACCTTGATCCTCCATAGCCAGTTTCCTATTATACCTCGGGCAATAGAGAAAGAATCCCAGCAAGCTTGACACAGCTACTGAGTCCTCCTTATTCTAAAATGCAGCCAAACTTGTGCCCTCTGTCATATATGCCCTGCTAGGGGCGTGGTGGCAACCTGTCCTGTTCTTAGTTCCATGCCAGATGCCACAGTGCTGGAGGAGAGCATCCCTCTCTCAGAAGCCTTGACTCCCTGTGGAACACCTCGGGACCCACTAAGTAGACAGCAGTAAGAGTACATCCACTACACGGTTGTCATCAGCACCACCTTGTTATGAGGTTTGCTGGAGAGCTACTGATTTTCATCCCTTAGCCAGGAGGAATATTACCATATTTCATAAGTCTGCCATGGCTATTGATCATCACTTAGTCAGCCATTCATCTTTGTCACTTTATGTTTCTCTGCTGACCACTTCTTGTGATTTCATCTGTTGGTGATCCCACCAAATCTCTGTTATGCTGGGGTCAACTGTCTTATTTGGTAACAAATGGTGAATCCCCTACTCCAAACCATGGATTGACATTACCCTTTAAAGGGAATGTCTGTCTAATTGTGCCACACATATAAGGTGTTTTAGAAAACAACTACTTTTCAAAGCAAATACACCCAATTCCAATGATGTCACCAAATTGCCTACCAGTGGGGGAAAATGCATGGCATTGCCATCTACTCCAGCATGAACATCAGTATAGCAGGGGGAGGAGGAACTTACCTTCTATCCACAGGAGCACTACAGCAATATTTGAGCCTCAAAGTGTAGAGCCTCCATTCCTCAGAGATGATGTGATGTCACCTTCACCCCAAACACAAAAAACTTTTCATTGTTTCTCACTTAGGATGAATAGCAGTGGTAAAATCTTTCTATAAAGGAAAATTCCACTCAAACCCCTGAATGTAGCTCATATGGAACAGAAAAATATCCTGATAATTCCCCAGTATTGATTTATTCATTCACAATGACACTGTGCTTTCTTCCCTAGTAAAAAGGGGCACTCCTTACAAATTAAAACAACCTCATAACAATTCTGTCAGTGAGGCTAGAAAAAGGCAAATTTAGGGTATCAGGACCCAAATATATTTTGTCTCAGGCATTGCTATCACTCCCATAAGAAGCAATGGCTGAGTGGATGTCATGCAAAGGTTTAGAACTTAAACCATTAGAACTACACAGAAAAAATACCAAGCAGGATTTATTAGAAAACATTTTTAAATATAAGTAATGGAGTACACACTATGCCTTGAACATTTAATATCCTAAAACTTAGGATGGGCACTGATAGTCTATATACAGCATGACCTATATTACAATGAAGAACCACAATCAAAGTGATGCTGTACAGATTTAATGGCCTGGGAGGCTGAATATAGGCATAAGCAGACTAGGCAGCATTGAAAGCTCCTTGGTTAGCAATGTGACTTTCTTAGAAAGAGAGGGTCTTGGCAACCTGGTGACTCGTTCTAACCTGTCCTTTTGTTGAACAAACTCAGACCTGCTGAGACACCAAAAGGGAGAGGATATGGGTATCCAAGTATATCTCTCATCTCTTCATCCTGTAACCTTTGAGGTCTCTGTACACATAAGTATCTCTATCTGTTACAATTGATCACCAGGTTGTAAAATGGTTTCCGTCACAGGACAGAGAAGTTTCTTCAATTTGTCTGAGAGCCTAACATCAGTAAGATCCCCAAAATGCTAGGCCAGGGGCAAAGCGATGTATCTATCAACTACGAGTTTATGAGTCAGTTTCAAAACAACTGTGGAAGGACACTTGTGGCAGTTCATTTAGGTACGTAATAGGAAAAGAGAGTCATTTACCCCCTCATTCCGCATCCTCTTACAATGATCAGTCTTATTCATGCTAAACTAACTGATGTCTCTTTTCTACAGTGGTGGAGGGTTACACACACACACACACCCCTGGCCCCCACCCCATGAGGGATAAACCCAACTTTTTTTTCTTTTTCTGGAGTGAAGAGACTCTTGGAGATCTAGGAGTCACAGTTGCATCATCATAAACAACATCTGAGAGCAGAACGGCCTGTAGAACTACCAGAAAAACAGGCAGTCTCTGAATTCACGTCTATCCAGGTGCTCTTGATCTGAGCAACATGAACTATGCAATTTTTTTACTGACGTTATGTGAACTATCCGTTCACCCTCTCAGGACAGTGCAAGGTAGGTGGGATGGGAATGATGGAGGGAGAGAGGGAGGGAGAGGAAAGAGAGAGAGAAAGAGAAGGAGAGCGAGTGAGTCCTGGAGTGAGCCTAACCCCCAGTGACTCTAAGTATTCTGAGAGTTCATCCAAAACAAAGAGGGTAAGATTATTTGCAACACAAAAATAATTGAAAAGGGTTGAATTTATGTTCCATGGAGGTTATTGCTAGATAAGCTGCTATGGTTGGCAAACAGCATAGTCTGTGAGTTAACATGATTCTCACACATTTAACAATATTTTTTCTTTGGGAAATCTAGCCTATTGTTGTAGTTTCATTACTGTGATAGCTTTTGTTATTGATCCAGTGAGCTAGAAAGATAATGGCCACAAATATTTGATTTGGATTCGTCAATCCAAAAGTTTTTCTTTAAATGTGTTCTCTCCATAAGGGCATACACATGCGCCACATAAAGATCTAGTACCTGAGTAGGTTGTTCTGTCTGTTTCTAAAGGAAGAAACCCTACGTGTGTGTCTTAGTAATCCAGTGCTGTGGCCCATTAGCCTTATTATTTAGTTAAGCTATTTGATTTGAACTATAAGTCTGTATAAAGGTATATATAGGTCAGTCTTTCCATAGATAAGACTACTATGTGATGTTCAGCCTATTATAGAAAAGATCCCATGTCTTTTGCTCTTGGCAGCTCATTGTTATTACGATGCAGCATTTTATTTATCCACCTCATAGGTAGGTGTTTAGGAGATTGTCTATGTTGTTTTGTTTTGTTTTGTTTTTGTTTCTTGCGATACGTGGGACCCTCACTGCCGTGGCCTCTCCCGTTGCGGAGCACAGGCTCCAGACGCACAGGCTCAGCGGCCATGGCTCATGGGCCCAGCCGCTCCGCGGCATGTGGGATCCTCCCGGACCGGGGCATGAACCCGCGTCCCCTGCATCGGCAGGCGGACTCTCAACCACTGTGCAACCAGGGAAGCCCAGATTGTCTATTTTTAATGAGTATTTAGCCATATACTTATGAAATGGCTAAGGTCTTAGGGGTCAGTTTGTCTCTTAATTAGAGGTTTACCTAATTAATACTTAATATTTATTTTACCAAAGTAGAACCTTCATGGATTTGTCCCATGTTATATTTTTTTAAATCAGAGAGACCCATTTCATGGTGAGAGGGCTATGTTTGAAAGCCATGGCTTTTTTTTTTAATGAGACAGTATGTCTCCATTAAGACCCTGTAACAAACCAGTTAGTAGCTATTCAAGATAGGTAGGAAGCCCTGGAGTCCACAGACCCAAACTGGACAATACCAGGTGAGTCTTGCTGACACAAGTTCTAGTCACCTGAGGTTGACCACTAATATTTGAAGTTTCATAAGCACACACACACAAAAAGCTCAGATACTCTACAGTAAAATTTAATTTATCATTTTCTTGACTGTACTTAAAACTACTTGGTCTAAGGGGTTCCATTCAAATTTAGATATATATCTGGTTAGTTGTTATAAAGGCTGTAGCAAATTCCAGTTGTAGAATGTGCTATTCCCAATTTTCAAATAGGCCAATTGGTCTTTGGTCAGTTTATTTGTAGTTGGTGGCTGAAGGGTCAGCAGTTTACTATCAACAAAATGCCCATACATCTACAATTAATTCATATTGAACTAGAGTTTATTCAGCTCCCTGAAGCCAGGTTGTTGGCATACCAAGCCAAATGCAGAGAATCTTATTTTTGTTTTCTTTCTGGAGAGCTATAAGAAATAAAGCATTGACAATATCCAAAACAAAATACCAATTGTTGTTGCTTTTGTATATTGCTTTGGCAATATAGAAAGCAAAATACAAAATAGTAACACACTCAAAATTAAGGGGTCAGTACCATAAGTATAATGGTGCTTACTTTCTTATACAGGACTCTGCCATCCACAGAAAGTCCCAAGCACCACTGGCCTTCATGGTCCAGCCAGAGTTATTATACTTGGAAACCATACCAAATAGCACCATTTCTTTAATAAATCTTATGTGAAAAGATCAAGTTCTTCTTCTCCTGACTGTGGTATTATTTCAATTGTATGATTTTGGCATGCTTTATGGATAGAGAACATTCTTGCTGTGTATAACATTGTTTTCTGTAGAAGCCAAAGATATGGGTAGCAATGCATGTATTCATCAGTATGTCCAAAGGATGGCACTGAATGTTCATCGTCCCTCTTTTCATGGTTCAGCCAAGATTTGGCTCAGCAGGTCTGAATTAGTTCAACAGAATAATAGGTTAGTACTAATTACTGAACTCCCAATTGTTCCTTTTTTTTTTTTTTTAACAAGGACAGGTATCAGACAAGGCAGTTTTCATTTTACACAGTTACATTGATAATATCTCCTCCTTCCAAACTAAAGATATAGAGAACATTATGTAGATGGGATGCCTTTCTACTGGAACTTGGTTATGGCATTCGTAGAGCACCTATGCTCAGCCTAAATCATAGGATAATGACAGTGTGGGTGATTAAGTGTTCTCTGCTATGATGTTTTTCCCCATTAAGCCCTATATCTGTACCAATTAGTACTAGTGATATGTGTCCATGGACATTTTACATGACAGTATGACAAGGTCTTGAGAAGCTGAAGCACCATATGACTCAGGTAAATAGTATACAAATGACTGCTTATCACTTTTTTCCTCAAAAGTAAAGTCCATGGTTTCCCTACTTACTCTGTTTTTCCAGTATTTCACTGAAAGGATCAGCTGCTTTTATAGGACACAGCCCACAAGTTAAGGCCTGGGAGTAGCCTAAGTTTGAATAACTTGTTTCACAGATTCTATTGACTTATTTGCTGTCAATCTAACATATATATATATTTTTTTTTGAGTTTTCTAGTGTAGCCATTTTCTAAAAATTTTGTGGGAAATACAAGAAACATTTGGGATGAGTAAGGGCTTAATCTACAGCTAAAATTAATAAATCTATAGTTAACGTACACTGACTTATAGCAAACATACATTGAGAACTGACTTTTGGCCTTTCATTGTATTAAACTTACTACAAGGAATAATTTGGTATGTTACCCAACAGCTCTATGAGGGTTAGTACATAAATGATACCACTATGGTACACTAAAATCCAGATATATTAATTTAAAAACATAATATAAAAATGTCCTATGATAATAATAAAAATAAAGATATATATGAATCTCACATATACACATTAAAAGGATCATACGCCATGCTCAAGTGGGATTTATCCCAGGGAGGCAAGGATATTTCAGTAACCATAAATCAATCTGTGTGATACACCACATTAACAAATGGAAGAATAAAAACCCTATAGACATCTCAATAGATGCAGAAAAAGTTTCTGACAAAAGTCAACACCGATTTATGATAAAAACTCTCCAGAAAGTGGGCATAGAGGGAACCTACCTCAACACAGTAACAGCCATATACGACAAACCCACAGCTAACATCATACTCAACATTGAAAAGCTGAAAGGATTTCCTCTAAGATCAGGAAAAAGATGAGGATGTCCACTCTCACCACTTTTATTCAATATAGTTTTGGAAGTCCTAGCCATGGCAATCAAAGAAAAAGAACTAAAAAAATACAAATTGGAAAAGAAATAAAACTTTCACTATTTGCAGATGACATGATACTATACATAGAAAATCCTAAAGAGGCTACCATAAAATTACTAGAGCTCATCAATGAATTCAGTAAAGTTGCAGGATACAACATTAATACACAGAAATCTGTTGCATTTCTATACACTAACAATGAAAACTAAGAAAGAGAAATTAAGGATACAATCTCATATACCATTGCATCAAAAATAATAAAAAACATAGGAATAAACCTACCTAAGGATGTACTCAGAAAACTGTAAAATGCTGATGAAAGGTGTCAAAGGTGACACAAACAGATGGAAAGATATACCATGTTCTTGGATTGGAAAAATCAATATTGTCAAAATGACTATACTACCCAAGGCAATCTACAGATACAAAGCAATCTCTATCAAATTATCAATGGTATTTTTCACAGATCTAGAACAAAAATAAATTTTAAATCTGTATGGAAATACAAAAGACCCAGAATAGCCAAAGAAATCTTGAGAAAGAAAAATGGAGCTGGAGGAATCAGGCTCTCTGACTTCAGGCTATACTACAAAACTACAGTAATCAAGACGCTGGAACAAAAAACAGAAATATAGATTAAAGGAACAGGATAGAAAGCCCAGAAATAAACTCATGCACCTATGGTCAATTAATCTTTGACAGAGAACTCAAGACTATACCATGGAGAAAAGACAGTCTCTTTAATAAGTGGCGCTGGGAAAACTGGACAGCTACATGTAAAAGAATGAAATTAGAACATTCTCTAACACCATACACAAAAATAAACTCAAAATGGGTGAAAGACCTAAATGCAAGGCTGGATACTATAAATCTCTTAAAGGAAAACATAGGCAGAACACTCTTTGACATAAATCACAGCAATATCTTTTTGGATCCACCTCCTACAGTAATGAAAATAAAAACAAAAATAAACAAATTGGTCCTAATTAAACTTAAAAGTTTTAGCACAGCAAAGGAAAACATAAACAAAATGAAAAGACAATCTACAAAATGGGAGAAAATATTTGCCAGCAATGCAACCGACAAGGGATCAATCTCCATAATATACAAACAGCTCTTGCAACTCAATTTCAAAAAAAAACAAATAACCCAGTCAAAAATGGGTGGAACATCTAAATAGATATTTCTCCAAAGAACACATATACATGGCCAAAAGCACATGAAAAGATGCTCAACATCACTAACTGTTAGAGAACTGTAAATCAAAATTACAAAGAGTTATCACGTCACACCAGTCATAATGGTGATCATCAAAAAGTCTACAAACAATAAATTCTGGAGAGGGTGTGGAGAAAAGGGAACCCTTCTACACTGTTGATGGGAATGTAAATTGATACAGCTACTATGGAGAGCAGTATGGAGGTTCCTTAAAAAACTGAAAAGAGAGCTACCATATGGTCTAGCAATCCCACTCCTGGACATGTATCTGGAAAAAGCCATAATTGGAAATGATACATGTACCCCAATATTCATTGCAGCACTATTTACAATAGCCAGGACATGGAAGCAAACTAAATGTCCATCAACAGAGGAATGGAAAAGGAAAATGTAGTACATATATATAATGGAATATTATTTAGCCATAAAAAGGAATGAAATATTACCATTGCAGCAACATGGATGGACCTAAAGATTACCAGACTAAGTGAAGTAAGTCAGACAGAGAAAGACAAATATATGATATCACATATGAGGTATGTAAAAAAAAATGATACAAATGGACTTATTTACAAAACAGAAACAAACACACAGACATAGAAAACAAACTTAAGGTTCCCAAAGGGGGAAAGTGGAGGGGGAGGGTAAATTAGGAGTTTGGGATTATTATACACACACTACTATATATAAAATAGATAATCAACAAGTACCTACTGTGTAGCACAGGGAACTCTACTCAATATTCTGTAAAAATCTACATGGGAAACATATCCGAAAAAGAATAGATATATGTATATGTTTAACTGAATCACTTTGCTGTACACCTGACACTAACACAACACTGTAAATCAACTATATTCCAATATAAAATAAAAACTAAAAAAAGAAATCACCTTCCAATAATAATAATAATAATAATAATAATAATAATAAAACTCAGATAAGAAAAAAAGAATAATATATTTGGACACACAAAAATTTTAAAAATATCTGCACCTGATTACACTGTAAACAAGGTAAGTGTTAAACTGGAAAAATCATTGTTATGCATATGACAATGAATTTATATACTTAGTATAATGAGCTCTAATATGTTGATAAGAAGGTGAGAAATACCTTAATAGAAAAGTATTTGAAATACTTGACTGCCCAATTTGTAACAGATAAAAATCAGCATATGTACTGTCAATAAAAAATATTGACAATAAAAAGTACCAAACCCCTATGAGCACTTGCTGTGCACCTGAAAATATGCTCCACAATTAATAATTCTCACTGTTTTTATTCCTTACCATCTTCTCTGTGGAGTCACACCAAATTTTCATATGAGGAAACTGAAGGAGAGGAAGGTTAAATAATTTGACAAAATTATACAACTGTTAAAGATTTTACTCTGTAACAATAAAAAAAAGAAAAACCTCTTTAACTTTTGCATTGGCAAATCAAATTACTTTGCTTCAGGGAGAGTGAAGGGAAGTCTGTATTTTTCAGATACTCTTACTAGAAGGGTAAATTGTAAGAGCATTCTCATGGGCAATAGAGGATCATATGTTAATAACTTTATCAACATCTATATTTTTGATCCAATAATTCAACTTCTAAGATATCTTCTGGAAAAAAATTTAGGACTATAAAATATCTATGTATTAGAAAGAATAATATGGAATCATTATAAGGTCCCAACAATAAACATTTTAATAAATGTGGTGTTGAATTAAAGGAGAGTTTCGATAATCTTTAATTATGTGGAGAAATGTTTATGATAAGGAGAATATACATATATGGGGGGGTCTGGATTTGTGTGCACATGTACATGTGTGTGTTCATGTATATATTTATATATGACATTGTATATGTATGCATAATCATATAAACACATTATATGCATATAAACACAGTATAAACATGATATATATATATATAAAGTATCTTCCCAGTTTTGTTTTTAACATGTAATCACATACATATATAGTTAAAGCAAAATTATTAAAATATTTATAAAATTTTAACGTGATTGTTGATTTATCAGAAATTCTTCAATTTTTATAATTATTTAATACTTTTATAATCATAACATACAAAATGACTCTAACTACCATTCATCCTTTTGTATTCATTAAGGGCCTTAATAATTGAGTATGCTGGAACACAGGTATCTCTGAAAATTCATACAATTCACAGTAACCTTCAGGATTTTTTTACTGTGTGACATTAATTGTGCCCATAAAGGTCTCCCTGGAGCCTGTATCCTAATATTGTAACTTTCAGTGCCCTTCCATTCTTCTTCTAGGCTCAACATGTGACTTTCTTTGGCCAACTAGATATTAATAGCAAGCATGACACAAGCATAGGTTTTAGAAGTACGTGCTTCCCACTTTGTGACTGGGCTTGCTTCCTCTTGAATGCCTGCCTCACCCATGAAAATATGACTAGAATGCTGTAGGAATGTGAAGGATACATGTAAGAGAGCCCAATGTCCCAGCCAAGGCAATTCTAGCAACCAACTATCATCCACTGCAAACCTACCTCAAAGGAATGAACAAACCCAACTGAGCTCTACCCAGAAGTGGCCCAAATCATCACAACTACTCTTCCCATCCATAGACACAAGAAAGATAATAAAGGATTTTTGTTTTAAGCCACTCTGTTAGGGTGGTTTGTTATGCAGCAGTATTTTAACAATGGATAATTTGTCTTCCTCCTACAGTAAATTTATATTGGTCAATACAGTAGAGACAGTTGATGCTTTGAATTATTTTGTTTATATAAGACAGAGGAAATGACTCATAACTAAGGTTAAGTTGTGACAGCAGTTGTGATTTGGGAGATATGATTAAAAACTTGTCTGTTCCTATTTTTCCCCACCCATATCTCATATTTTAATTTTTTGCTTAACATTTTTATTGCCAGAGTAACTCCAATGGGTTAAGTCAAGAATATTTTAGAGGATATTTTTTGATTGGATATGTATAGATTATGAGAGAAGGGGTACAAATTCAAAACCAAAACAGAAAGTTCAGATCTTGGTATGTATATGAACTTAGTATATAATGAAGTGGATATTGAGATTAGTGGGGAAAGGAAAAATTCTGTATTAACAATAATATAACGGAGCAACAGCCAACATTTTTTGAGTCTCACTATGTCCTAGGCTCTATTCACAAGGTAACCAGAATATTATATCATTATTTTGCTATGAAACTGGCATTTTTTGTTTGTTTGTTTGTTTGTTTGTTTGCGTTACACGGGCTTCTCACTGTTGTGGCCTCTCCCATTGCGGAGCACAACCTCCGGATGCACAGGATCAGCGGCCATGGCTCATGGGCCCAGCCACTCTGTGGCATGTGGAATCTTCCCACACCTGGGCATGAATCTGTGTCCCCTGCATCGGCAGGCGGACTCTCAACCACTGTGCCACCAGGGAAGCCCTGGCAATGCTTTTTAAAGATTATAAAATCCAGAAGACCTTCAAGATGGTGGAGGAGTAAGATGTGGATATCAACTTCCTCCCCACAAATACATCAGAAAAACATGTACATGTGGAACAACTCTTACAGAACACCTACTGAACGCTGGCAGAAGACCTCAGACCTCCCAAAAGGCAAGAAACTCGCCCACATACCTGGGTAGGGCAAAAGGAAAAAGGAAGAACAGAGACAAAAGAATAAGAGTGGAACCTGCACCTCTGGGAGGGAGCTGTGAGGTAGGAAGTTTCCACACACTAGGGAGCCCCTTCACTGGTGGAGACGGTGAGTGGGTGGGGGGTAGCTTCAGAGTCACGGAGGAGAGCACAGCAACAGTGGTGAAGAGAGATTCCTGCAAAGAGGATCAGTGCCGACCAGCACTCACCAGCCTTAGAGGCTTCTCTGCTCACCCACCAGGCAGGTGGGGGTTGGGAGCTGAGGCTCAGGCTTCAGAGGTCAGATCCCAGGGGCAGGACTGAGTTGGCTGCATAAACACAGCCTGAAGGGGACTAGTGTGCCACAGCTAGCTGGGAGGGAGTCCGGGAAATGTCTGCCTAAGAGGCAAGACAATTGTTTCTGGGTTTGTGAGGAGAGAAGATACAGAGCACCATCTAAATGAGCTTCAGAGACAGGTACGAGCCATGGCTATCAGTGTGGACACCAGAGATGAGCATGAAATGCTAATGCTGCTGCTGCTGAAGCCACCAAGAAACACGTGTGCAAGCACAGGTCACTATCCACACCACGCCTCCTGGGAGCCTGTGCAGCCCACCACTACCAGGGTCCTGTGATCCAGGGACAATTTCCCCAGGAGAACACACGGCACACCCCAGCCTGTTTCAACGGCACACTGACCTCTGCTGCTGCAGTCTCACCCCACATTCCATACCCCTCCCGCCCCATGGCCTGAGTGAGCCAGAGCTCCCTAATCAGATGCTCCTTTAACCCCATTCTGTCTGGGTAAACAGATGTCAGAGGGTGACCTGCATGCCAAGGGTGGGCCAAAATCAAACCTGAACCTCAGGAGCTGTGTGAACAAAGAAGAGAAAGGGAAATATCTCTGTGTAGCCTCAGGAGCAGTGGATTGAATCTCCATAATCAACTTGAAGTATCCTACCTCTGTGGAATACCTGAATAAACAATGAATCACCACCAAAATTGAGGTGGTGGACTTTGGGAGCAACTATAGACTTGCGATGTGCTGTATGTGACTGACTAGTTCCTGATTTTTATGTTTATCTTAGTTTAGTTTTTAGTGCTTGTTATCATTGGTGGATTTGTTTATTGGTTTGATTACTCTCTTCTCTTTTTTTTATTACCCTCTTTATTTTAATAATATTTTAAAAATTTTTTATTTTAATTATTTTATTTTAATTTTCTTTATTTTATTTCTCTGCTTTCTTCTGAGCCATGTGAGTGAAAGGGTCTTGATTTTCTGGCCAGGTGCCAGGCCTGATCCTCTGAGGTGAGAGAGCCAAGTTCAGAATATTGGACCACCAGAGTCCACCCAACCCCATGTAATATCAATTGGCAAAGGCTCTCCCAGAATTCTCTGACTCAATGTTAATATCCAGCTCCACTCAATGATGAGCAAACTCCTGTGCTGGACATGCCATGCAAAACACAGGAACACAAACCCACCAACTAGCAGAAAGTCTGCCTAAAATCATAATAAGTTCACAGACACCCCAAAAACACACCACCAGACGTGGTCCTGCCCACAAGAAAGACAAGATCCAGCCTCATCCACCAGTCCCCTATACCAGGAAGCCTACACAATTCATTGAACCAACCTTACCCACTGGGGGCAGACATGAAAAACAATAGGAAATACGAATCTGCAGCCTCGGAAAAGGAGACCACAAACACAGTAAGTTAAGCAAAATGAGAAGACAGAGAAATGCACAGCAGATGAAGGAGCAAGGTAGAAACCCACCAGACTAAATAAATGAACAAGAAATAGGTAGCCTACCAGAAAAGGAATTCAGAATAATGTTAGTAAAGGTGATCCAAAGTCTTGAACATAGAATGGAGAAAATACAAGAAATGTTTAACAAGGACCTAGAAGAACTAAAGAGCAAACAAACAATGATGACCAACACAATAAATGAAATTAAATATTCTCTAGAAGGAATCAATAGCAAAATAACTGAGGCAGAAGAATGGTTAAATGACCTGGAAGATAAAATAGTGAAAACAACTACCACAGAGCAGAATAAAGAAAAAAGAATGAAAAGAATTGAGGACAGTCTCACACACATCTGGGACAACATTAAACACACAAACATTTGAATTATAAGGGTCCCAGAAGAAGAAGAGAAAAAGAAAGAATCTCAGAAAACATTTGAAGAGATTATAGTTGAAAACTACTCAAGAATGGGAAAGGAAATAGTCAATCAAGTCCAGGAAGCACAGAGAGTCCCATACAGGATAAATCCAAGGAGAACATGCCAAGGCACATATTAATCAAACTATCAAAATTTAAATACAAAGATAAAATGTTAAAAGCAGCAAGCAAAAACACACAAATAACACAAGGAAATCCCCATAAGGTTAACAGCTGATCTTTCAGCAGAAACTCTGCAAGCCAGAAGGGAGTGTCAGGACATATTTAAAGCGATGAAAGGGAAAATGATACAACCAAGATTACTCTACCCAGCAAGGATCTCATCCAGATTCAACAGAAATATTAAAAACTTTTCAGAAAAGCAAAAGATAAGAGAATTCAGCACCACCAAACCAGCTTTACAACATTAAAGGAAATTCTCTAGGCAGGAAACACAAAAGAAGGAAAAGACCTACAATAAAAAACCCAAAACAATTAATAAAATGGTAATAGGAACATACATATCAATAACTACCTTAAACGTAAGTGGATTAAATGTTCCAACCAAAAGACATAGACTGGCTGAATGGATACAAAAACAAGACCCGTATATATGCTGTCTACAACACACCCACTTCAGAGCTGGGAACACATACAGACTAAAAGTGAGGGGGTGGAAAAAATATTAAATGCAAGTGGCAATCAAAAGAAAGCTAGAGTAGCAATTCTCATATCAGACAAAATAGACTTTAAAATAAAGACTACAAGAGGCAAAGAAGGACACTACATAACGATCAAGTGATCAATCCAAGAAGATGATATAACAATTGTAAATATTTATGCACTCAACATAGGAGCACTTCAATTCATAAGGCAAATGCTAACAGCCATAAAAGGGGAAATCAACAGTAACACAGTAGTAATAGGGGACTTTAACACCCCATTTTCACCAATGGACAGATCAACCAAAATGAAAATAAATAAGGAAACACAAGCTTTAAATGATACATTAAACAAGATGGACTTAATTGATATTTATAGGACATTCCATCCAAAAACAACAGAATACACTTTCTGCTCAAGTACCCATGGAACATTGCCTAGAAGAGATTGTATCTTCGGTCACAGATAAAGCCTTGGTAAATTTAAGAAAATTGAAACTGTACAAGTATCTTTTCCGACCACAATGCTATGAGACTAGATACAAATTACAGGAAATAAGTGTAAAAAATACAAACACATGGAGGCTAAACAATACACTACAAAATAACCAAGAGATCACTGAAGAAAAGAAAGAGGAAATAGAAAAATACCTAAAGGGCTTCCCTGGTGGCTTAGTGGTTGAGAGTCCACCTGCCAATGCAGGGGACACGGGTTCGTGCCCCAGTCCAGGAAGATCCCACATGCCATGGAGCGGCTGCACCCGTGAACCATAGCTGCTGAGCCTGCACATCCAGAATCTGTGCTCTGCAACGGGGGAGGTCACAACAGTGAGAGGTCTGAGTACCGCAAAAAAAAATAAAATAAAATAAAAAAATAAAAACAAAAGACAATGAAAAACAACCCAAAATCTATGAGATGCAGCAAAACAGTTGTAAGAGGGACGTTTATACCAATACAATCCTACTTCAAGAAACAAGAAAAATCTCAAATAAACGTCTTAACCTTACACCTAAAGCAATTAGAGGAAGAAGGAAAACTACCCCAATGTTAGCACAAGAAAAGAAATCTTAAAGATCAGATCACAAATAAATGAAAAGGAAATGAAGGAAACAATATCAGAAATCAATAAAACTAAAATCTGGTTCTCTGAGAAGATAAACAAAAGTGATAAACAAAGAGACTCATGAAGAAAAAACGGTAGAAGTCTCAAATCAATAGAATTAGAAATGAAAAAGGAGAAGTAACAACTGACACTGCAGAAATACAAAGGATCATGAGAGATTACTACAAGCAACTATATCACAACAAAATAGACACCAGGAAGAAATGGAAAAATTCTTAGGAAAACACAACCTTTTAAGACTGAACTAGGAAGAAATGGAAAATATAAACAGACCAATCACAAGCACTGAAATTGAAACTGTGATTAAAAATCTTCCAACAAACAAAAGCCCAGGAACCAGATGGCTTCACAGGCGAATTCTATCAAACATTTAGAGAAGAGCTAACACCTATCCTTCACAAACTCTTCCAAAATATAGTAGAAGGAGGAACACTCCCAATCTCATTCTTCAAGGCCACCATCACCATGATACCAACATGAGACAAAGAAGTCACAAAGAAAGAAAACTACAGGCCAATATCACTGATGAACATAGATGCAAAAATCATCAACAAAATACTAGCAAACAGAATCCAACAGCACATTAAAAGGATCATATACTATGATCAAGTGGGGTTTGTTCCAGGAATTCAAGGATTCTTCAATATGTGCAAATTAATCAGCATGATACACCATATTAACAAATTGAAGGAGAAAAACCATATGATCATCTCAATAGATGGAGAGAAAGCTTTAAACAAAATTCAACACCCATTTATGATAAAAACTCTCCAGAAAGTAGGCATAGAGGGAACTTACCTCCACATAATAAAGGCCATATATGAAAAACACAAAGACAACATTGTTCTCAATGGTGACAAAATGAAACCATTTCCACTAAGATCACAAGCAAGACAACGTTGCCCACACTCACCACTGTTATTCAACATATTTGTGGAAGTTTTAGCCACAGCTATCAGAGAAGAAATAGCAATAAATGGAATGCAAAACTTAAAAGAGGAAGTAAATCTGTCACTGTTTGCAAATGACATGATACTACACATAGAGAATCCTAAAGACGCTACTAGAAAACTACTACAGCTAATCAGTGGTTTTGGTAAAGTAGTAAGATACAAAATTAATGCACAGAAATCTCTTGCATTCTTATACACTAATGATGAAAAATCTGAAAGAGAAATTAGGGAAAACTCCCATTTACAACTCCCATTCTGCAACAAAAGAATAAAATACTTAGGTATAAACCTACCTAAGTAGACAAAAGACCTGTATGCAAAAAACTATAAGAGACTGATGGAAGAAATTAAAGCAGATACAAATAGATGGAGAGATATACCATGTTTTTGTATTGGAAAAATCAACATTGTGAAAATTACTATATTTCCTAAAGCAATCTACATATTCAATGCAATCCCTAGCAAACTACCAATGGCATTTTTCACAGAATTAAAACAAAAAAATTCACAATATGTATGGAAATGCAAAAGACCCCTAATAGCCCAAGCAATCTTGAGAAAGAAAAACGGAGCTGGAAGAACCAGGCTCCCTGACTTAAGACTATACTACAAAGCTACAGTAATCAAGACAGCATGGTAATGCCACAAAAACAGAAATATAGATCAATAGAACAGGATAGAGAGCTCAGAGATAAACCCCCACACATATGGTCACCTTATCTTTGATAAAGGAGGCAGGAATATACAATGGAGAAAAGAAAGCCTCTTCAGTAAGTGGTGCTTGGAAAACTGGACAGCTACATGTAAAAGAATGAAATTACTCCACCAGGAAGCCTACACAACCCACTGAACCAACCTTAGCCACTGGAGACAGACATCAAAAACAATGGGAACTACGAACCTGCAGCCTGCAAAAAGGAGACCCCAAACACAGTAAGATAAGCAAAATGAGAAGACACAAAACCACACAGCAGATGAAGGAGCAAGATAAAAACCCACCAGACCTAACAAATGAAGAGGAAATAGGCAGTCTACCTGAAAAATAATTCAGAATAATGATAGTAAAGATGATCCAAAATCTTGGAAATAGAATGCACAAAATGCAAGAAACAGTTAACAAGGACCTAGAAGAAATAAAGATGAAACAAACAATGATGACCAACACAATAAATGAAATGAAAAATACTCTAGATGGGATTAATTGCAGAATAACTGAGGCAGAAAAACGGATAAGTGACATGGAAGATAAAATAGTGGAAATAACTACTGCAGAGCAGAATAAAGTAAAAAGAATGAAAAGAACTGAGGACAGTCTCAGAGACCTCTGGGACAACATTAAATGCACCAACATTCGAATTATAGGGGTCCCAGAAAAAGAAGAGAAAAAGAAAGGGACTGAGAAAATATTTGAAGAGATTATAGTTGAAAACTTCCCTAATATGGGAAAGGAAATAGTTAATGAAGTCCAGGAAGCACAGAGAGTCCCATACAGGAAATATCCAAGGAGAAACACGCCAAGACATCTATTAATCAAACTGTCAAAAACTAAATAAAAAGAAAGCATATTAAAAGCAGCAAGGGAAAAACAACAAATAACACACAAGGGAATCCCCATAAGGTTAACAGCTGATCTCTCAGCAGAAACTCTACAAGCCAGAAGGGAGTGGCAGGACATACTGAAAGTGATGAAGGAGAAAAACCTGCAACCAAGATTACTCTACCCAGCAAGGATCTCATTCAGATTTGATGGAGAAATTAAAACCTTTACAGACAAGCAAAAGCTGAGAGAGTTCAGCACCACCAAACCAGCTTTACAACAAATGCTAAAGGAACTTCTCTAGACAAAAACACAAGAGAAGGAAAAGTCCTATAATAACGAACCCAAAACAATTTAGAAAATGGGAATAGGAACATACATATCGATAATTACCTTAAATGTAAATGGACTAAATGCTCCCACCAAAAGACACAGATTGGCTGAATGGATACAAAAACAAGACCCATATATATGCTGTCTACAAGAGACCCACTTCAGACCTAGAGACACATACAGACTGAAAGTAAGGGGATGGAAAAAGATATTCCATGCAAATGGAAACCAAAAGAAAGCTGGAGTAGCAATTCTCATATCAGACAAAATAGACTTTAAAATAAGGACTATCAGAAGAGACAAAGAAGGACACTACATAATGATTAAGGGATCGATCCAAGAAGAAGATATAACAATTGTAAATATTTATGCACCCAACATAGGAGCACCTCAATACATAAGGCAAAAACTAGCAGCCATAAAAGGGGAAATCGACAGTAACACATTCATAGTAGGGGACTTCAACACCCCACTTTCACCAATGGACAGATCATCCAAAATGAAAATAAATAAGGAAACACAAGCTTTAAATGATACATTAAACAAGATGGACTTAATTGATATTTATAGGACACTCCATCCAAAAACAACAGAATACACATTTTTCTCAAGTGCTCATGGAACATTCTCCAGGATAGATCATATCTTGGGTCACAAATCAAGCCTTGGTAAATTTAAGAAAATTGAAATTGTATCAAGTATCTTTTCCAACCACAACGCCATGAGACTAGATATCAATTACAGGAAAAGATCTGTAAAAAATACAAACACATGGAGGCTAAACAATACACTACTTAATAATGAAGTGATCATTGAAGAAATCAAAGAGGAAATAAAAAAATACTTAGAAACAAACGAAAATGGAGTCACAAAGGCCCAAAATCTAAGGGATGCAGCAAAAGCAGTTCTAAAAGGGAAGTTTATAGCAATACAAGCCCACCTTAAGAAGCAGGGAACATCTCGAACAAACAACCTAACCTTGCACCTGAAGCAATTAGAGAAAGAAGAACAAAAAAAACCCAGAGTTAGTTGAAGGAAAGAAATCAAAAAAATCAGATCAGAAATAAATGAAAAAGAAATGAAGGAAATAATAGCAAAGATCAGTAAAACTAAAAGCTGGTTCTTTGAGAAGATAAACAAAATTGATAAACCATTAGCCAGACTCATCAAGAAAAAAAGGGTGAAGACTCAAATCAATAGAATTCGATATGAAAATGGAG
This sequence comes from Lipotes vexillifer, assembly GCF_000442215.2. Taxonomy (NCBI): domain Eukaryota; kingdom Metazoa; phylum Chordata; class Mammalia; order Artiodactyla; family Lipotidae; genus Lipotes; species Lipotes vexillifer. The sequence goes on along the minus strand of NW_006791831.1, from coordinate 8,681 downwards.
AAGTAACAACTGACACTGCAGAAATAAAAAAGATCATGAGAGATTACTACAAGCAACTCTATGCCAATAAAATGGACAATCTGGAAGAAATGGACAAATTCTTAGAAATGCACAAACTACCAAGACTGAATCAGGAAGAAATAGAAAATATGAACAGACCAATCACAAACACTGAAATTGAAACTGTGATTAAAAATCTTCCAACAAACAAAAGCCCAGGACCAGATGGCTTCACAGGCGAATTCTATCAAACATTTAGAGAAGAGCTAACACCTATCCTTCTCAAACTCTTCCAAAATATAGCAGAGGGAGGAACACTCCCAAACTCATTCTACGAGGCCACCATCACCTTGATACCAAAACCAGACAAGGATGTCACAAAGAAAGAAAACTACAGGCCAATATCACTGATGAACATAGATGCAAAAATCCTCAACAAAATACTAGCAAACAGAATCCAACAGCACATTAAAAGGATCATACACCATGATCAAGTGGGGTTTATTCCAGGAATGCAAGGATTCTTCAATATACGCAAATCTATCAATGTGATTAACCATATTAACAAATTGAAGGAGAAAAACCATATGATCATCTCAATAGATGCAGAGAAAGCTTTTGACAAAATTCAACACCCATTTATGATAAAAACCCTGCAGAAAGTAGGTGTAGAGGGAACTTTCCTCAATATAATAAAGGCCGTATATGACAAGCCCACAGCCAACATCATCCTCAATGGCGAAAAACTGAAAGCATTTCCACTAAGGTCAGGAACAAGACAAGGTTGCCCACTCTCACCACTCTTATTCAACATAGTTTTGGAAGTTTTAGCCACAGCAATCAGAGAAGAAAAGGAAATAAAAGGAATCCAAATCGGAAAAGAAGAAGTAAAGCTGTCACTGTTTGCAGATGACATGATACTATACATAGAGAATCCTAAAGATGCTACCAGAAAACTACTAGAGCTAATCAATGAATTTGGTAAAGTAGCAGGATACAAAATTAATGCACAGAAATCTCTGGCATTCCTATATACTAATGATGAAAAATCTGAAAGTGAAATCAAGAAAACACTCCCATTTACCATTGCAACAAAAAGAATAAAATATCTAGGAATAAACCTACCTAAGGAGACAAAAGACCTGTATGCAGAAAATTATAAGACACTGATGAAAGAAATTAAAGATGATACAAACAGATGGAGAGATATACCATGTTCTTGGATTGGAAGAATCAACATTGTGAAAATGACTATACTACCCAAAGCAGTCTACAGATTCAATGCAATCCCTATCAAACTACCACTGGCGTTTTTCACAGAACTAGAACAAAAAATTTCACAATTTGTATGGAAACACAAAAGACCCCGAATAGCCAAAGAAGTCTTGAGAAAGAAAAACGGAGCTAGAGGAGTCACGCTGCCTGACTTCAGACTATACTACAAAGCTACAGTAATCAAGACAGTATGGTACTGGCACAAAAACAGAAAGATAGATCAATGGAATAGGATAGAAAGCCCAGAGATAAACCCATGCACATATGGTCACCTTATCTTTGATAAAGGTGGCAGGAATATACAGTGGAGAAAGGACAGCCTCTTCAATAAGTGGTGCTGGGAAAATTGGATAGGTACATGTAAAAGTATGAGATTAGATCACTCCCTAACACCATACACAAAAATAAGCTCAAAATGGATTAAAGACCTAAATGTAAGGCCAGAAACTATCAAACTCTTAGAGGAAAACATAGGCAGAACACTCTATGACATAAATCACAGCAAGATCCTTCTTGACCCATCTCCTAGAGTAATGGAGATAAAAACAAAAATAAACAAATGGGACCTAATGAAACTTCAAAGCTTTTGCACAGCAAAGGAAACCATAAACAAGACCAAAAGACAGCCCTCAGAATGGGAGAAAATATTTGCAAATGAATCAACTGACAAAGGATTAATCTCTAAAATTTACAGGCAGCTCATGCAGCTCAATAACAAAAAAATAAACAACCCAATCCAAAAATGGGCAGAAGACCTAAATAGACATTTCTCCAAAGAAGATATACAGACTGCCAACAAACACATGAAAGAATGCTCAACATCATTAATCATTAGAGAAATGCAAATCAAAACTACAATGAGATATCATCTCACACCAGTCAGAATGGCCATCATCAAAAAATCTAGAAACAATAAATGCTGGAGAGGGTGTGGAGAAAAGGGAACACTCTTGCACTGCTGGTGGGAATGTGAATTGGTTCAGCCACTATGGAGAACAGTATGGAGGTTCCTTAAAAAACTACAAATAGAACTACCATATGACCCAGCAATCCCACTACTAGGTATATACCCTGAGGAAACCAGAATTCAGAAAGAGTCATGTACCAAAATGTTCATTGCAGCTCTATTTACAATAGCCCGGAGATGGAAACAACCTAAGTGCCCGTCGTCGGATGAATGGATAAAGAAGATGTGGCACATATATACAATGGAATATTACTCAGCCATAAAAAGAAACGAAATTGAGCTATTTGTAATGAGGTGGATAGACCTAGAGTCTGTCATACAGAGTGAAGTAAGTCAGAAAGAGAAGGACAAATACCGTATGCTAACACATATATATGGAATTTAAGAAAAAAAAATGTTATGAAGAACCTAGGGGTAAGACAGGAATAAAGACACAGACCTACTGGAGAACGGACTTGAGGATATGGGGAGGTGGAAGGGTGAGCTGTAGGGCGAGAGAGAGACATGGACATATATATACTAACAAACGTAAGGTAGATAGCCAGTGGGAAGCAGCCGCATAGCACAGGGATACTGGTTCCGTGCTTTGTGACCACCCCGAGGGGTGGGATAGGTAGTGTGGGAAGGAGGGAGACGAAGAGGGAAGAGTTATGGGAACATATGTATATGTATAACTGATTCACTTTGTTATAAAGCAGAAATTAACACACTGTTGTAAAGCAATTATACCCCAATAAAGATGTTAAAAAAAAAAAAAAGAATGAAGTTAGAACACTCAGTAATATCACATGCAAAAACAAAATCAAAACGGATCAAAGACCTGACTGTAAGACCAGACACAATAGTTAGAGGAAAACATAGGCAGAACTCTCTGTGACATAAATCACAGTAAGATCCTTTTTGGCCCACCTCCTAGAGGAATGGAATTAAAAACAAAATAAACAAATGAGACGTAATGAAATTTATAAGTTTTGCACAGCAAAGAAAATCATAATGATGAAAGACAACCCTCAGAATGTGAGAAAATATTTGCAAATGTAGCAACTGAAAAAGGATTAATCTCCAAAATATACAAGCAGCTCTTGCAGCTCAATATCAAAAAAACAAACAACCCAATCCAGAAATGGGCAGAAGACCTAAATAGACATTTCACCCAAGAAGATATACAGATTGCCAACAAACACATGAAAGGATGCTCAACATCACTAATCACTAGAGAAATGCATATCAAAACCACAGTGAGGTATCACCTCATACCGGTCAGATGGCCATCATCAAAAAATCTGCAAACAATAAATGCTCGAGAGGATGTGGAGTAAAAGGATCCCTCCTGCACTGTTGGTGAGAATGTAAATTGATACAGCCACTATGGAGACCAGTATGGAAGTTCCTTAAAAAACAAAAAAATAGAACTATCATATTACCTAGCAATCCTAGTACTGGGTATATACCCTGAGAAAACCATAATTCAAAAAGAGACATGTATCACAATGTTCATTGCAGCTCTCTTTACAATAGCCAGGACATGGAAGCATCCTAAGTGTCCATTGAAAGATGCACAGATAAAGAACATGTGGCACATATATACAATGGAATATTACTCAGCCATAAAAAGAAAGGAAATTCAGTTATTTGTAGTGAAGTAGATGGACCTAGAGTCTGTCATTTGGAGTGAAGCAGGTCAGAAAATGAAAAACAAATACTGTATGCTAACACATATATATGGAATCTAAAAAAAAAAAAAAAATGATTCTGAAGAACCTAGGGGCAGGACAGGAATAAAGACAGTTTTATAAAATACACTCAAGGACACAGGGAGGGGGAAGGGTAAGCTGGGACGAAGTGCTAGTTTGTCATTGACATATATATGCTACCAAATGTAAAATAGCTAGCTAGTGGGAAGCAGCCCCATAACACAGGGAGACCAGCTCCTTGCTTTGTGACCACCTAGGGGTGTGGGATAGGGAAGGTGGAAGGGAGACACAAGAGGGAGGGGATAAGGGGATATAGGTATACGTATTTCTCATTCACTTTGTTATACAGCAGAAAATAAGACAACAATGTAAAGCAATAATACTCCAATAAAGATGTTTAAAAAGAAGACACATGCACCCCAATGTTCATTGAAGCACTATTTACAATTGCCATGAATTTTAAAAATAATTTTCTATATAAAAAATACACAGTTCTTACCATGTGCCAACCCCTGCTCAAGTGCTTAAAATGTATTAATTCATTTATTCCTTATAGCAACTTTGTAAAGCAGCTATTGAATTTATCCTAATTTTACTGATGAGGAAATTAAGGCACAGAGATATTATCTAATTTGCACAAGGTCATACAAGTAAGAAATGGCAGACACTGGAGAAACCTGTACTGTCTCCAGTGCTAAGATTTTACCCTTACTCTCTGGGACCACTGAAATCTTTCTCATTTTACTTATCTTTTGGCATATTTTTATTTCTCTAGATTATGGACTTGCATTTTACTGGGAGGGCTTTAAAATTTCAGATTTTTTTCAGGAGTGTTAAGCCAAGTAAATATTTTCATTTGACCCTAAGTTTGCAATGGTAGGGTAATGCCTGCTCTTTATTTTCTGTTATTTTGTGTTTATTGCTGTATTATTAATTATCTAGTTTATAATCTGTTGCAGGTGTTTTGCCTTTAGGTATCAGAATATGGAAGCTTATTAATTGGTTCTGTTAGGACATTTGTAGAGGCTCAGAGGTTAAAAAGTGTAACAGGTCTATAGAATATTCAAAACATATTGATATACCTGTGCAGGTTATTGGTTGCATTGGTTGCAATAGACCACACACACACACACACACACACACACACACACACACACTCACACACACACAATTCTTTCTAGGACTTTAACTACTATAGGTAAACGCTCTGAGATTGCTGTTGTCATCACCTTAGAGCAAACCCATATGAAGACAACAGCAGCCTCTCATACTCATTAATGTTTCTACACAACCAAAGGTAAATAGAAATTTACCTGTTGTTCTTGTAAAGATGTCTTTTTCAAATCGTCTTGCACTTTTAGGAAGAGAGTGGGAGAGGAAGAGAGCGGGAGAGAAAGAAATAGGGTAGATATACCCTTCCATATTTATGAAGCAACTATAGTAGGATGAATCTATATTGGCATGACATCTCACTTTGTTTTTATAGAGTATCTGTCAAGAAATATCACTGAGGTTATTTAGAAAAGAAGCTTTCTGTTGCTTAGGTGAAATAACCTGAACTTTCATTGTGGATTCTGCTATAGGAAATTTGGTAATAAAGACTATAAATTCTGTTATAGTTTACTAGAAGTTACAACTGTATTGGAGGTAAGTTATGCCAAGAATACCATAAATTTGTTAATTAAGAACAATGCAGGGCTTCCCTGGTGGCACAGTGGTTGAGAGTCTGCCTGCCGATGCAGGGGACGTGGGTTCGTGCCCCGGTCCAGGAAGATCCCACATGCCACAGAGCGGCTAGGCCCATGAGCCATGGCCGCTTGGCCTGCACGTTCGGAGCCTGTGGTCCGTAATGGGAGAGACCACAACAGTGAGAGGCCAGCGTGCTGCAAAAAAAAAAAAAAAAAAAAAAAAGAACAATGCAATGTATTTTTATTTACATTTACATGGATAATCAAAAAATATATTGAAATATATTTCACTGAATTAAATGCTGGTTTGGGAAATTTGGGGTAAATGTAGAAGCTGGTATATTGAACTTCAAATCAGTTTTGGAACTTTTAATGACTATAAAGTCTTACTATAGGAAGTTTGCATTCCCTTTAGGTTTAGCCAGTGAAAAGTTCTATGAGTGGGAAGAGAGGAATAAATAGATATAAGAATTAAAGAAAACAATCATGGGGACAACAGTAAAGAAAACAATTACTTCTGATGAAGTTATTCATTATTTTTCCAATAAAGTAAACATAATATATCCAAAAATATAACTGTATATCTTAGACACTTAAGTATAATTTACTTTAGTTTCTTTCATTGTTTCAAAATTAATCTGACCTATGTTTAGGTTCAAAAAGTGGATCAGTACTCTAGTACTAAATCATGATGCTTGTTTGCTGTTTGGCAAATCATATTATTGAGCTGGTAATCAGGGCTGCATTTAAAAACAGAAAAACAGCTTATCATACTTACATTAGCATGTAATTACAATTGGCTCTGTTAAATAATTATTTACATTGTGTCCAATAAATTCTCATCAATTTCTATATTGACAACTGACATAACATGTGCAGAGCTCAAACTACTCCAAGATAATGGCAATTTATAAGTATAAATTATAACTATTACCTTTAAAAGAATAAAACTAAAAATGATTTTCTTCACAGTCATTAGGATTTTCTGGAACCAAGAAATAAATGTTAAATACAGACAGGGAAACTCAGCATAACATAATTAGCTATAGAATAGGGTGTATTTATTCAATGTGACCCCACCTTTGACCTACCTGAGGTGGGTGTTAGTTACTAAAGTGACAAAATATTCCTTTTCATTGGGAGGATATAGCAAAGAATAGTCTTAATTGGACCTTAGTGGACAAGATTAAAGTGAAGTGTGTTACATTATTATAATAGACACCTTGAAATTCTATCAACTTTCATGTCAATGTAAAATTCTTCATAAACATGACAGAAATTCTTACACTATCAAATTTCTTTTCCACCAGATTTAATCACAGAAATCCCAGCTGCTCCCAATGAAAGCAACCTCAGTCCCTGCAAGATTAATATTTCCTCATCACACTTCTTGAAATAACCTGAAAGGAAAATAAGTTTGAGAATGAAGTCAAATCAGCTGCCTTCAGACTTATTAGTTTCCTGTTGCTGCTGTGACAATTTAACACAAATTTAATGACAACACAAATTTATTATTTGACAGTTCTGGAAGTCAGAACTCTAAAATCATGGTTAATGCTTTAAAATCAAGGTGTAGGAAGGGTTGACTCCTTCTGAAATTTCTGAAGGGTGAAACTATTTTCTTGTCTTTTTCAGCTTCTAGAGGATTCCTGAATTACGAATTCATGTTCCTCACTTCATTCTGAGCCCTCACCAGCATAGATTTTAACATCCATATTCCTACCAACAGTTTATGATGATGATCTCTTTTTCTCTTAGTATCTCAAAACTCTACCAGCTTCTGCTCATTTTATAATTCCAAAAACACTTCTACATTTTTAAGGTATTTTTACAGCAGTACTCCATTTCCAGGTGCCAAAATCTATATTAGTTTCTTATTGCTGCTATAATAAAAAATCAAAAACAGTGTTTTGTAACAATATAAATTTATTCTCTTGCAGTTCTGGAGGTCAGAAGAGTAAAATCAAAACGTCTGCAGGGCTGTATTCTTTCTAGAGGTTTCAGAGGAGAAGTCATTTCCTTGTTTTTTTCAGGTTATTTAACAAGGCCTGCATCACTTACACTGGACTTCTTGCCTTACTCCAGCTTTTTGATTCTGTCATCACCTCTTCCACTACTGACTGTTTTTTGTGTGTGTGTGTCTGTCTCTCATCAGACTCTTGTGATTACATTCGGTCCACCTGGATAATCCAGGGTAATCTCCCCAGGTCAAGATCCTTAACTTAATCACACCTGTAAAGTCCCATTGACCATATAAATTATATACACATGTTTTGGGAATTAAGATATGAGCATTTGTGGAGGACAATTATTTGGTCTACCGCCAACCTCATGTGCTGAAGAATTTTTTTCAAATTTAGGTAAACTAAGGCAACAGAATTTGATAGAAGGCTTTTTAGAACTAGTGTAATACTCTTGGTATGTAGGATTAATGAAACCTGTTAATGCCCCAAAATGAATAGGGTGTGATATAATGTGGGAACAGAAAGTAAACAATTTAGGATTTAGAACAGATAAATTGGGAAAATGAGTTAGCAAGTTGAATAAGAATGGCTATACTATTTTTATGATTGTATGAAGGGAATTGATAAGACTTTGGCCAAGAGACCAATGATGAAATAGGATGTCAACAATGGATTGAATGTAAAATTGAGATAATAATAATACCTACACTTGTAAAATAGAAACAAAAGATTAAGAAATAATTTATAAAAAGTATCAGGTACAAAGCAGTATTTAATTAATTATAGTTGTACAATCTGTAATCATTTTACATGTTCTGTAACAACATTTTTATTGTTTTTATATCTACATAAATGTTAATTTTTTTAAAAAAGTGATATCAGAACTATTAGTTATCATATTTACATTTAATGAAATAAAGACATGTCACTGGAATTCAGATTTATGATTTGAAGTCAAATTATCTCTAACTTCATACTTCTATTAAAAAAATTGAAGTACACTAAGTGTAATGTTTTGAGAAAAGAATTATTACAGGTGAGTTATTTAGCTATCAGAAGGTGAACTATAAAAAATTTAAAGAATTTTTTGTAG
>NW_006791830.1:0-508 GCF_000442215.2 Lipotes vexillifer | reverse complement strand
ATTGGCAGCCTGGTCGGCCCTCGAGTCCTCCAGTCCGTGGCCACTGTCTCCATGCTGAAAAAAGTCTGTGACTCTCGGAATAGTCTCTCTGGCATCGCTGGAATGGAGGAGGGCAGGTAGGGGATTAGTGCAGGGCTGACGAGCAACAGCCCACCCTCCCCATCTCTCCTCTTTCCAAGGAATCAAGGACTCTGACAGGAGCTAGGAAAGAGGGGAAGAAGCCTGAGGCTGCCCGGGCTCAGCCCACCTCAGCCCTGCGGGTCCCCTTATGCTGGGTGAACGGCACCCATGGGGGCGGCGTGGGAATCGTCTGTGCCACCAGCCTTGCTCTGCTCTTCAGCCACTCAGACCCCACACAGGACAGAGGGTGAGGGTGGGTAAGAGGAGGAGCGGCCACAGCCCTACAGGAAGTTCTCCAGGGCTTGGCCCCTCCCGGCTGTCCGAGGCTCTCACACCCATCGCTGCATCCTCAGGGCCCCTGGTACCTGATCACTTTGGCAGCCCAGGC
>NW_006791829.1:0-3702 GCF_000442215.2 Lipotes vexillifer | reverse complement strand
GCTCAAACCCGTGTCCCCTGCATTGGCAGGCAGATTCTCAACCACTGTGCCACCAGGGAAGCCTTCTAAGAACCATTCTGGAAGTGTTTTAAAAAGGAACAGATGAGTGTAAACCAGAGTAGGCAAATCATAAGCTGGACTTTGAAGAGTGTACAAGATACTGACATAGACAAGAAAGAGGGAGGGGGAGTGTTCTACGCTGGAAGACCCTGAGACCAAAGATGTGGCAGGGGGACCCTCCCACACCACAAAGTCCTGGGAGGACGTGTAGATGCTGATTAACTGTAATAGTGATGACTTTCCAGCCAGCCATATGCCTGCTGTAAACCAGGTAAGGTTGAATATCTGATTTCAGGTTATGACACAAAAGAGTTCTCTCCTTGTGCTGTGGCATTGTACCAAACACATCTCAGAGTTGCGCTTCAGTTCCTTATTGAGTATTCATGACAGAAGACTTGACTCTAAAACTCTTTATCGGGACGGTGCTCAAACCAGCTTCCCAGGCAGTGCCTGCAGGTGGGTCCTGCATGGGAAGCCACGCCCCCTGTGGCCACCATCATGCACCCAGGCAAACTCTGTGTGGCCAGTTCAGCCCCAGGTCCTACCCCCAGCTTGGTCCCCATGAGCCACCCCTGGGAGCCCTTTCCACGTCCCCTTCTCATCCCTGTCCCCCAGGCCCCCAAGATGGAGCGGTATAGAGGCCCCCTTTACCTGACTATTTCTCAGCCACCTGCACCACTGCAGAGACTTTGAGGGATGGCCACAGGGTGCTGGTCCTCGTGAGGGGCCCCAGGGCGGGAGCATCTGCTGACTCAGCACTGCCTTGCCCAGTCTGAGCACATCCAGGGCCACGAAATCCGCTGTGCATTTCACGCCGGGAGTACACGGAGGAGTGTGTCCCTGGCAGGTGTGCAGCACCTCATCCTGCTTTACCTCCTGCACCAGCGCCTTTTGCTCCTGCGCCAGGAGGGCTCTGTTCAGTCCTGGCTGAGAGAATGCGTGTGAACGCACATGAGCATGCCAGGGACTAATCTCCACCCCCAGCGTGGATGCATAAATCCAGACTTAAAGAGGGTCCCCTCTGATCCGTGACAGGAGAGCGGATAAAGGAAATAGAACAGGTGGAGATAAAATGTATAGCCCAAGAGCTTCTAAAATCCTCTCTGCAAGCTCAGACTCTACTTTTATGATATTCAGCGTAATTGGATATATGGGGGGAAGCTTGGTTTGAAATCACACAACGTTAGGACTCTTCGGTCACCAGAACCAGGCCCTCCCTCCCTTCCCTTTGCAGTCGTTCCTGTGGCCACAGATGTTGGCCTGGTGCCCACCGCGACTCAGGTCCTGAGGGCACAGAGCTGAATGTGTCTCACCCCTTGTCCAGGGCGGCCACGAGCAGCCCTGCAGGTGCATCTCTGCTGTTGGTCCCTGTGAAGGGCGGTCCCTAGAGCCGTGCCATGTGGCACAACATGAGGACCCTGCTCATCTGTGGTGTTGGCCACCCCAGGGTTGTCCTTTCTCCCCAGGACTGGTCAAGCCCAGGCATCTGGCATTGGAGCAGGGGAGGAAAAGAGAGAGACTGACCAGAACTCAACTGGATACACTGCAAAGCCCTCTCCACATCTGTCCTCCCTCACTCCCTTGCATCTCTCCAGTGAAAGGGGTATTTAGAGCAAGACATTTCTGCAGGACACCTAGAAAAATTTTGCCAGTTAAGTAACCAAGTCGTCCAAACTATACCAGAGCTTCAGAATACAGAGCAGAGGAGCTCCAAAGAGACATAGGTATTGCTCTCACCACAGTGAAAGGTCACCCTGGATCCTTTAAGAAAAGATGTCTTACATTTGTGATCATACAGTGTAAGTTGACGTCCCCTTTGATCATTTTTCTTTGGGGTGAGCCTGTGAGATGAGGGAGGGGTGGCATCTCCAGGCAGTTGAGGGGGCACGACCAGCACATTTTGCTGCAGACAGCACAGGGTGTGATTGTATGCTCTCTGCAGCTCCCTGGGCCGAGCCGGGGGCTCCATTCGGTGGGCCCTCCTGGAGATAGCTGTTTGCTCAGGGCCTCTAGAATGCATCCAAGGTGGTGCCTCCCAGTGCTGAAGCAGGGAGTCCCAGAGAGTGACCTGGTCCCTCTCTTTTCTCTGTGTGTTTTCCTAGAATGGTGACAGGAGCCCCTTGCCACCTTTGCCCCCCTCCATCTCCCCTGCACAAATCTCTGTCCTACCTGGCTTGACACCCACTGCCGCTCAGCAGGGCACGAGTTAAAAATCAAAACCTGCAGCAAAGAGCATCCATCCCCCGTACATTTTTTACGAACTGTAACTCTCCTGAGAGAATGTGGTTGCTCTTCTAACCTGCAGATTGATTATCCCTGTTCCACACAGTGTCAGCTGAAAGGAGAAGCCATTAAAGAGAGCGCAAGGAGAGTCGCCAGGTTGGCCTGGAGCGCCGCCATCTCCCACAGTCGCCCCGAGTCATAGGAAGACCTCGGAAGGTTGGCCAGGCCTGGCAGTGTTCCCCACGAAGCAAACACATGGTTAATGGGAACAGAGGTGCTCACACAACACTGGGACAATCTGTGGCATTTCAGCCACTGCCTGGCGAATATCACTTGGCTTCCGTGGTGCTGCTGGTGGTGGCGTTCCAGCCCAACCAGAGACAAGTCAAGTGGCATCCGTTGTGCCCGAGTCTCTGTTGACCAGCAGAGGGCACAGAAACCCTTCCTTCTGCATGCAGTTGGCTTTTCCCTGGGAACGAACTAAAAGCTGAATTTTTCTAATCCATGAAAATCTTAGTTGATGAGAAGATAGGTAAGCGAGGAACTAAGGGCTGCCCAGACCTCCTGATAGGATGGAGAGCGTCCAGCTGCTGCATTGTTCCCCTTGTTGCAGCCAGCCTTGGGGAGGAAACCCCATTCCCTGTCAGCACTCTGGCCCTGCAGGAGATAGGAGGCCCCCTGGGGCAGCCCCCGACCGCCCTCAAGTCCCATCCACTGCTGCTTGGCGCCGGGGGTGTCTGAGTCCAGACTGCCTCCCCGCAAAGGCCAGTTGCCACCTGCATTCCTAAGCCAATGACACGGATCACATGCTGGCATAGGGCTGGCTTCCCCACCCTGCCGACTCCCGCAAAGCAGGACAGGTGGTCTCCCTGATACCTGAGTGTCCTCGTGGCCTGCCAGTCATGACAGCCCTTCTGCTGCAAGAAGCCACAGAGGCTTAGTGCAGGGTGGGCACCAATCTGCTGCCACTGGCACCCTCCTCCCTGCTGGTGTCCTGGAGGAGCAGAAGCCGCGCAGGCCTCAGTGGGCCTCCCATCCTCAGTAGATAGGGGAGGGGAGCTTCAGGGCCTCTTTCAAGGGGTGGGAGGCCGGGCAGCCAGGGATCAGAGCCCCCAGCTCAGGCTCGTGGGCTCACAGATGGCAAATACAAACCAAGCCTGTTCTGAATTTCTAATTGACACAAAGGTTCCTTGAAGCCAGTGATGGTAAACACATATGGGATGTCAGGATGCTGTTGTGATAGCATTTTTTTTTTTTGGCGGTACGCGGGCCTCTCACTGCTGTGTCCTCTCCTGCTGCGGAGCACAGGCTCCGGACACGCAGGCTCAGCAGCCATGGCTCACGGGCCCAGCCGCGGGGATCTTCCCGGACCGGGGCACGAACCCGTGTCCCCTGCATCGGCAGGGGGGGGGGGGCGGC